>NW_024062900.1:15765833-16377500 GCF_006381635.1 Hibiscus syriacus | reverse complement strand
TTGAGTTTTATCATCCAACAATCAAAGCTTAATTATAAGCATTTGAAAGCTTTCTTAAGAGTTTTGCCCTTTTGCAATTTTGTGAGATTATTCTAAAAAAAAATTTCTTCTTCTCGATCAATTAGAGTTACTACTCTATTTTGATTCAACATAGCTCAACAAAAATTCTTTTGTATCTAACTTTGTCCGATTATTAATCTCGTTATAATTGTATCTTTCTAATTTTTTCAGTGTATTTATTATGTTATTGCTACAAGACTATATGTCTACTACATATTATTACAATGACATTTTATTATTACAACATTACTACGACATTATATTGCTACTGTTAGATTATGCTTAGACCTCCTATCATATTTTTATTACACACAAGATATATGAAATATTACTGAACGGGTTTTACACACTTTAATAACTCTTTGTATTAATATCTTAACAATATGACCGGTGGTATTATTAATATAATTTAATTTATCATAAACATAAAATTTCACATCAATCTAATATCATCTTTATCAGTATATATGTACTTAACAATTGAATTAACCATTAAACTTTTTAGTTTTATCAATCGTACAAAGAATTATTGAAGGGTATAAAACTAATATACATTGACAAAGCCCAAGAGTTTCTCATGAATAATTGATGAACGTGGATTTCTGCAACAATGAGGGTTGGGAGGGGATGAACAAGAGAAAATGCTGACAAAAATATTAAGGTACATTACAGAATATTAACACTAGTACGGCTTAAATTTAGGTTTTGTTTTCTTACGCGTTTTAAAACCAAGAGAACATTTCAGCTGCAACTTTTTTCTTACGGGAGAAATGAGGGTCCGGGCCCGGCAAATTGTTGAAGGTTTGGACCATTTTAAATATGGTATTCGAAAAAAAAAACTAACAGGGAAACTATAACAGAATTACTACACAAACAAGAGACTAAAATCAACATAGCAAGGAAACTAGGAGCACGTCAAATGCAAGAGAAGAAACAACGGGCACCTCATCGGGAGATAATAGGACTAGGAACTGAAACAATGCAGGATTTGCTTAACGTTATAATATCAGCATTGGGCATTTGGTCTAGTGGTATGATTCTCGCTTAGGGTGCGAGAGGTCCCGAGTTCAATTCTCAGAATGCCCCTATTAGTGTATTTTTAGTTCTCTAAATACCAAATATATTTTCAGAGAATCAGCCATTAATTCAACTTTCTAAGTAAAACATCAGAATTTTTTGTTTCCAAACAAGATTCTTTTGCAGAAAGTGAAAAACAAATAGAATGCTGCCATTTTCCAAAATTCACTGCTGTACACTTTCTGAGCGAGGCTACTACTTTGTTTTTTCTTCTTCTTTTGATCCAACTAGCAGGCTACACTATGTGGGCTGGCTCTACCCCAACTAGTACTACTACCTAACCCTTTTGGCGAAGGTGGGATTCATATCTACGTCCTTATGCAATGACCAAACAAGTTAAATTAAGATCTAAAGACCATGATAACCAGCTTGAAAAGCATAGAGGAAACTATCCCAAAGCCAAATTTGAGTGCATCAAATTGAAGTTTATGAATGTAGATTGATATGTTTTCTAAGAATTCAGAAAAAGAGGGATAAATAGGCTGCAGCTTCATCTTTGCAAGTGGGCAAGCTATTCACATATGGTAATCGGCCTTACAAGTTACAACAATGAAAATATGGCATAACCCAGCAAACTAAGAAATAAAAAGTCAAGCATAAATGAAAATACAAAAGGCTAACAGAAAAGACACGTGCCTTGCTCTTCCAAAGTAGGTGTTACCTACATTTAGCCCTTCTCTAGCAGCAATAATCCTTAAACCAATGTTGAAAACAGGATTCAAGCCTTGCACAAAGAAATTACAGGAAGACTTCACAGTTTACAGCTAAAGTAGTTAGCATCCCATGCACGTTCATGAAAACTATACTCCCATCCTTCAGATCCTTGCAGAGAAAGGGATATGGAAATGTAATTTTGTGAACAATATGCTCCTCTATAACCAACCCAGAAATGCCTTACTACGCATTCCACTAGTACAAAAGCTAATAATCAATCCATTTCTCAAAAGACACTTCGTCAACAAATATAGGTACTAGTCATTTATTGATACAATAATGATAAAACAGTACACATTACCACATTGAGCATTTGGTCTAGTGGTATGATTCTCGCTTAGAGATTGGAAAATTTTGGTCTTTCAAGAATGAGTCCATAGGAAGTCAATAGAAGTCCTAGGATAAAAGATATAAAAAGTAGGAACTAGACAAGTTGACAATTAAGAATGGGCATTTGGTCTACTGGTATGATTCTCGCTTTGGGTGCGAGAGGTCCCAAGTTCGATTCTCTGTAAAATACTTTATGAGATAGGAAGTGAAAAGGACATTTGGCCTACAGGTCCAACAAACAAAAGTTGACTTCAGTACACACTTCTCTTCCAAGTTGACAATTAAGAACGGGCATTTGGTCTAGCGGTATGATTCTCGGATCTGCTGCTATAACCTCTCAAAGAAGAGGGCCAGCTTATTCACGAGGAATGAACACACATTTGAGGAACAGGAAAAAATACAAGGAAAGCTTCTCTTGCATTTGGCCTATAGGTCCAACAAACAAAACAACATTTTTTGATTAACTTCCTGGATAATAGGCATACCGTCTGGCAAGCTCATCTTTATATCACTTTGTGTACCTTAAGTCTGTGACAGAACTCACTAGCCATCTACCTATCAATCAAGTATTTACCTTAAATCTGAAATCAAGACATGTAAACTAACATCATTTCTACGCAAGAAAAATACCCAAATCAAATTCAAGGTCCAAGTTTTAAGAGGCAATGGTGGCATCGAACTCTAATAGGGAAACTATAACAGAATGAAAAAACAGCATTAGACTAAAATCACTATCGCAAGAAGATTATACTAGGAGCACATGAAAAGCAAGAGTAGAAACAATGGGCAACTAATTAGGAATTATTCATTGGGCAGGACCCCAGAAACATATAAAAATAGTAAACACAATAAACATCAAGCAGGGCGCTTGGTCTAGTGATGTGATTCTTGCTTAGGGTGCGAGGGATCTGGGTTCAATTATCAGAATGCTCCAGCACCTATTCCTTTTGTGCTCTCTGTTTTTAAATATATGATAATACAAACAGCTGTTATCTCGATGTTAAAAGTAAAAACATTACATCTATTTGTTTCCTGAGAAGTTTCTTTTGCGGTGAGTAAAAACTAAATAGATTGTTGCCAATTTCCAAAGTTTGTTGTTGTATCCATGGCCTTAATCTTATAAGCATCAAGAAAAAAACAGAAAAAAATGAAAATTTGACTAACAAATAAACCTAATAAATATTTTATTAAAGATACCAACTCATATTCCAGGAGAAAACATAGAACTAAAGGCAAATATATTCATCCTTTCTTACTGAGTATCCATCTTCTCCATCTGCTAAGACTGCTTTTATTTCTTTTTTCCTGATCCAACTACCAGGCTACACTATGAAGGGCTAGCTCCCCCTTCCCTCAACCTCACTCACATAAACTTCGATGAAGGTGGGATTCAAACCAACATCCGTATGCAATAACCAAACAACTTCCCCAGCAACATTAAGATCTAAAGAGTATGTAACCAGCTTGAAAAGTTTATTAGGACATTAAATATAGAGTAGATTTCTACTAGCTGCAAGTTGTTCGGAAATTTCATTTTTTTAAATTAATTTGAGGTATAAATCAAAATATACTAATTTCAAAGAACAATAACTAAAAAAAAACTACTGATTTATCAGGCAGACTCTTCTTGGATAAAATAAATTTATAAAATCTGGGAGATTCATGGTTATAGATAAACGATTTGATAATTATAAATCTGACATGATGAGTATACAAATGTGGGCATTTGGTCTAGTGGTATGATTCTCGCTTTGGGTGCGAGAGGTCCCGAGTTCGATTCTCGGAATGCCCCAATTTCCTTTTTTACCTCCCATTTGGTTCACTATGTTATATTATATCCTAAAATATTTTATTGGAGGAATCTGTACTGAAGTCAACTCTAAGAGCATGGTACAAAACTTTATATACTTTGGAATGATCCATTTTCTAATGTCATGAAAACTAAATAAATAAATAAATTAGGTTGTACAGATAATTTTTGAAAGTTGGCGTTGAAGCCTCGTACCTGGAATAATTGTCATTATAGAATGAAGTGCTGTGTAATCTTTCTAGCATAAGGAAACACTAAATCTCTCATAAACTGTCAAAGAAAAGGTAGCACATGGAAAGTTAATACCAAGTTCCATAAAACTGTAGTAAGACTAGATATGATAAAAATCAATATGCAGAATTTGGTCCAGTGGTATGATTCTCGCATAGGGTGAGAGAGGTCCCAAGTTGATAAGAGAACTGGGAATTGAGTCAACTCCAAAAGTGGAATAATATAGAAGCTTAACTTTAGATCTGTTTGTTTTCAAACAAGATTCCTTTGCAATGAAGAAGAACAAATGAATTGTGCTATTTTCTAAAAGTTTGTTTTTGGGCCTCTAATCTTATAGTAAAAAAAAATCAAGATCTGCAACAAATAATCAAACTTCCAGGATATACTAGCTGGGGCTAGCAGTCGCATGACCACAATATCCATTCCCTTTACCCTGTTCTGAAGGTGGGACTAGGTCCTCCATCTTTATGCAAAAGGACTTTGCCATTCAGTTTGAAATGCAGAGCCCCCAAAAGAGAAGGTTGCCAGGGCAGAACATTGATTGAGCAGTCACTAACTACCTAATTGTCCAACAACATCTTCCTTAAACCATTCTTGTTCAACATTCAACTCGCCAACAACAAAGCATATAGCCATATAACCATCCAAATTTATCAGATTCTTGAAGAAAAGAGCTAATGATCGAAAAGAAATCATGTTAAACATAAAACATTGGATACTTCAGCTAGTAGTATAATTCCACTAGCATTCATCTTGCAAACAAGTTAGCGGAGAGAATCCAATCAAAATTCACAGGGACTTGAAGAAAAAGAGATAACAAATAAAAACACATGCTATTAATACGAATCATTGAACATGTAATCTAGTTGTATGATTCTCTCTTCGAGTATGAGAGGTAGTAAGTTCAATCCCTAAATGCACGAAACCCTTGCTTTTTTTCCATTTCCAAAAATTGCAACTGGAACTAATTGATCATCATAATTCAGTTTCAAGTCAACTTTAAATTAAGAGTATACTGATACAGAAATTCATGTGTGGGCGGGTAGGTGGGACTCCTTTTCTATCATAATATACAAAATCTAAGAGTTAGCTTAACCCTAGGCTAGGCTCGAAGTGCTGGAAAAAATCAAAGAACTATCGTGAAACAATAAAATATATATTTATAAATTGAGAAATCATCAGTCGAAAAAACTTTGAACAAAAAATCACCAAAAATCAGTAAACAGTATAATACAACAAATAACACAGGAAGTCATCAAGCTCCATAGCAGCATCTCATAAGCGGGTACTGCCTTACGGGTTAGTTTCTGAGGAGTTGGGCGGCCCATTTAAACGACTGGAAAATAGAGGGAGAACGAAGGGGAAGAATTTAGCGGTTAATTTCCAAGGAAAGGTAGTCAAGTGGAAAGAAGGAAGACTATGCAACTGCTCAATTCTCAATGGAATCGCCAACACAAATCAGTCAGGTTTTCGTTTAACCTTTTTGGGTTCAAAATAATTTAATATAATATTAACAAACATTCCTTTCAAGCGGTGAAAAGTAAGTAATTCTGCCGCCATCCTCTCACAGATTAATTGTTAAAAAATAAATTTATTATACAAATTAATATTTAATTTTTTAAACTATTATTTAAATTTAACTTTTTCTTTTTCTTGAAACGACAATTGTTTGGATTCCTAAAACTTGACACGTTAGTCCCTAATTTAATGTATGATTTTTATTTGATTATCTGTTTATTGAATTTATCATGATTCAATTTTGATTAAATTTTGATCAGTTATTTTGTCATCTTTGATATAATTTTTAATTAAATTAGGATAAATGTGTTACAAAAACTTTTATTTTAAAATTAAAGGTTAAAAAGTAGAAAAGAATTCTCAAAAAAATATTAAAATTTAAAATGAATTTAAAACGAGGATAGCGGTCATTAGTGTAATTAACTCAAGAAACATTCCCCAAGAACTAATAGTTGTTTTACAAGGTAAAAGTGTGGTATTTAATTATAGATTTGGTTTTCCATACATATATGTTATAATATCTAGACTTGGATTTACATTCACTAAAATGCCATAATATCTATATTTTTTAGGAATATTAATTAAGATTTTATAGGAATATACATATCATTCAATCTTATTTTGTCATCTAATTAGATTCAATACTATCTATTAAGAAATGAAGATGGGTTCTTCGGACATTGCCTCTCTTCTCATGATCATCTTGATTGTAGCTTCTTGTCAGTATATACATATATATATATACATAAATATCATCTTTCTCTATTTTGTACTTTAAAAAATTCTTTAAATGATTGTTTTAATCTACTTTGTAGGTGTATCAAACTCAGTAGCACAAATAAGAAGAAAATGTGGTAATGTCGCGGACTGTAATGGTGTGGACTTATGCATTTGTGACGGAGCCAACAATTGTACGTGCCAACCCCCAAAGATTGCTGCTAAGATTATACCGATCGTCTCAATGTGGAACAAACGTCGATTGTTCCCTCGCTTGTCGATGGGATTATAAACACTATAGTTGTATCGGTGCACTTGTGTCTGTCAGTGTTAATAGTACATATTTTTTTCAATTCAGAAAACTCGAAATAAAATCCTTCAATATGTCGAAAAATAAATAATAACTAAAGCATAATTTTCATATTTTTTTTGTATTTTTTTTCTTTTTGTAACTTCTTAGACCCAGTTTAAACGTTATCTAATCAATCACATACAAAACCCATAAAGTGTTCAGAAATTTATATGTAGTTTGAATAATAAGTTAATCAAAAAATATTTATTTGCCAATAATATAGTATTCAAAGACCATTAAGTAAAGTCCGTAAGGTATAGTACATAAATAATATAAATATCGCGTATATAAAATATCAATTATATCAGATGCACCTAGAAATGGAATAAAACATAAATGTATAATCAATATTATAAGTTCATATCACCACAAATAACGAATGACAAGTAGAAGCATAAAAACGGAAACAATTGATGATAGAGATGCGACCGCAGATGAATGATGTTGCTCATTGTTGTGGAATCAAACTTAGAAAGCTCTAGACTCGATCAAAGAACGAGAGAGAGATTAATATGTGGGCAGTGATAAGGATCATGGTCAATGTGAACGAACTCTCTTGCATTTAAATGATGTTAGAGCGAGGATAATAATTAGGTTTACACCCTCCCTATATATATATATGTAGAAACTCTTACAAAAAATATAATGATCAATTCAAAGAATTAATTTACTTTCACGAAAGAAATACAAATCTAGCAAACTCTTCAGTTTTTAGCATGAAAACGACGATAAAATTGAAAAAGAGAGCATAAAACACAATCGAAAATCATTCTCGAAGATAATTATCCAAAATTTCTTTATATTTGGTGATGTCCCAAGTTGTAGTTATGTTGCAAATGCCTTTAACAATGAACAGAATCGTAAATGCTTACATATTTACATAGTAAAGATAGATTTTGTTTTAATTAGAGGTTATTCTCAGTTTTATGTACAACTTTTATTTCATTTTTTAATTTATTTTTTTAAATTTGTCTTTTTTATTTAAAGTTTGTTTTTTTAAAAAAAAAATTCGGATATACATGGTCCCAATTTTAACATTTCTTTTTTAACTTGTTCATGTTACTATATTTATCTACAAATTATACATATCATATTTTTATTTAGCAGACATCATATAAGCATTAAATTAATTAATTAACAGTTTAGATGAATAAGGGATTTCTTTGATATAATTCTAATAATTTATGGATACAATTAGAACAATTGAAATTTAAAAATTAATTTCAAATGAAAATCATAATTTGAGAATGATTGATGGAATTAACTAAGTAACATTCACCAAGAATTGATAGTTGTTTTATAAGGATATTGATGATCATAGGTAAAGGTGTAATATTTGATTATGGATTCGATATTCAATGCATATCTATTACAATATCTAGATTTCGATTTGCATTCATTAAAATGCCATAATCTATATATCTATCTAAGGAAATATTAGCTAAGATATTTGCTGCATAAATGGCAAGGACGATCCGCTAATAAGACTTGACTAAAAAACATCTATAAAACCCCCATTAGAGAGAAATTTTTGTATATGATCATCTCATCCTCAACCAAAACACAAAAGGCATAGAACTCAATCTTATTTTCTCTTCTAATTAGCTTCAACACGGTCTACGAAGAATTGAATATGGGTTCTTCTAGCATTGCTTCCCTTCTCATCATCTTGATTGTAGTTTCTTGTTAGTGTATACATATATATATATCATCTTTCTATATTTTAATACTTAACAAAATCTTTAAACGATATAGTTTGTTTTAATCCAATTTCCAGGTGTATCGAACTCAGTAGCACAAATAGTAGGAGGAAAATGTACTACTGACGCAGATTGTAGAGGTAAGGACAAATGTATTTGTGACGGAGCCGACATCTGTACATGTCAGCCCCCAAAGATTACTGCTAACGATGTACCAATTGAGGATGCTCAATGTCAAACAAACACCGATTGTGCTCTTACTTGTCGATGGGGTTGCAAACATTATAGTAGTATCGATGGCACTTGTGTCTGCCAGTGTTAGTAGTGCCTGAAAATTTGTTTAAATTTCAGAAGACTCGAAATAAAATCCTTCAATATGTTGGAAAATAAATGATAAGCGAAGCATAATTTTCATATTATTTTTGCATTTTTCTCCTTTAATAATAATTATATAGCTTGTGAATTTTTAATTCAAGTTTAAGTCAAGTTTGAATTTGCAAAGTTTAAATAATCAAATAAAAAAAAGAAAAACAAAGTTGTTTTTATATTTACCTTAGTAATTTTTATTATTTAGAAAAAGGAAAAAGCCTTATCTAGCTACAACGGTTCTGATGTAAGGAGATCTAGGAGGTCTCTTTCCAACAGATGGGCGATGGACGACAGGGTGACAACGAACGAGTACATATTGTAATTACGTGGTGGAGTGAGTTTGCCCATGCTATCAACTACCACATTTTCTTCCTAGTGAATCCAAATAAACTCCACAAACCAATTTCGATTTCATAGGGTAGGTATCGTTCATGACTTATCCAAATACTTAACCTTTAGGTTTCTAATCCTATTAGAATAACGTAGCTAAGTTATTACCGATATATCAACAGGTGAATATCACTTGCTTATTCTTTGCGTTTAACCAAGATATATTTATATGCCAATTCTTTGACAAAGGCCACACAATATCGATCGAAGCATTAATGAGGGTAAATGTTGGACGGTTAAGTTAAATTAGATTATAAAGAGGGATTTGCGTAAATATCTCATCATCATTCGTTTTAATATTAGGCCCTTATTGATCTCATCAATATTCATTCTTTTTTTAGCATTTGTTGCATTACATATATAACATGTATAAGCAATAAAAATGATGCAATGGTTATAGCCCAAAACAATAACTAAGGTGACCCATCCTAAGCCAATAGGATAACCAAAAGCCTGAAACATAATACTACTCTTTAGGTATCTTCTCGCCTTTAGCTCTATCCGTTCTTCTACTCCTTTTAAATCTTTATACGATTACAATTTAAAAGAAACTCGTTTTACATACGAGGGAATAATATGAGAAGATAAATAAAACTGAAATATAGAAAGGCACGACACGCATGTCGTATTTTAACAACCATTGTAAATTGAAAAAGGGCTATAACCATGCATGTCAAACACCATGCAAAACAAACATATCATATATATACATGTTGTTACGCATTTGCTAAAAATATTTATATGAGCCTACAATCTATATTACTCATGAAGGATCATGGGACGAAGGTTTGATAACATCTCTATTTCTATAGAAAAACCTCACGATTTGATAACACTTATCAACATAATCGTGTTTTTGGGATTTTTAATCCCGAAGGTTTTTCTGTATCGGAACAACCATTGTTTCACTGTCAAACGCGATATGCTATCGCATACCCACTGATCATCATGTCAATGATTGACATATGGATTTCTTAAAATCCTTGCAGAAACATACATATTGTAAAAATAGATTAACATATTAATCGTAACTTTAATTGACCATTGATTTTGCACAAATATCACATAATAGTGGAAAACAGTAAAACCAAAACATGCATCTCATACATATCACATAAACCAAGAATTTTTTAATCGAATCCGGATGTACAAGTGGCTCTGACACCACTATTGGGACTATCAGCGTACCCCATGGCGCAGTGAAAACAAAACTCAAATGTCTCACCAGCGATCCAAGTACGAAAAACCTAAATCGGGAGGAAATGATGCAAATACTTGTAGTGGGATCCTTGAAAACAGCAAAGACAGTAGCAGCTAATGGTAATCATGAGCTGTTCGAATCGTAAGCCTCCTTGAAAATACGTCTCAGCCTCTACTCAGTTCACCCGATTGAGAGCAGAGTTTTACTTTTCCCATAAACAGTTTTGAGAAAACGGCTGAAGATTAAAAACGGTTGTTAGACCTTACACACCTTTAAATATATGAGTTACTCTAACATATTAGATATTTTTGGTTATTTTGAATTAATTAAATTATTATTTAATTAACTCAAATTAAATATTCATTAAAGACTTATAATCTGAATTACACTTTTTAACGTTTATTTAAACTCTTATTTAATTATTTTGAATTAAATATCCATTAAAAGTAATCAAAATTAAATTCTTTTAATATATCAAATATGCATATATTAACTCTAGATATATTTTAGTAACATACAACAAATTGTACATCTTTGGTCATTTCAATCCTAGGGTGTGACCCTGTAGGTTCTTGTAACGTTAGTAGTAATTAATAGAACAATTATAATATTACATATAATAAGTGACATCTAGCAATATATCATTGTCACCTAAGTTATAAGAAATTATGATTCGACATATCATCTTCATGATTAACTCTTTTATGTAATAAAACCTTTTGTCCTTTATATCTAGAATAGGCACAAGTCTTGGAATAGTCACACTTGTATAGCCCATCTATTATTTCTTGATATCTAGAGCAGACTATAATTAACGAATAATTTGTGATATCTCATATCAACTTATTCGATCATGGCCATGCATTTCTAGGCTCACTCAATCAAGTGGCATGTGATATATTTATTATTACGTAGGAAGGACAAATCCTATCTTAGTCATACATAGCTCACTACATATATCGAGATATATTCAATAACAGTCTTCATAGTGCAACTAGTTACGGAGCATGTTTAATTATATCAAAACATAGAATAATATATGTTAGGATATCATTGATCTCAAGTCTAAGGATCATACATATAGCCATCACCATGAGTAATGTTATGACCGCCACATAATAATCCAAGACATATGCTCATGGTGGGTAAATCCAATACATTGTTCTCTAATAATATAATCATGTATCAATTTTTACATCTTTATGTCAATGACAACTTGTTGTCATAAATCAATAACATGTTAGTCTTAATCATATTATTATTGTCCATGCCCATAATAATACTTGACTAGGATCTTTTAAAAATAATAATAATGTTATTATATGAACTTTATTATCTTTCAGTTTATGTTAAAAATAGATATATAACTGAAAATAATAGTGGCAATGCCTTTATTCAATAAAATCGGTAAATAAAATATATCATTCGAATCATCATATGGTTGGTATTTGGGCTTACTCTAACAATTACCTCGAAGCCAAACTCCAATTCACACTCAGGTGGTAAACTCGAAAACTCCTCTAGGAACACATCGGGGAAATCTTATACTACTCGGATATCCTCGAGTATTTGGACTAAGATTTATACGTGAGCCTAAAAGGCCTCACATCCACAGTCAGTCATCATTTGGGATTTTATAGCTAACATTAACCTTGATTGGCTCGACTTCCTTCTAGTCATCACTAACTTGGTATCATTGTCTTTCTAAGCTTGAGTTTTTTGGATTTGCATTTCAAACTAGCTTTGCGTTCCGACAACCAATTCAAACCTATGATCATGTCGAACTCTCGGAAGGGTAACTCCATTAAATCTGCTATGAATATATGACCTTGGATTTCTATAGGGCATCATATGTGAACCTTGTCTACAAGAATATCTATACCTAGAGGACTTGATACTCGAACTCCTACCTCTAAGTGATCTACCGGGTTTTCTATCTTTTGAGATGTATCAGAATATATGTATAAGTAGATAGAACCATAATTTATTAAAGTTGTATCTAGAATGGAAAACACTTTGAAAGTACTCGAGATCACATCGGTTGTATCACACTCTTCGTGAGCTCGTACTACATATTGCCTACTCGGTGCTGCCCATGTAACTGATATGTCTTTCTCTTTACTCAGTGGTCCAACCACACCTCACTGGCCCTCGATATCTTTGTACGGACGGGGTAGATCTCTAAGTCACTCCCTAAACTCTCGAACTGTCACAAATAAAATGGTATAAGGAGCCACAACTATAATAACCCCTAAATACCTTCTAGAATATCATCGAGTGTCTCCTCCCACACTGAGCACAAACAGAATGTTGAGGGAAAAATAATTGTGAAGGGATTTCATATAGGGCTTTCTTTAGGATTTGGAATATGTATTGCTTAGAATGTTAGCTTTTCACTGGACTTTTCAGCTCACACTTGAGGTTTAACACATTTTAGAGGATTAGTAGCTGAGTCAAAGGAAAAGAGCAAGCATCTGGAGTGGTCAAGCTAGGTATTACTAAATAAAGTGTATGTGGTTTGAATCCATATAGTGGCGATGTGGGAATCATTATGGGACATAGACTATATTGATATTATGAGTTGTAATAAGTGTTTCTTATTGTGTAGACCAGTGGTTTTTGGCCCTAGTGACTTCTAGTTTAGTATCATTTTCACACTTGTGGAACTGATATTTGGCCTCCATATTGGCTATAGCCCTATTCAACATCTGATTTTTGGCTTGATATCCTCCCAAATTGATGACGGTCGTATTGTGCATTTCTTCTGCAATTCATAAATAATGAGAGAAATTCTTCGCTCGACCTTTGTGCATCTTTCCATTCTTTCTCCATTGCTTAACATCATTTTTTTAGTTTAGAGACCCCTGTTGTCCATTCTTTTGGGGTGTTTCCTATACCGCCATTTTTAAAGACTTGCATAATCCTTTTGAAAATCATTATGCATGGCTTCCATCTCTGCACTCAGTTTATCATTTTCAATCTTTAAATGACATATTTAAGCCTCATACATCAGCAAACATTCTTTCTTTCGAATTCGCTCACTAATACTCTTAAATTTCAACACTTTTGGCATCAATCTAAAAGGATAATCAGTAACCAATCTAGGTCGATCTTTTATCTCGAACTCTAAGATTCCATGATCCAGAAGATGTTGGACTCGATGCTTAAATCCGGTGTAGTTTCCAATGGAATGTCCTTGAGCTTCGACATGCTATTCACAACGAACATTGATATCATACAAAATGGGATACAGAGGTTGTCAAGGTTTCGCATAATGCAAAGCCACCTCTCCGGCTTCTAGTAGCTTCTCGTACAACTCCTTATATGATATAGGGATATAATCAAAATGAGAACCACCTCTCGACTTGGATTGAACTTGAGTCTCCAATGTTAGGAGTAGACTCTTAAATACCAACGATTGTTGATTGCATGATTTCTTATTATCTCTGTGAACATCTACAGTGGTCACCATTTCTTTGGTATTTCCAGACAACTTGTTGATACGAATGGTGATCTCTCATAATTTCTCAAATTGGCTAAGATTAGCAGTCCCTTGTATATCTGACATTATAGGATCATGTTCATTGTACTCTTTCTCTTTTTGTACAGAAGTCTCTTTTCCATTGGCCAAAGCAAACATTTTATCCATCATTTTGGACATTTGTCCTTTCATCTCTTGTATCTCCTTTTACTCTTGATATTTGGGTGCATAACTCTCTACTATTTTCGCAGCTTCTTCAAGATGTCATTCCCTAGCTGTGTTTTAGTTTACTTGATCATGAAACCCTTTGTCCATTATGAAAACCTTTTACTATGATGAGCACTCACAAATCAACACCTTCTGATTATGTCATGATCATGCAATGCAAGCAAAAAGAAATAAACATAAAAAAGTTAATACAAATAAAAAAATAAATAATCTACTGCAAGATAAAAATGTAAATATAGAATAGACAGAGAAAAATAAATCAAGAGAAATGGTTAATATCAATCAATTTTATGGAAAAAAAGATTTTACCCAACATGGCATCCACCCTGACATGTTTTTATTAAACATCAGTCCTATCTATAGATATTTTCTACTCCCATTCTTTGTTATTTATAAGAAAACAATCATAACCGCATGATATCTAATTCGCATTCTTGATACGAAAATATAAAACCTAACCGCATAATTTCTAGCTCCCATGCAATTATTTGGAAAGTAAAATTATACTATGAAAATTAAAAGATTCAAAAAAACATTTCTTTGTGTGCTCTTCTCATGGGATTTTTAAGGTTTGGGTTAAGCTCTAACCTAGGTTCGAGTTCTATGTTTATTATATGCTGAGTTCGGCTATAAAGTAACAAGTTGTCGAATTGTCCTTGTCTGTGCCCCCTTGGGATGCCAAACCCTCAATCTTGGCTCATCACAGGTTTTCAGATTGAGTTCAATTCGAGGGAACACACTTCCTTATGTCCATAGGAGGTGAATACCATCACGAGAACCATAACGTGTGAGTTCCAGGAGCAGTCCACTATCCCATACGGATGTGCAAACCACATGAGGGAATAGTTTATCATTCCTACTTAAATAGGATGTAGTGAGGTTTTAGTTCATGTCATGATAATGTAGTGCACAATGTATGAGGAAAAGCGAAAAAAACACAACCACACAATACACAAAACTCATTCCTTAATTCCAATAAAAACATAATCAATTTTGAAAACATTAGAAAATGAATTGGTACAACTATTTAATAGTAAATTAATTTACACAAAGAATGATTATTTAAAGAAATCAAGGGATCAAAAACTAAATTAAAATAAACTTATATTTTTTATTGCAAAGACAATTAATTAACGAACGGGTGGCTTGACTCTCTAAAAACAGTAGTCCCCAGCAGAGTCGCCAAGCTATCAAAATGATTTTTTACTTAAAAAAATTTAATTATTTTAAATGTGATTTAAAATCTCGTCTCGAATTATTTTGGTGTTTTTATTCTCAAATAAGATAAAACAAAATTTAAGGAGTCGCCACCAATCTTTGATTAAGGTGTGATTGGACACCTAAAACAATTTGTTATTTTAATAAAATTTATTTTAAAAAATTATTAAAATAACATAAAAATGTCTGCGTACCAGAAAATGAGTTCGGGAGTCGGTTACGTGTGGGGAAGGATTAGCAACCACACAACGCCCTAAATCGGTACCTTGTTAATTAATTATTTCTCTTTGCAATAAAACTCATATTTTTGAATTTAATTTAATTTATGATCCCATAAAATAAAATTCTTGAATGAAATATCATAATATTTAATTATTTCCCATTGAAAGTAATTGATCTATTGTATTTTAAGACAATCAACTCGTACTCCAATCGAAACAAATAAATATTATAATTTCACCCTGCTATTCAAATGAAAGAAATGAAATTAAATTAATTTAACATTACCAAAGCCTTTTAGAAAGAAAAAAAATTCGATTTATTTAAAGACATCGAGATCGAACCTTAGATTAGTTTTAATGATATTTTCTCAAATATTTTAAATAGACGAACATTTCTTTTTTCTCGTTCCAAATTTTTAGGTGAGACCAAATTCTGGATTTCACT
Organism: Hibiscus syriacus; assembly: GCF_006381635.1. Classification (NCBI taxonomy): domain Eukaryota; kingdom Viridiplantae; phylum Streptophyta; class Magnoliopsida; order Malvales; family Malvaceae; genus Hibiscus; species Hibiscus syriacus. The sequence goes on along the minus strand of NW_024062900.1, from coordinate 16,361,438 downwards.
TAACGGGACACATTGTCATTTTAAAATTATTGGAAATAGCTTTCTCATAAGTTAAGACAGCTACCTCAGGTCAACTTTAAAACAAAAAGGTATTACCCTTAGTCAAATTATTTTATATGAGTCGAGTAGAGCTATGTGTTTTAGGATATCACATATATTTATAGGACTAAAATGAAATGAACAGAAAATAAAGAGCAATAATTAAAGTATTAAATTTAAAGTATCGAAAAATAAAGGATAGAAATAAAAATAAAATAAAATAGTAACCAAATTATAATTAAACAGTGACCAAAATATAATCAAACAAAAACATTATATCAAAAATTAAAATAAGACAAAATGTAAATAAATGACAAAATTGTGAACAAATCAAACAACAAAATAAAATATAATATAATATAATATAATATGAAAAATGACAAAACATAAATAAATAAAAATAACAAATCAATGTTAAAATAAAATAAAATGTAAATATGGCCAGAATAGAAACAAAATAAAATTAATACATCAAAGTTAAAACAAATAAACTATAAAGAAATGACCAATATATAAGTAAACAAAAATATCATATTAAAAATTAAAATAATTAGAATATAGATATATGATCAGAATATAAAACAATAAATTGATATGCTCAAATTCAAAATAAATAAATAAACAGAGAAATTAGATGACTAAAGTGTAAAATTACAAAACCCGAGGGATTGCGAGAATGATTTTCCCACACTAAATACGCAGAAACTCCCTCCCCAAAACGACGTCGCATGGGGAGGGGTATTTATACCCCAAAAATGGCCAAAATATCCTTCATATCTCATTTTCCAATTTCTTTCTTTCTCTAGAAAGAAAGAAATTTTATTTTCTCTCTTAAATCCCTCACAGGAGGGAAACCAGCCACCAGGCCGGTTTCCGAATATAAGCCCTGAAGACCACCACCGGCCATCGGCCGTGGTGGTCAAAATTCAACCAAAATACCCAAAACGTCCCCCTTATTCTCCTGCACCCGAATCCGACCTTCACTCCTCCTAAAAAACCACCAAAAGCCCTAGATCTGAATGTTTACCTTCGATTAGATGACTCTTTGATGACCCTTGCAAGCTTCGATGATGGCGAGGTAAGCTCTTTTATACTTGTTTCTTCTTGTTTTTGGCGTTTTATTGTTTTGGTTTATGTGTATTTTATTTTCTCGTTCTTTCTTCTTTTTCGAATGGGTGTTCGTTGCTGTTGGTTTTTTCTCTATTCGTCTCTGTCTCTTCTCTCTTGTAGGTTTGGTCCTTTTATAGGCCCCAAGGTACGACCTTTTGACCGGTCAGAGAGAGTAACCCTTGTGAGTCACCAGGGCTATGGCTGTGACTCACCTAGGGGAGGCACCAATATCTAGCTGGTGAGTTGGTTGGGTGCATTAAATGCACCCAGATCTTCTTCTATTATTCCAGTGCTACGACTGCTGCGTGTATCATTAGGGTAAAACCCTAAGTCTGGTCCAGTATGGACCGTTGGATCTCTCACAAATCAAAGGGAGAAAGAAGAATGACGACTAGAGAAGATGTAGGAAACCCTTAAGGTTTCAGGTCTTATTGTTGGGCCTCTGGGTTATGATGGGCCTCCGGGTTGTTGGCTGTTAATTGAGGCTCTGGGTTTGATTATAAGTGGGCCTCGGTTTCTTTGTTATTGGGCTGGCCTATAATTATTGGGCCCAATTTATATTTTTAGTTGGGTTTGTAATATAATATAATTATTATTTAATAATAATACTAATAATAAATGGGACAAAACCTACTACCTAAAAAAACGACGATAAAATTGAAAAGTAGAGCATAAAACACAATCCAAAATCATTCTCGAAGATAATTATCCAAAATTTCTTTATATTTGGTGTTGTCCCAAGTTGTAGTAACGTTGCAAATACCTTTAACAATGAACAAAATCGTAAATGCTTACATATTTACATAGTAAAGATAGATTTTGTTTTAATTTGAGGTTCTTCTCAGTTTTCTGTACAACTTTTATTTCATTTGTTAATTTATTTGTTTTAAATTGTCTTTTTTAATTAAAGATTGTTTTGTTTTTAAAAAATAATTTAATATAATATTTACAAACATTCCTTTCAAACGGTGAAAAGTAAGTAATTCTGCCGCCATCCTCTCACAGATTAATTGTTAAAAAATAAATTTATTATACAAATTAATATTTAATTTTTTAAATTATTATTTAAATTTAACCTTTTCTTTTTTCTTGAAACGACACTTATTTGGATTCCTAAAACTTGACACGTTAGTCCCTAATTTAATGTATGGTTTTTATTTGATTATATGTTTATTGAATTTATCATGATTCAATACTGATTAAATTTTGATCAGTTAGTTTGTCATCTTTGATATAATTTTTAATTAAATTAGGATAAATGTGTTACAAAAACTTTTATTTTAAAATTAAAGGTTAAAAAGTAGAAAAGAATTCTCAAAAAAATATTAAAATTTAAAATGATTAAATTAAGTTAACGATTTTAGTAAGGAAGAGATCTATTAGATATAACACTAATAATTTAAGAATATAATTAAAATATTTTTAATTTCGAAGATGAATTTAAAATGAGGATAGCGGTCATTAGTGTAATTAACTCAAGAAACATTCCCCAAGAACTAATAGTTGTTTAACAAGGTAAAAGTGTGGTATTTAATTATAGATTTGGTTTTCCATACATATATGTTATAATATCTAGACTTGGATTTACATTCACTAAAATACCATAATATCTATATTTGCCTAATGAAATATTAATTAAGATTTTTTCTGCGTAATTTGCAAGAATGATCCATTATCATTTTATAAGACTTGACTAAAAAATCATCTATAAAAACACTAGAACAAAGACACTTTAGTATATCATCATCTTATCGTCAACCACAACACAAAATACATAGAATTCAATCTTATTTTCTCATCTACTAAGAAATGAAGATGGGTTCTTCGGACATTGCCTCTCTTCTCATGATCATCTTGATTGTAGTTTCTTGTCAGTATACACATATATATACATAAATATCATCTTTCTCTATTTTCTACTTTAACAAATTCTTTAAATGATTGTTTTAATCTACTTTGTAGGTGTATCAAACTCAGTAGCACAAATAGTAAGAAAATGTAGTAATGACGCGGACTGTAATGGTGTGGACTTGTGCATTTGTGACGGAGTCGACAATTGTACGTGCCAGCCCCCAAAGGTTGATGCTAAGGTTATATCGATTGTGGATGCTCAATTTGGAACAAACGCTATAGTTGCATCGGTGGCACTTGTGTCTGTCAGTGTTAATAGTACCTATTTTTTTCAATTTCAGAAAACTCGAAATAAAATCCTTCAATATGTCGGAAAATATATAATAACTAAAGCATAATTTTCATATTATTTTTGTATTTTTTTCTTTTTGTAACTTCTTAGACCCAGTTCAAAAGTTATCTAATCAATCACATACAAATCCCGTAAAGTGTTCAGAAATTTATATGTAGTTTGAATAATAAGTTAATCAAAAAAATATTTATTTGCCAATAATATAGTATTCAAAGACCATTAAGTAAAGTCCGTAAGGTATAATACATAAATAATATAAATATCGCGTATATAAAATATCAATTATATCAGATGCACCTAGAATTGGAATAAAACATAAATGCATAAAAACGGAAACAATTGATGATAGAGATGCGACCGCAGATGAATGATGTTGCTCATTGTTGAGGAATCAAACCTAGAAAGCTCTAGACTCGATCAAAGAATTAGAGATAGATTAATATGCGGGCGTCGATATGGAGATAGGATGTAGGAATTAGGGTTGCAGGAAATTGAGATAATTGAAAGATTAAAAAAAAAGGAAAAATAAGGGTAGTAAAAAGATAAAGATAAATTAAGACAGTTTATAAAAATAAAAAGAAGAACTTAGCCAAATTAGGGTTTTCGACCAAAATTGATCCTGGCACAGAATGAAACAAATGAATAGGCGTTAGATAGCTAATCAAATAAGGAATATGAATATAAAAAATAGAATTGAAAAAGGATAAACAGATTAAGAGAAAATTGAGTTTAAAATTTCCCTTAGTATATAGATGAAAATGCAAACTTGTGGATAAGATGGTGGTGGGCATGTAGATGATGATGAAGATGATGGAGATGATGGAAATCGATGGATAAGTGTCCTATGAACCCTCCTAGTCGTAATTAACTAGGAAAACTCAATAATCGACTCTAACCAGCCCTCCTAATCGCAACGAAGAGACAAATCAGAGTGTGAAGATCTCTCTCATAAAGAACTTGAAAAGTACTCAATGAAAAGAAGCTTCAAAGGCACAAGTAATCAAAACTTACAAACATAAACTATCAATGTATTGTATTCAAGAAAACGATGTGTTTACAATGGTGGGATGAGCTTGCTTTATATAGGTTTGGAGGAATCCTAGTTGTAATCTAACTAAGTAATAAAATAAGAATAAAATAACAAATAAAAGCAATCCTAATCTATATGAAGTTGGCGGCATGGATGTGAGCCATTTATGCAGTCTTTGATCCAATGGTTGTAATGGAAACATGGGGTTTGAAAGGATGATAAATCCCTTTAGCTTGATGGACGGTCTGGATGAGCATTCTGAAAGGAAAAGTGGGTGATAATGTTGATAAGTAGGGTGATAAGGGATCAAGATTGTGTGAAGCAAGGTAATATGCCTGATAAGTAGGTGATAGACGACTAAGGATATGTGATAAGTTATCTAGGGTTTTATCATTACAAACAATTACCTCTTTACCCTTATCCTAATAAAAAATAAAATAACAACTTAAATAAATAAAACCTAATGGGGAAAATTGTCCATGCTTTATAAATTTAGCAATGGATATTTTTTACAAGGTTTTATTTATTTAAGGGGGTTTGGAAATATTTTCAGGACTATCTTCTTGAATCTTGCAATTTAGTCCTAACTTACTTTCAAATTGTGTTGTGTTGATCCAAGTGGATGTGGGAGAAATTATGAGTGGGTTTCATTCCCTGAATTCTTCAGTCTTCATATGAGCTTGTAATCCTTTGTTGATAAAGGCTTGGACTGCAATATGGAGCATGTCCTTTAGAAGTTTAGCCCAATTTCCTGTGATTAAGCCAAGTGGAAGAGTCAGTCCATCTTTCTTAGGGTTATGGCATGTGGTGCATGTATCAGTTGATCCTTTGAATGCTAAGTCCAAAGTCTATTGTCTAGTAGTATCTGAAAAAAGTAAAACTAAGGGGAATGAACCAGAAAGCTTAGTTTTCTTCTTATAGTGCAAAGAATAATACATGTATTAAAACATAGATAAAAAATTATTTTTCAAATAATTTTTAAAAACATGACCACTATTCTCATCCGATCACCAAAAAATGTGTAGGACTTACCATGTACACAAAGAAGAGGAACCTTTAGTATGATCTTATAAATCATAAACTAATCATAAAATACTTTCTTTGTAAATAATCCCGAATGAAAGTAATAAATATGCATATATTTTTTAAAAAATTAAGTAATTTAATTTATTTAAACACGAAAACATATTGCTAACTCAAAACATGTACACAAATAACAAAGATAACAATAAACAAAAATCATACCATTAAAACATATGATAGAATAGTTCAAAACAATTTAGATAAATAAATCAGAAAAATAATGTAACACCATCAGGAACACACTTATAATGATATGAGAAGTCTGACAAGAAATTCAAGTGAAAGATCTGACTATCACGATCATCTACGATGCTAGAACCTAAGTACCAAGGAGAACATATTACAATCATGATGAAAACTAATTTGAATTTAGTTATGATAATTTTAAGAGAATATACGAGTAACCTTTTGAATTCTTGAACCTTTCGAATCTACTAAATGAGAGATATCATACCTAATCAACACTTAATCAGACTAATTACACGTAACTTCATAAAAATATAAATTTTAAATCAATTCAATAACCAAAATTTAATAAACAATTAAAATATTGAAGTTACAAATGAAATCTCAGGTTAATAGACATTTCAAGGCTTTTAGGTTAGAATTTGGCAAAACTGTAATACCCCAAATTTTGGTTAGTGACTAAAATGTAAGTTTTGAAAGTTTAATAGCTAAAGTATAAATTTAGAAAAGTTTAGGGACCAAAAAATGTAATTTTTGAAAGTTATATTTTTTTCGTAAATAAATAGTTTAGTTCGAAATTAATATTTTTTTGTGGGAATCAGAATTTTGATTCGGGATATGTATTAAAAGTTATAAAGTATTAAAAAAATGGTTGTCCCTTTTTCCCATATATATGGGGTAAGGGGGAGGTAAGATAGTAGGCTACCCCCAACACCAGGTTGAGAGCAGCTTCCGTAAGAGACCTCCGAATTATGAATCCAGCTCAGTTGGTAGAGCACAAGGTTCTTATAAAGTATTAAAGTCCTATAAAGAATCGGATAATTGAATAGAACCAGAATTTTAAGAAAATATGAAAGATGGTAGATGAAAGTTGGAAATATCATTTTTCATATTTTAGATCAGTGAAATTTATTCTGATCGGCGGAATTAAAGTTAATTTTCCCTATTTAGCCAAAATTGGGAAAATTTAGTGACTAAATTACAATTTTAAAAAATTGCATGGTTAAAGTAGAAAGTCAACTTCAATTTGAATCATCTTTGACTATGTGATATTTTTATGGAAGATATTTTCAATGGAAAATGGTAATTATCATGATTCATTAATGGAAAAATTGGAATTTCCTCTTATTAAATGAATTTTAAATTCACTTACGTTATATTAAGCCATGTGTATTAAGTGATAAGTGGGGGAAATCATCAAAATTTCATCTTCTTCTTCCTCAACCAACCATGACTTCCAATGAAGGTAAGGGGAGCTTTTTATTTGATTTTCAAGCTTCCATGATTGATTTCTGGATTAAGCTTATAGATAGAAATTTAATCCTCTTGAAATTCTCTATCAATTGGTATAAAAATTTCATGGTGAACATGCTTTTATGATGATATTGGAAATTTGTTTTATGAATGGTTTGTTGATTTTTAAGATTTGATAAAAGATTATTATGTTTTTGATGTTGTGGATTAATTTTCAAGTATGGGAGATGATTAAAATCAAATGTATAAATATCTATAGTATACGACCGTAGGAAAGAAAATTTGGAAAAAATGTTGAAAAATTTCCTATGGTCTAAAATTGATATTAGAAGTATTCTAAATGCTTTGGAGATTGATTTGGATCAAATTGGAAGCTTGAAATAGAAAAAAATGACTATTTTGCAAGTTTTGAGAATGAGATATTGAAGTTTGAATGTGTAAATTGGGGTATTCAATGTTTAATATTAATTGTGGAATACCGAATTTTAAGTTAGAGTAATGATTTGGGACCAAAGTGTAAACTTGGTGAATTTTGAAGGTGGAATTCGAATGGTCTTTATATTTAGGGACTTGATTGCAAGTTTATTAAATGTTAAAGTATCATGTGTTTATAATACTATAATGTTGGAAATCCATTACTTGTATGTTAAATTTCAATTGAAGTGTTTGTTTAGGATTAATTTGTAAGAATTGTTAAGATAATGATTGAAATAAATGATAATAATAAATAAGGATGAAATTACAAGGTCCTAAATGTTGAAGTATTGGTTTGAGTATATTATTAAGGTGCTGGAATTTTTAGTAATTAATGTGAACTGATCATTTTAGTGAAAGACCCTTATGAATCAAATGGAAAATGTTGATATGAATTTTAAAAAGAATTCATAAATGATGTTATGAATATAAAGTTGGTAAAGGTTGAAGAGTTGATAATGAAAAATAAATATTTATTGAATTGAAGGATTATTTTGGGAAGTTTAAATTTGAGATGGAAATGTGATTTAGTTTGATGTCGGTTTAAGTATCGATTTTATTTTATAAACTTTTATATTTTAAGTTTAGATTATGTTAGTATAATACTAACATATAGTTTGAATATTTACGTTATTATGATGATGTTGTCAAACAACAATAAATCTAGCGACCCGAGCGACTCAAAACGAAAGGGTAAACTACGTGAGTAAAGGAATATTATATAAAAGTTCGGTAGTGAGGCAAAGGTGAGTGCAATTTATTTATTTAATTATTCTGATTGAGAAGAGTTGCGATAAGTCAACCTCATATGATTTATTTTTAAGATCTGATGTAATTCTGACTATGGACTATTTCCATAATGTTTATATAAATGTTTTATGAACAAATTTTGGGGCATGAATGACCCGAAGTATTTTATCTGATGTTTTATTTTAAATTATGGATGATTTCGGGTATGAAATGCCCAAGTTATGAATTTTAGATTGGTAAGATGAAAATGATTCTGATTTAAGATGCTTGATTAATAAATGGATATGATATTTTGTTTTTAAGAAAAACAATCTCAAATGTTATTAATTCTGTTTCAAGGGAAACAATTTCCAAATTTTGTGTTTTGAGGGAAAATTATCTCAAGCGAGACAAAATTTATTTTCAAGAAAAACAATCTCAAATGTAATCACTTTTGTTTCAAGGGAAACAATTTCCAAATTTTGTGTTTTGCTGGAAAACTATATCAAGCGAGACGAAATTTGTTTTGAGAACAATCTCAAGTGGGATAAATTTTGTTTTAAGTGACAATTTCAAAATTTATATTTCTAGGGGAACCTATCTCAAGTGAGACGAAATTTGTTTTTAAGAAAAACAATCTCAAATGTTCGTTTCTTAAGGAAGATTATCTCAAGTGAGACAAAATTTGTTTTGAGAACATTCTCAAAGGTTTATGTTTCAAGAGAAACTGTCTCAAGCGAAACAAAACTTTGTTTCAAGAGAAATTGTCTCAAGAGAGACAAAATTTGTTTCAAGAGAAACTGTCTAAAGCGAGATAAAACTTTGTTTCGAGAAAAAAAATCTGAAAGGTTTATATTTCAAGAGAAATTGTCAAAAGCAAGACAAAATTTATTTCAAGAGAAACAATCTCAAAGGTTTTATGTTTCAAGAGAAACTGTCTCAAGCGAGACAAAACTTTATTTAGAGAGAGAAAAATCTCCAAGGTGACAGACAGTCTGCTCCTGCATGTTGAGGAAATGTCTTTAGAAGATTTGATCGTTCACTTCAGGATGTCAAATCTGTGGATGACATTGTTCCTTCGTGTTGAGGATGTCTAGTTATCACCAAACTTTTATTTCTTGAATGATCACTATAAAAATAATGCATTTATGAATGACTATCTGAGATGTTATGATGAAATTGATTTCATGTTTTTGACTTCATTTTTATTTTAATAAAAATGACCTTTTTAAATATTTTTCATCGTGAGAAGAGAAAATGATCTTGAGAAAGGGAAAATTAGACGATGTCCTCTTGAGAGGAGAAATATGACCTTTGAGGGAAAATGAAATGAGGATTTTAGTAAAAACAGTCTTAAGAAAGACTAAATTGATATTTTTGGACGAACAATCTTGAGAAATATGAAATTAGTTTCTCAAAAGCAATTATAAAAGTATCCTCATGAGAAGGAAATAACTTTTTTTTTATTGCAATGCATTGATGAACGTACGATTCAAAGATGCAATTTCATGTAACATGTATGTATATGTTGATGTATGTTTTCTTGATTCAATGGTCAGGGACGGATGCTGGAGCACTCTTCCTTCTATCCCTGATTCAGTTGTCTTCATTCTTTGTTTGCACCAACGTGCATCTTTGCAATTCTTGACACTTGTTAATTTCTTCTTACCCCTGATAAATTTAGTTTCCCTTGTCTGAACTTGTATAGAAATCCAACAGAGTTTCCCTCATTATACTATCATCATCCATGCCAAATAGTTTGAAAAGAGAATCTATCATTTCAAGCTTCGGAGAATGTACATGTTGTTGCCTTGTAGCAGGAAATCAAAGGCCACTACCTGGAGCTGATCACCGCATTAATTAATGGAAGATCAGATTGCCCAAGAGAACCATGAGAAAAATCTATGCTAAGGATGAAGGTTGGAACCTTAGAAACAACTGCAATTGAAAGTATTGACTCAATGGCTATCATCGAATTCAGTCCTCCAAGCTTTGCACTGATTTTTAGAAGTAAATTTGTAAGGTGCTGATCATTAACCCTAGTTGGAGCCATACATTGTGTGACTATGCCAAATTCTGCAGGGTTCTTAACTCTTTCATTGGCCCAAAAATCATAATTTTTTTAGGCAAAAGGCAAGGAAGGAACTACGAAACTCCAAGAAGTTTAGGTTGGGTTTCCTTTATCATCTATTCAAATTCTCACCACAAGATAGTAGAGTTTGCTCTGATTGGGCTCTTGACTCTTCTGAGTAGAGGGTCTATTTGAATTGAATCTTGAATGAGGCTATATGTATCATATCATGTTGAGAAGTTAATGATGACTTATTGTTTAATCTTAGTTGGCTCCACTAGTTTCTTGATGTTAAAATTTCAATGCCTATTCTATGGTAAGAAAACTTCACCATTCCTCACTTTTGACCTTAGGGGTTATAAAAGACAACCTTCATCTTGGGTGAAATTAGAATTTATGGAAACACCACATGATTGTAACATTGGTTCAGCACCGTAGTTATTGGTTCGTAAAACATTCGGTAACTTATTCCCCCTTCCTGGGCTTCTGTCTAGATTTTTTAACCAGGGAAGCTCTTTGTGTGGCATTCAGAGCTTTTGTATAGCGTTTCAAGGACACAAACGAGTAAAGCTCAGTGGGAATATAAGTGGGAGCTTTGGCTTGCCAGCATTAATGCATGGAAAATCACTAGAACAATACAACTGTATGTTGTGACAATGGACAAAACAATCATATAGTAAGCTCCACTATCTCTGCTTCACCGTTTTCAGTTGTCACACCTTTCTGACTCATTGATGTCCTCTCAATTCAATAATGTTGTACTCCTGGATGATACGAGCCTCTAAAAATGCCCTAGCATTCATCATTTCTTGCTCCAGTACTGATTCTAAGCATGAACGTCTGTGTTTGGGAGACATGTGTCAATTCTCAAGACCCACTCCTGAGAGATTATCTTGTTTGAAAACGTTTTTCTTCTTCTTTTTATTTTTAAAAATTTTAAAAATATCAATTAAAAGAATTTTGAAAAATGTTTAATAAATTTTTTTGAAAAATATTACCCCTTTCTAGGATTCACAATTGAGATAAATTATAAAACAAGAGTTCATTAGATATCAAAGAATTAATTACACTTTTAATCCTTCAAAAATATTATAGCTATTTGACAAGTGTTAAGATTAATGTTAACTTTGAGGTAGGTTAAGTAAGGAAATGATAAGATGTCTCGGGTTGTTGTCATTGGTCGAAGGTTTGACATTCTCATTTCTTTGATGTTCACTAATCTAATGAAGTAGCTTATGTGCTTATTTACTGGAAGTGTTCTCCGACTCTCAGCTCTCATGAGCACATTCGAGTTATGCGATATCTTGTCAAGGGATTTGTGATATCACCTCCTATACAACAGTTGTACGATCTTCATATTCGAGTCGCCTTTTCAAGTTTTCAACTCGAATCCTCCTTTGGTTTTAAGATGTTATTCAAAATATTACGTCTTGAACCCCTTTATTATTTTTTCTATCATGCATTAAGGATTTTAGAAAACCTTTTGCAAATAAAATATTAATCCTGATGGACGGGATGAAATCTGAAGATTGTCTCTTCTGTTTAGAAATCCATATATGATTAGAATATACTTTTTAGGCACGTAATGTAGGCTATGGTTCAAGGTCATGAAAGAAAGGGATAAATAGGCCCAAACAAGTTACCCGAAGGGTTTATTTACTCTTGTGAACGAACGATGACCTCGATCAACAAGGAAAGGTGATTTTTTTCTCTCTTTTGTTCTTGGTTCGAAGGTTTTCTTCTTTAAAAATTTTTCTGGTTTTTGTTCTTTTTTTCTGGTTTCCTTTTCGAACCCCTTTATTTGGTTTTTTTTTGTTTTGAATGGTTCTCCCCCCCTCGAAAAACTGGTTGCATGTTGATTTTAATGTTATTTTTAGGGTGAGAATCATGAAGTCTAAGAGTATGGTTTTGATATATCTGAGCTTGGGTAGGTTAAATCCGGGAAAAATCAGGATTTAATCCCCTTTTTTAATGGGATTTTGATTTGGACAGGATTTGTGACTGATTTGGGTACGTTAATGATGATGGTAGCGGCTCAAGCGGCTGAGGAGGCTACTGGTGGGGTGCACGCACGTCTAAGAGTTAAAACATTGGTACACGCGCCGGTGATGGACGATCCATCTTCTGGTCAGCGATGACTACTATTGGATAGAAGAAGACCTAATATGTTTAGGGTTGTCAAGTTAGGCCTGGAGTTAGGTTGGATTCTGGATCGAGTTTGGGGTTCTTAGTGGTTTGTAGAGTTGTAATCGGGCTATCTTTGTATTTGGGCTTGTATGTAAACTGGACCTGCAAATGTAAATTAATTGTTAATATAATAATAATAATAAATAATCATCATAATAATAAAAAAAGACCCGGACAAAAACAGATGTTTACATTATCATAAACATAAAATTTCACATCAATTTAATATCATTTTTATCAGTATGTATGTACTTAACAATTGAATTAACTATTAAACTTTTTAGTTTTATCCAGAACTTGACATATCTAATCTACAAATATAATAATTAAATTTTTAAAATATCAATCATACAAAGAATTATTGAAGGGTATAAAACTAATATACGTTGACAAAGCCCAAGGAGTTTCTCATGAATAATTGATGAACGTGGATTTCTGCAACAATGAGAGTTGGGGGACGAGAAAATGTTGACAAAAATATTATGGTACATTACATAATATTTTGGACATAGGATGTCTTGTCTTGTACAACATCTCTTTCCCTTAAAAAGGAAAGAAAATCAAATTGTTTTCAACTGCATGCCAAGTATATGCCTCATGTACAACAGTTGTATGATCTTCATATTCGAGTCGCCTTTTCAAGTTTTCAACTCGAATCCTCCTTTGATTTCAAGACGTTATTCAAAATATTACATCTTGAACCCCTTTGTTCTTTTTTTATCATGCATTAAAGATTTTAGAAAACCTTTTGCAAATAAAAGATTGATCCTGATAGACGGGATGAAATATGAAGATAGTCTCTTCTGTTTAGAAATCCATGTATGATTAGAATATACTTTTTAGGCACGTAATGTAGGCAATGGTTCAATGTCATGAAAGAAATGGATAAATAGGACCAAACAAGTGACCCGAAGGGTTTATTAACTCCGGTGAACAAACGATGACCTCGATCAACAGGGAAAGGTGATGTTTTTCTCTCTCTTTTTCTTGGTTCGAAGGTTTTCTTTTTTAAATTTTTTTCTGGTTTTTGTTCTTTTTTTTGTTTCCTTTTCGAAACTCTTTTTGGTTTTTTTTGTTTTGAATGGTTCTCCCCCTGAAAAGTTGGTTGCATGTTGATTTTAATGTTGTTTTTAGGGTGAGAATCATGAAGTCTAAGAGTATGGTTTTGATATATCTGAGCTTGGATAGGTCAAATCTAGAAAAATTAGGATTTAATCCCTTTTTTTAATGGGATTTTTATTTGGACTGGATTTGTGACTGATTTGAGTACTGTTTCGCACTGTTTTGGGTACGTTGATGATGATGGGGACGGCTCACGCGACTGAGGAGGCTACTGCTGGGGTGCCCGCACGTCTAGGAGTTAAAACGTTGGTACATGCGTCGGTGATGGATGATCCATCTTCTGATCAGCGACAACTACTATTGGAGAGAAGAAACCCTAATATATTTAGGGTTGTCAAGCTAGACCTGGAGTTAGGTTAGATCTTGAGATGTATTTGGGGTTCTTAGTGGGCTATAAAGTTGTAATCGGGTTGTCTTTGTATTTGGGCTTGTATGTAAATTGGGCCTGGAAATGTAAATTAATTGTTAATATAATAATAATAATATTAATCATAATAATCATCATCATCGTAATAATAAAAAAAAGACCTGGACAAAAACAAATGTATACATTATCATAAACATAAAATTTCACATGTATTTAATATCATATTTATCAGTATGTATGTACTTGACAATTGAATTAACTATTAAACTTTTTAGTTTTATCCAGAACTTGAAATATCTAATCTACGAATATAATAATTAAATTATTAAAATATCAATCGTACAATGAATTATTGAAGGGTATAAAACTAATATACGTTGACAAAGCCCAAGAGTTTCTCATGAATAATTGATGAACGTGGATTTCTGCAACAATGAGAGTTGGGGGGGGGGGGACAAGAGAAAATGTTGACAAAAATATTATGGTACATTACAGAATATTTTGGACATAGAATGTCTTGTCTTGTACAACATCTCTTTCCCTTAAAAAGGAAAGAAAATCAAACTGTTTTCAACTGCATGCCAAGTATAGTAATTAACAATAGCAAGGCTTAAATTTAGGTTTTGTTTTCTCACGCGTTTTAAAACCCAGATAACATTTCAGCTGCAACTTTTTTCTTACGGTAGAAATGAGGGTCTGGGTTTGGCAAATTGATGAAGGTTTGGACCATTTTAGATATGGTATTCGAAAAAAGAAAAAAAAACTAACAGGGAAACTATAACAGAATTACAGCACAAACAAGAGACTGAAATCACTATAGCAAGGAAACTAGGAGCACGTCAAATGTAAGAGAAGAAACAATGGGCAACTCATCGGTAGGTAATAGGACCTAGAAACTGAAATAAAGCAGGTTCTGCTTAACTTTCTTATTTCAGTGTAGGACATTTGGTCTAGTGGTATGATCCTCGAGAGGTCCCGAGTTCAATTCTCAGAATGCCCCTAGTGGCTTTTTAGTTCTCTAAATACCAAATATATTTTCAGAGAATCAGCCATTAAGTCAACTTTCTAAGTAAAACATCAGATCTGTTTGTTTCCAAACAAGATTCTTTTGCAGCAAGTGAAAAACAAATAGAATGCTGCCATTTTCCAAAATTCACTGCTGTGCACTTTCTGAGCGAGGCTACTTCTTTGTCTTTTTTTTTTCTTTTGATCCAACTAGCAGGCTACACTATGTGGGCTGGCTCTACCCCGACTAGTACTACTACCTTACCCTTTTGGCGAAGGTGGGATTCATATCTACGTCCTTATGCAATGACCAAACATGTTAAATTAAGATCTAAAGACCATGATAACCTGCTTGAAAAGCATAGAGGAAACTATCCCAAAGCCAACTTTGAGTGCATCAAATTGAAGTTTATGAATGTAGATTGTTATATTTTCTAAGAACTCAGAAAAAGAGAGGGATAAATAGGCTGCAGCTTCATCTTTGCAAGTGGGCAAGCTATACACATATGATAATCGGCCTTACAAGTTACAACAATGAAAATATGGCATAACCCAGCAAACTAAGAAATAAAAAGTTAAGCATAAATGACAATACAAAAGGCTAACAGAAAAGACACGTGCCTTGCTCTTCCAAAGTAGGTGTTACCTACATTTAGCCCTTCTCTAGCAGCAATAATGCTTAAACCAATGTTGGAAAAAGGATTCAAGCCTTGCACAAAGAAATTACAGGAAGACTTCACAGTTTACAGCTAAAGTAGTTAGCATCCCATGCACGTGTATGAAAACTATACTCCCATCCTTCAGATCCTTGCAAAGAAAGGGCTATGGATATGTAATTTAGTGAACAATATGCTCCTCTATAACCAACCCAGAAATGCCTTGCTACGCATTCCACTAGTACAAAAGCTAATAATCAATCCATTTCTCAAAAGAGACTTCGTCAACAAATATAGGTACGAGTCATTTATTGATACAATAATGATAAAACATTACACATGATCACATTGGGCATTTGGTCTAGTGGTATGATTCTCGCTTAGAGATTGGAAAATTTTGGTCTTTCAAGAATGAGTCCATAGGAAGTCAATAGCAGTCCTAGGATAAAAGATCTAAAAAGTAGAAACTAGACAAGTTAACAATTAAGAATGGGCATTTGGTCTAGTTTTATGATTCTCGCACTGGGTGCGAGAGGTCCCGAGTTCGATTCTTTGTAAAATACTTTATGATATCGGAAGTGAAAAGGGCAATTTGGCCTACAGGTCCAACAAACAAAAGTTGACTTCAGTACACACTTCTCTTCCAAGTTGACAACAAACAATGTGGGTATTTGGTCTGGTGGTATGATTCTCGGATCTGCTCCTATAACCCTCTCAAAGAAGAGGCCAGCTTATTCACGTGGAATGAACACACATTTGAGGAACAGGACAAAATACAAGGAAAGCTTCTCCTGCATTTGGCCTATATAGGTCCAACAAACAAAACAACATTTTGTGATGAACTTCCTGGATAATGGGCATACCGTCTGGCAAGCTCATCTTTATATCACTTTGTGTACCTTAAGTCTGTGACAGAACTCACTAGCCATCTACCTATCAATCAAGTATTTACCTTAAATCTGAAATCAAGACGTGTAAACTAACATCATTTCTACGCAAGAAAAATACCCAAATCAAATTCAAGGTCCAAGTTTCAAGAGGCAATGGTGGCGTCGAACTCTAATAGGGAAACTATAACAGAATGAAAAAACAGCATGAGACTAAAATCACCATCGCAAGAAGATTATACTAGGAGCACATGACAAGTAAGAGTAGAAACAATGGGCAACTAATTAGGAATTATTCATTGGGAGTTAAGAGGACCCTAGAAACATATAAAAATAGTAAACACAATAAACATCAAGCAGGGCTCTTTGTCTAGTGATGTGATTCACGCTTAGGGTGTGAGGGATCTGGGTTCAATTATCAGAATGCTCCAGCAACTATTCCTTTAGTGCTCTCTGTTTTTTAAATATATGTTAATACAAACAGCTGTTATGTCGATGTTAAAAGTAAAAACATTACATCTATTTTTTTCCTGAGAAGTTTCTTTTGCGTTGAGTAAAAAATAAATAGATTGTTGCCAATTTCCAAAGTTCGTTGTTGTATCCATGGCCTTAATCTTATAGTCATCAAGAAAAAAAACAGAAAAAAATTGAAAATTTGACTAACAAATAACACAAATAAATATTTTATTGAAGATACCAACTCATATTCCAGGAGAAAACATAGAACTAAAGGCAAATATATTCATCCTTTCTTACTGAGTATCCATCTTCTCCATCTGCTAAGACTGCTTTTATTTCTTTTTTCCTGATCCAACTACCAGGCTACACTATGAAGGGCTAGCTCCCCCTTCCCTCAACCTCACTCACATAAACTTCGATGAAGGTGGGATTCAGACCAACATCCGTATGCAATAACCAAACAACTTCCCCAGCAACATTAAGATCTAAAGAGTATGTAACCAGCTTGAAAAGTTTATTAGGACATTAAATATAGAGTAGATTTCTACTAGCTGCAAGTTGTTCGGAAATTTCATTTTTTAAATTAATTTGAAGTATAAATCAAAATATACTAATTTCAAAGAACAATAACTTTAAAAAAAACTACTGATTTATCAGGCAGACTCTTCTTGGATAAAATAAATTTATAAAATCTGGGAGATTCATGGTTATACATAAACGATTTGATAATTATAAATCTGACATGATGAGTATACAAATGTGGGCATTTGGTCTAGTGGTATGATTCTCTCTTTGGGTGCGAGAGGCCCCTAGTTCGATTATCGAAATGCCACAATTTCCTTTTTACCTTTCATTTGGTTCACTATGTTATATTATATCCTAAAATATTTTATTGGAGGAATCTGTACTGAAGTCAACTCTAAGAGCATAGTACAAAACTTTATATACTTTGGAATGATCCATTTTCTAATGTCATGAAAACTAAATAAATAAATAAATTAGGTTGTACAGATAATTTTTGAAAGTTGGCGTTGAAGCCTCGTACCTGGAATAATTGTCACATAGTCATAGAAATCGCTCAACAGCCCACGATCTACGTACCGTACACTGCAAGCTACAAATGCGTTCCAGTCGCTTCAAAATCGTGATTCGGTACGACGATCCAAAATTGACTATAGAAGGAGCTATTCATCGTCTTTTTTTAGATTTCGAAGGTATTAATTGTATGTGTTTATTTTGAAAGAAAGGAAAAGAAAAACCGCAAACGAGATTCACCCATCAACCATTATTTAGCAAGCAAAAATAAAAAAAATACGAGAGAAAAGAAAGAGAAAGGAAAAGATAAAGATGAAAGCTTATCTGCTTTAGGCGTCAGAAAACTCAAAGGTCACCGCATTCAAAAGGGGTCGAGAAGTAATTTCTTAGATCTAAAGTTTTTTTCTTGGTTTTTGGGGAAAAGGGTTGTAGATCCAAGTTTAGGAGGTTGAGAGGGTTGTTTTGGGCCTTTTATGTCAAGTTCCGGCCGTCGTGGATCACACCGTTGAGTGGCGGTGCTCTCTCCGTCGATAGAGAATGCAGAGAACTCCCAAGTTCTCTTTTTATGGTTTGTTGAACAAAATGAAGGTTTATGGTTTTCTGAAACCCAAAAAAATGATTTATATTACTATGGATTCATCTTTTAGAACCTGATTCTAATAGGGGTTTAATCACGTAAAGGCTCCCTTTAGTTTCAAGTTGTGTTTTGGTCCTTGCTCAAAGGTTCTGTAACTTTCCAATATGGTTCTTAAGTTTTACATGCATTTCACTTCGATCCCAAGTTTTTTTTTATTTATGTTGTTTCAGGCATTTGACCTTCAAGTTTTTCATGTTATATTTTAGTTATCTTTATACATTAGGTGGCAATATATACACACACTTAATACCTTCGAAATCGCGTTCCAGAGCGATCCGAAAGAAGTCTACCCCCCTCGTACCGAATTTTAAGGACCTAGCGAATTGCGATCCCATTCCACGTTCCCGTACTGAGCGTACCGCATTCCATGTGACTATGAATTGTCATTATAGAATGAAGTGTTGTGTAATCTTTCTAGCATAAGGAAACACTAAATCTCTCATAACCTGTCAAAGAAAAGGTAGCACATGGAAAGTTAATACCAAGTTTCATAAAACTGTAGTAAAACTAGATATGATAAAAATCAATATGCAGAATTTGATCCAGTGGTATGATTCTCGCATAGGGTGCGAGAGGTCCCAAGTTGATCAGAGAACTGGGAATTGAGTTAACTCCAAAAGTGGAATAATATAGAAGCTTAACTTGAGATCTGTTTGTTTTCAAACAAGATTCCTTTGCAATGAAGAAGAATAAATGAATTGTGCTATTTTTTAAAAGTTTGTTTTTGGGCCTCTAATCTTATAGTAAAAAAAATCAAGATCTGCAACAAATAATCGAACTTCCAGGATATACTAGCTGGGGCTAGCAGTCGCATGACCACAATATCCATTCCCTTTACCCTGTTCTGAAGGTGGGACTAGGTCCTCCATCTTTATGCAAAAAGACTTTGCCATTCAGTTTGAAATGCAGAGCTCCCAAAAGAGAAGGTTGCCAGGGCAGAACATTGATTGAGCAGTCACTAACTACTTAATTATCCAACATCTTCCTTAAACCATTCTTGTACAACATTCAACTCGCCAACAACTAAGCATATAGCCATATAACCATCCAGATTTATCAGATTCTTGAAGAAAAGAGCTAATGATCGAAAAGAAATCATGTTAAACATCAAACATTGGGTACTTCAGCTAGTAGTATAATTCCACTAGCATTTATCTTGCAAACAAGTTAGCGGAGAGAATCCAATCAAAATTCAAAAAACACATGCTATTAATACGAATCATTGAACATGTAATCTAGTTGTATTATTCTCTCTTAGAGTATTAGAGGTAGTAAGTTCAATCCCTAAATGCACGAAACCCTTGCTTTTTTTTTCCATTTCCAAAAATTGCAACTGGAACTAATTGATCATCATAATTCAGTTTCAAGTCAACTTTAAATTAAGAGTATACTGATACAGAAATTCATGTGTGGGCGGGTAGGTGGGACTCCTCTTCTATCATAATATACAAAATCTAAGAGTTAGCTTAACCCTATGCTAGGCTCGAAGGGCTGGAAAAAATCAAAGAACTCTCGTGAAACAATAAAATATATATTTATAAATTGAGAAATCATCAGTCGAAAAAACCTTGAACAAAAAATCACCAAAAATCAGTAAACAGTATAATACAACAAATAACACAGGAAGTCATCAAGCTCCATAGCAGCATCTCACAAGCGGTTACTGCCTTATGGTTAGTTTCTGAGGAGTTGGGCGGCCCATTTAAACGACTGGAAAATAGAGGGAGAACGAAGGGGAAGAATTTAGCGGTTAATTTCCAAGGGTTTTCGCCGACAAGGAAAGGTAGTCAAGTGGAAAGAAGGAAGACTATGCAACTGCTCAATTCTCAATGGAATCGCCAACACAAATCAGTCAGGTTTTCGTTTAGTCTTTTGGGTTCAAAATAATTTAATATAATATTAACAAACATTCCTTTCAAGCGGTGAAAAGTAAGTAATTCTGCCGCCATTGATAGTTATGCGGTGCGGCGTCTAAAAAACGGTTAATATACAACGTGACCGATTAAATAAGTGATCGGTTAAAATTTAGATCGGTTATGTTATATTATTTAATCGAAAATATTATAAAGTACAATAACATACTAGGTAGTGCTTATATAATGTAAAAGGTAGCGCTTATATTGACCTATTTTATAAGTAAACCTGTATATTTATACCGATAGCATTGCAAATTTACCTATTACATTATAATATGTTGAAAGTGTTTATACTTTTTTATAAAAAAGATCGATACTTTTTTTAAAGCTATGTAATTTATGTTTTAATTTTTTAATAGTGTTTCATGTTTTGCACCTACAATATTAATTTAATAATTTCATTTGCACAAAATATTATTTGATTTTTTTGATATTTTATAAAATAATATTTAGAATTTAAATTTAACAATATTAACCAAAGATAATAATAAATATGTAATATATATGTTTGTTGTTTTTAATTTAATGATAATATATACCGTAACATAAAATATAAATCATTAGATACATATAATTACTAAATTGATATCTTAAAACTCACTCAAAAGATAACCTTAAATTAATGTTTTCTACAGTAAAATAAGTATGGACACTTTTATAAAAAGGATAGATACTTTACAATATAAGCACTACCTATTACATTATATAAACGCTACCTATTACATTATATAAGTGCTACCTATTACATTATATTTTTACCTATTATATTGAAAGTGTCCATACTTTTTATAAAAAGGATCGATACTTTTTTAAAGTTATGTAATTTATGTTTCAATTTTTTTAATAGTGTTTTATGTTTTCCACCTACAATATTAATTTAATAATTTCATTTGCACAAAAAATTATTTGATTGTTTTGATATTTTATAAAATAATATTTAGAATTTAAATTTAACAATATCAAAGATAATAATAAATATGTAATATATGTTTATTGTTTTAATTTAATAATATATATCGTAACGTAAAAAATAAATCATTAGACGCATATAATTATTAAATTAATATCTTAAAACTCACTCAAAAGATAACCTTAAATTAATGTTTTCCACAGTGAAAAAAGTATGGACACTTTATAAAAATGATAGATACTTTACAATATAAGCACTACCTATTACATTATAAACGCTACCTATTACATATATAAGTGCTACCTATTACATCATATTTTTACCTATTATATTGAAAGTGTCCATACTTTTTATAAAAATGATCGATACTTTTTTTAAATTATGTAATTTATGTTTCAATTTTTTTAATAGTGTTTCATGTTTTCCACCTACAATATTAATTTAATAATTTCATTTGCACAAAAAATTATTTGATTGTTTTGATATTTTATAAAATATTATTTAGAATTTAAATTTAATAATATTAACCAAAGATAATAATAATATGTAATATATATGTTTATTGTTTTTAATTTAATAATAATATACCGTAACGTAAAAAATAAATCATTAGACGCTATAATTACTAAATTAATATCTTAAAACTCACTCAAAAGATAACCTTAAATTAATGTTTTCCACAGTAAAAAAAGTATGGACATTTTTATGAAAAGGATAGATACTTTACAATATAAGCATTACCTATTACATTATATAAACGCTACCTATTACATTATATAAGCGCTACCTATTACATCATATTTTTACCTATTATATTGAAAGTGTCCATACTTTTATAAAAAAGATCGATACTTTTTTTAAAGTAGTAATTTATGTTTCAATTTTTTTAATAGTGTTTCATGTTTTCCACCTACAATATTAATTTAATAATTTCATTTACACAAAAATTATTTGATTGTTTTGATATTTTATAAAAATTATTAGAATTTAAATTTAACATATTAACCAAAGATAATAATAAATATATATATGTTAGTTTTTAATTAATAATATATACCGTAACGTAAAAATAAATCATTAGACGCCTATAATTACTAAATTAATATCTTAAAACTCACTCAAAAGATAACCTTAAATTAATGTTTTCCACAGTGAAAAAAGTATGGACACTTTTATAAAAAGGATAGATATTTTACAATATAAGCACTACCTATTACATTATATAAACGCTACCTATTACATTATATAAGCACTACCTATTACATCATATTTTTACCTATTATATTGAAAGTGTCCATACTTTTTATAAAAAGGATCGATACTTTTTTTAAGGTTATGTAATTTATGTTTCAATTTTTTAATAGTGTTTCATGTTTTCCACTAAATATTAATTTAATAATTCATTTACACAAAAAATTATTTGTTTTGATATTTATAAAATATTATTTAATATTTAAATTTAACATATTACCAATGATATATAAATAAATATGTATATGTGTGTTTAATTTTTAAAAATATATACCGTAACGTAAAAAATAAAATATTAGACGCCTATAATTACTAAATTAATATCTTAAAACTCACTCAAAAGATGTACATTTCTAACAGTCATTTCTTTGCCAATATTCGCTCAACATAAAGGTGCGAGTCTATGAATGCTTCACTAGCTATTGCACTCAAACACAAGAAGACATATTTAGATGTTGTTCGTGCAATTGAAGATGGAATTAGTAGAATGCGTATGAACGAGTTGAAAGCGGATTACTTAAGTTCCCATACGAAACCCTTCCAGATCACAAAACTGGTCGACCTTGAAAGCCATGCCGCTGCGATTTTTACCCGTGAATCTTTTCGTGTGTTCCAAGATGAACTTATACGGGAGACATTGTACCGGATTGAGGCAGAGATTAAGTCCTTATCAGATGAATGTCAACATTATATTTTGTCAAAGTACACAGAAAAAAATAGGAAATTTGAAATTAGTTTTGATTCTCGTACGAAAACTTTAATTTGCTCCTGCAAAAAATTCGAGACCGTTGGACTTCCGTGTCGCCATCAACTTCACATTTTGAAGCACTTGGACTACACATATTTGCCCGGGATTTGATTCAAAGTAGTGGACTAATGATGCGAAGGCTTCTGTACCCAGTTATGTGATTTGAATGTGTCTCCAGAAGTGATGCAAATGGCAAGGTCACTGCTCTACGTTCAACGTCAAGTAGGTTATGCTACATTGCATCAAAGACAGATGAGTCTTTCAAAACCGCAAGAGATGAGATGAAAAACTAATAGAAGAATTAGAAAACTCATTTGGTTTGAATGATTCAGTCAACCAGAGCATTGTAGTAAACAATGTTCGTGACCCTCAACGAAAACAACGCAAGCGAAAAGAAGTGCCTAAGAACAAGGTCGAGAAGAAAATTAGGCGATGTGGGTATTGCAACGGTGAGGGACATACAAATAACATGTCCTCAAGTGTACATATAAATATTTTGAATGAAGGAAGAAAAACCACGTTACTTAAAAATACCGACACAATATTAAAAAGTGTCGATATAGGTTGTAGACCTATTTACTCATAAAACCGGTATATTTATACCGGTTATATTACAAAATTATCTATTACATTATAATTCTGGGTTCCGATGTGTAAATGTTGACACTTTTTGACAAGGTATCGACACATTTTTCTTCCAATCTGGACATAAAGTACCGACACAATATTAAAAAGTGTCGATATAGGTTGTAGACCTATTCGCTCATAAAACCGATATATTTATACCTGTTATATTACAAAATTATCTATTACATTATAATTATGGGTTCCGATGTATAAATGTCGACACTTTTTGACAAGGTATCGACACATTTTTCTTCCAATCTGGACATAAAGTACCGACACAATATTAAAAAGTGTCGATATAGGTTGTAGACCTATTCGCTCATAAAACCGGTATATTTATACCAGTCATATTACAAAATTATCTATTACATTATAATTCTGGGTTTCGATATGTAAATGTCGACACTTTTTGACAAGGTATCGACACATTTTTCTTCCAATCTGGACATAAAGTACCGACACAATATTAAAAAGTGTTGATATAGGTTGTAGACCTATTCGTTCATAAAACCGGTATATTTATACCGGTTATATTACAAAATTATCTATTATATTATAATTCTGGGTTTTGATGTGTAAATGTCGACACTTTTTGACAAGGTTTCGACACATTTTCTTCCAATCTGGACATAAAGTACCGACACAATATTAAAAGTGTCGATAGGTTGTAGACCTATTCGCTCATAAAACCGATATTTATACCGGTTATATTACAAAATTATCTATTACATTATAATTCTGGGTTCCGATGTATAAATGTCGACACTTTTTGACAAGGTATCGACACATTTTTCTTCCAATCTGGACATAAAGTACCGACACAATATTAAAAAGTGTCGATATAGGTTGTAGACCTATTCGCTCATAAAACCGGTATATTTATACCAGTCATATTACAAAATTATCTATTACATTATAATTCTGGGTTTCGATATGTAAATGTCGACACTTTTTGACAAGGTATCGACACATTTTTCTTCCAATCTGGACATAAAGTACCGACACAATATTAAAAAGTGTTGATATAGGTTGTAGACCTATTCGCTCATAAAACCGGTATATTTATACCGGTTATATTACAAAATTATCTATTATATTATAATTCTGGGTTCCGATGTGTAAATGTCGACACTTTTTGACAAGGTTTCGACACATTTTTCTTCCAATCTGGACATAAAGTACCGACACAATATTAAAAAGTGTCGATATAGGTTGTAGACCTATTCGCTCATAAAACCGGTATATTTATACCGGTTATATTACAAAATTATCTATTACATTATAATTCTGGGTTCCGATTTTTTTCAATCGACACTTTTTGAAATGGTCTCGACACATTTTTCTTCCAATCTGGACATAAAGTACAGACACAATATTAAAAAGTGTGAAAACTTTGTTGTGGATATCATGGAAAACAATGATATAGTAATGTGTTTCGATACATTTGCAAGCAGATGTAAAATACATTAATAACTAGTATTGATATTTCAATAATCCTCAAATGTATATGTATACAGAGAAGCAAATATTGAATAATTAATGAAAATATAAACACAATATAATCACACCAAAATATACATACACAAGAATGTTCAAATAATGTACCGACAAACGAAATTAATCCGATGAAAAAAGGGTTATTTCTAACGAAGTCCGGAACATTAGAGGCCTTCAACAAATTTTCCAAATACTCTCGTATGTTTCCGCCTTTTTCTGAGGACATACATAAATAATTTCAATTATCAAACTAATGAGGTGCAATTTATTTAAAAATAAACTAAATTCGCATAAGCATGAATAAATTTGTGTCATACCTAAAGCATTGTCGTTCGAATGGGAAGCAGCGTCAAAGGTATGTGGACATATGTAATTGTATTTCTATATAAACACATAAGTTGTTAAAATAATCAATGTCTAAACACCTGTTCAACTGGAAAAACATATTGCATAAATGCAACTTACCGGATTATAAATCATTTTTTCCGCTGGATCATCGACCAAAAGTGTATTTAGCTCGTTAAAATCTGGACACGCGTTCCAAACATCATTGAGATCTTTACAGTAGGTAACAATATCATATGTTTTGCATTTTTCTTGATCCTGTTCACAAACAGTCGAACATAAATATGTAGGAATCATAGACAACGAAAAGTCAGCAAACTGTAATGACATTCATCTTACCCACACGAATAGAAAATGCTCAGAAAATAAAAGTAGTTTCTCAAGTACACGGTCGACGTTATGCCTGAGATTGTAATCAAGTTTGAATGTTAACATTCAAATGTATATTAACGATTTTGACTACAGTAATTCAATTGCTCCAAATATGTTCTAACCTCATCTTTGAAGACCAAAGGGCAACAACAAAATTGTCGACACAAAATTGCATAAATTCAAATAATCCTGTTCTGAGGACAACATCTACAACATGAAGAAAATGAGATTAAAGTTCTACGCTTATATGTTAAAATAATGAATACAAAAGAATAGAATTAAAACCTGCATGCAGTCTTGGGATGTAGGCAAGGACACCGTTGAGATCAAAAATTAAAAGTTTTCTTGAAGGCGGCGTTGCAGACACGATATACTTGTTTGGATCATCATCATCATCATCATCATCGTCATCTTCATCGTCAGCTTCATCGTCATCATCATCGTCATCTTCATCGTCAGCTTCATCTTCATTGACCGTTTGGTTGTCCACATCTGTTAAAAGAAAATAAAATACAGTTCAGAACGTGTAAATATTTAGAAACATAAATAATGAATTACCTAACTCGTTTGATGTCATTGATGTAATTCGTCACGCAACATGGAGACATCATCGTCATCTTCATCGCCTTCATCTTCATTGACCGTTTGGTTGTCCACATCTGTTAAAAGAAATAAAATACAGTTCAAACGTGTAAAATATTTAGAAACATAAATAATGAATTACCTAACTCGTTTGATGTCATTGATGTAATTCGTCACGCAACATGGAGACTTCATGTTGCAATGATGAAATATCGGATCGCATTCCACTCACAAGGGAATCAATATGCTCCCAAAAATTGACCATGTATTCCATCACGGTCTTAATTGTGACATCCTCTGTAACTGGAGCTTCTTCTATCATTGCGTCTCCACTTGGTTGCTCTTCTTCATGGCCAACGGGGTCCATTTCCTCCCTCTCTTGATCTAATCCGACCTCCTTTACACGCTTCCAACCGAGTTTTTCAACAAAATCATATCCCGTTTTTTTAATAAATACCATGTCAATCTTGCGGGTTAATCGAACAGGGGCGTCATGCGAAAAATCAACTTCCTTCTTCTTCAACAATGGGTGATGACATCCATATGGTAGTGTAGTTTGAAATTGTTGCTCCCTTTGTGACCATATATACATTGTATTAAATATGAGTTTTGCAATGTTTGGAACCGTTTTGGATTTGGATTTATACTTTGCTATCCCAATAATCACTGTCTCGAAGCGTTGAATGTTTTCCCCCATAGGCCGGATATACCATGTGAGCATTTTGTGAAACACTCTCGACTCTACATCGAGGTGAATTGGGCTATTTCTAGCATCCCGTTTAATTGTAGACCAATCTACACCATTTTCATCTGAATCCCCTTTATTCGCTACACCTAAACCCTCCGCAATAGTTTCCGGAGATATATATATATCCTTCCCCATGACATGTGTATTAATTCCTATTATATTAGTCTTATTAGGCTCGTGCTAAGGAAGCATTGTTGTAGAAGACTCTAACTAGGTTGGGATAATCTTGGTTCTACACCAAGGAATTCAAGCCAACCCCAAGATGTAAATATGGATTTAAAACTAATGCATATTATCATCAAACAAGAAACCCAGGTCAATGACACGTTCGGGACGAATCTTCCTTACTTTAAAACTCGTCTGCCATCTTTGTTTCTCCATATCGGATCTAAAGTTCAGAGTTTCGAAGGACCTGATTTCCTCAGAAGAATCGTTTGTTACAGAAGGAGTTGTGGTTGAGAAAACTGGGTTGAGAAGAGCTTTGAGAAAGACCGCGCTTCTGACGCTGACGTTTTGGAGCCATTTTGGTTGGATGCTATTACAATGGAACACAAACACATTCAGGAAAAAACTCCATATAGAATCAATCAAACCCATAATATCGATAATTTACCTGAATATTGATCGTCACTGTTATGATAACGCTAGTATTCTTCGAGAGGAAGAGTTATCTTCTGCCTGCTTGCCTTTATGTTTAGGGTTTTCGATTTAGAGCACTATATATAGTGAATGGTGGAAAAACACTTGATATTTAAATTAGTATCGACAAAACATTAAACATGTCGATACATATTTATATACCAATTCTCTCATAAAACCGGTATACTTGTACCGGTTAGATGAAAAATTACCTATTACATTATACTTATGGTTTCGATGTTATGGATCGACACTGTTTATATATGGATCGACACTTTATGGTTGCACCCCTGTTTGCCATTCATTCTGGACCAAAATATCGACACAAACTACAAAGTGTCGACACATTATTTAGACCTATTCTCTCATAAAACCGGTATACTTGTATCGGTTAGATTGAAAAATTACATATTACATTATACTTTTGGGTTTCGATGTTTAGGATCGACACTTTTATATGGATCGACACTTTATGGTTGCACCCTGTTTCCATTCATTCTGGACCAAAAATATCGACACAAACTACAAAAGTGTCGACACATTATTTAGACCTATTCTCTCATAAAACCGGTATACTTGTACCGGTTAGATTGAAAATTACATATTACATTATACTTTTGGTTTTCGATTTTATGGGATCGACACTTTTATATATGGATTGACACTTTATGGTTGCACCCTGTTTGCCATTCATTCTGACCAAAATATCGACACAACTACAAAGTGTCACACATTATTTAGACCTATTCTCTCATAAAACCGTATACTTGTACCGTTAGATTGAAAAATTACATATTACATTATACTTTTGGGTTTCTATGTTTATGGGATCGACACTTTTATATATGGATCGACACTTTATGGTTGCACCCTGTTTTCCATTCATTCTGGACCAAATATCGACACAAATACAAAAGTCGACATTTATTTAGACCTATTCTCTCATAAAACCGGTATACTTGTACCGGTTAGATTGAAAAATTACATATTACATATACTTTTTGGTTTCTATGTTTATGGGATCGACACTTTTATATATGGATCGACACTTTATGGTTGCACCCTGTTTGCCATTCATTCTGGACCAAAATATCGACACAAACTACAAAGTGCGACACATTATTTAGACCTATTCTCTCATAAAACCGGTATACTTGTACCGGTTAGATTGAAAAATTACATATTACATTATACTTTTGGGTTTCGATGTTTATGGGATCGACACTTTTTATATGGATCGACACTTATGTTGCACCCTATTTGCCATATTGTAATTTGCCTTTTACTTTAAAGTATCAACATGACCCTTAATGTGTATAAGAAACATGTACAACAACATACTGCTAACTTTTCTCATCTCATTCATAATTATATTCACATACAAAATTATAAATCGTACACAAAATTATAAATCTTATACAAAATTAACCCTACATTTACATCATTGCATCCTTTTGTTATTCTTATATCAGCAGCTTTTGTTATCTCCTGTCTTCGTTGATTTTGATTGTGGCTTACGAGATCGTTTAATATTCGCGATCGATCCCACTCTCCAACAACCTATATTCAAATTGTTAGAACGTTAAGTATTGTAAACTACAGCATTCAATCTACGACTTTTAACAATTTTACCACAAACGAATTTTTCTTTCCACTTACAAAATCACCAGTTGCCCCTGTAGAACCGATCGATTCCATCCACATCATCACATACATGCCGCAATCATGTCTGTTACAAAATTGAAAACCACACATGCCAATTATGATGAATACTGCATAAATTAAGCTTTGTATTTGTGATAACATCTCATACCCATTCAATTGCTTATTCTTCTTATGCTCCACAAATTTGAAATTTTTCAAGGGATACTTTCCTAGAGATCCACAGGATTCAACCCAAATGCGTTTCTTATTATATAAAAATCTAATATTTTAATCTGCATTAAATAGAAGAAGTTATGATCCAAAAAAATTATGCATTATAATTTACATAATGTCCTTTCATACATACATACCAATCTCTTAGCATCCTTCACTCTCTGTTTAGCTGCTTCAGTTGTAAACATACTATCATATATTGTTGCATCACGATCTACCATATCCAACACCAACAGATACCAATGTGATTATGGAGTTATTGTGATCATGATCTGCAACAAATTTCACCCAATTTGACAAAATTCAACATTCTATATCCGAAAACATCATTTGCATTTGGTATGGTGTCTTACCTTCTCACAGTCGGTGAATTTCACATAGTTATTCAGTATGGAACCCCAGAAGGTAGCAATACTCTCAACACTTTCTTTGCTGTTGGCATCCAACTCCTGCTGCTGCAATTACGCAACAAACATTATTAATTTACCGTCTATAACACTACTTATCTTCAATTATTAATTTAACTCACCGCTAAGTGGTATGGAAGGTAGCCAATCCTCCGGAGTGACTTCTGAGAATCGTAGCATACTGTCCAGGCGAGCAAATCAATAACCTAACAAAATTAATTACATAATCAGAACATATTCAATAAGTTTTAACATTTTCTACTTTCTACTTACCACACCGCCAACCCATTCCGTAGGCTTCAACGTTGTAACGTCGTATACACTAGCGAATTGATTTCCCATTGAGATTACAAAATATCTGTATGAATCATTAGGATTAATATGTCATGAAATATTTAAATATACTCACAAAGCAATATATTTCACTTACTCCGATTCTAACTCACTATTCCATAAATAATCACAAATTACAACTTCGATGTCATCAATTCCTCTTGGAATATCCGCTTTTTCTACCTATAATTTTGCATACAAATTTTTGTCACAACAACATAATAAAAATCAAATTAAGTTTTCTTTTATTTAACTTACCTTCTGCTTCTTCTTCTGGGGCGCAGGACATTCCGAATCCAAATCTACTGCTATAACACTCTCCGGTGTATAAATGACATCGACTTCTTTCCTCCTCATTTCTTCCATCTCTTCTTCTTCCTCCTCCCTCTTTTCTTCTCATATTTTTCAGTTCATCGTATTTTTTTTCTACATAGCTCTTCATCTCTTTATTTCACCCTTCAATTGATCTCCTTCATCCAAGTATTATCAAACCACCCCCTTCACCCCCGTAGTTCACTCCTCAATTCCACAACCTCCTTCACCAATCCCTCAAAATTTTCACCCGTCACCATCTTAATATCACCCCTTAACACCCCAACTTCTTTCACCACTTCACCCCTCAACACCTCTACTTCTTTCACCACTCCATCTTTTTCCTTCCACTACCCATCCTCTCAAGTGTATCTTCGACTCTCTCAAGTTTTCTTCGACTCTATCAAGTTTCTCTTCGACTCTTGATGTCTTTGCATGATATCAAATTGGATTTTTTTGATATCAGCCAATTCAGACATCAAAATGTCGAAGTTACTATGTTTTCCCTCACTGTCGTCCCACTCACCGTCATCCCCCAATACAACCATCTCTCCTTTCTTCTCCTCTGCCTCCACTGCCTCCTCTACATCCTTGCCAATAACCTTCAAAATTAAATTACAATATTAAGACATTGATTATATTCTTAATATTATTTAATTACATTTATTACCCTTTCTTGCTTCTTCGCTCTATCCAATTTCAACTTCACCGTCACTCTAACCATGCACGGATGCGTGCCACTCCGGTTCTTTCATAAGCCGGCACTGCCTCACAGCCTGACCAAAAATCGAACAGTGCAACTTGCATTTATAATAAAATTTATTTTTATATAAAACACAAAAAGTTCTTCAACTCATTTACCTCTAAGATTGCTATGCACCCTTTGAGGTATCTCTGGCTGCCCTTTTTAAAGGTGATTATTGATTCAATCAATCTCGAATGGATATATTCAGCCCAATTGAATTCACCCTTCAAGCCTTCATCACAAATGAGCTTCATATGTTCCTTGTTCGTTTGACGTATTACCCGTTGGACAAAGAAAGATACCGACAAGGTATAATAGAACTCTGGCCTTCATCATCCCCAAAGTAAGATCCACTTTTATTTCCTCTTCAATTTCAGCATATGTCACCTTCTGCTTCAAACCATTTTGGAGGCAAGTGCTTTCTAGTCCTTACTCTACAGACTTCTACAACACTTTTGCCTTCATTTTCTACCCCCAATACGGCTGCGCACTGGGATCCCGAGAGGAAATGAAAAATCACCATACTTAGCAATACATTGTCTGACATCAAATTGCGCCATCAAGGATCGACACAATTCCCTCCGAATAGATCGATCCCTCACTCCTACCAACGATCCAAAACCTATTTCTCCCAGCACATTCAACTGACCCTTCTCCTTAAGGTGTTTAATTAATGGATTCACCCTTTTAATGCTGCATTGTCGACACTTCCTACATTTTTTAACAATATAATGTTTAGTTCTTATATATTTTGTATCACGTATTTTACAAGTTTAATGAATACCTTATTTCATGTGCTTTCCTCCGTTCTTTGTATTCTTTACTATCATTCATGACTGTGTGATGTAAGGTTCCTTTTCAGCATCACTCATTGAATTCCTTTGGACCTCATCTTTTGTCACCTAATATAAACATAAACGTTTCTTAATCAATACATTAACACTAAATACTACTCAATGTCAATTTCATTTTACATACCGAACCGCTCTGTGTGCCATCTTCCTTCATCCTTTGCATTCGACCATACTGTCAACATTTAAAATTTGTAATCAATTTTTAAAGTTTATCGATACTTTAATCCAATTACCATTTCAACAATAATAACAAAAAGACATTGATACTTACTAGAAGTACATATATCCACCCTTTGGTTGCTTTCGAGTCTCGGCCTCAATTTCAAAGTCATCTGCGCCACCAACAATTTTCCAACCCATTGACTCCATTTTTCCTTCATATATCAGTTTTACGCAAATCAAATTATTGTTATACACTTTATTCAATATACAAATAATAACTACTCTTGTGTGTAAACGGTTTTCTTCAAAAGAATTTGAATGGCCACACCAAAATGTGTCGGCACATTTATACAACCTATATATCATTTTCTACCTATAATATTTAATAAAAGTATCGACATATATTTTCCTTGAATATCACTTTCTACCTGCAATCGGTCCCAAATGCTTCTTACTTCAAAACCCCAAACAACACATAAAACCCTATCGTGATTACTGTAATATAAAAAATTAGGGTTTCGACAACATACTTTCGATTCGACTGCAGCAACAACCAAACAAACTTCGCTTTAGAAATGCCTTCTGAAATGCAGCAACAATTACGCTTCGATTTCAAAAACTCGTCCGTTCTATCGATTTTCAGAGGATATTTAGATATGGCCTTTATATTTTCATCAGATATGTTATTTATATTTAAATCGATACAATACAAAGTGTCGATACTTTTTATCAGGTGTCGATACTTTCGAAAGGATAATTACCTATTTCTTTGAAAGTGTCGATAATTTATTACACGTACTTACGAAAGTATCGACACTTTCAATATATCTGGTATCATTTTACCGGTTTTATCATTTTGATACCGGTTTAATCATATTTTTACCTGTTATATCGTTGTGGATCGATATATTTTTTTAAAGTATCGACACATTATAGGCGCTAAAACTGCTTCTCTTTTAAATTCATAAAGTGTCGATCCTTATATAAGTATCGACACTTCAATATATCCGGTAACGTTTTACCGGTTTATCATTTGTTACCGGTTTTATCATATTTTTACCTGGTATATCGTTTTGGATCGATACATTTTTTAAAAGTATCGACACTTTATAGGATTTAAAACTGCTTCTCTTTTAAATTCACGAAGTGTCGATCCTTATATTAAAGTATCGACACTTTAAATGTATCCGATAGCGCTTTATCGGTTTTATCATTTCAATACCGGTTTTGTCATAGTTTTACCTGTTATATCGTTTTGGATCTACACATTTTTAATTTGGATCGACACGAACCGACAAGTTAAGTTTGCTGGTTGCACAATTTTTTAATATTTCTTCATGACTTAGACCTACTACATTATTATTAGTCAACATTTCCGGTAGCGCTAAACCGAATTTGTTAAATATCTTTTAATGTATCCGATAACACCGTATATTAGCCGTATATTAACCCGCCTTTCCTGAGACAATCCGCTGCCGCCATCCTCTCACAGATTAATTGTTAAAAAATAAATTTATTATACAAATTAATATTTAATTTTTTAAACTATTATTTAAATTTAACTTTTTATTTTTCTTGAAACGACACTTATTTGGATTCCTAAAACTTGACACGTTAGTCCCTAATTTAATGTATGGTTTTTATTTGATTATCTGTTTATTGAATTTATCATGATTCAATTTTGATTAAATTTTGATCAGTTATTTTGTCATCTTTGATATAATTTTTAATTAAATTAGGATAAATGTGTTACAAAAACTTTTATTTTAAAATTAAAGGTTAAAAAGTAGAAAAGAATTCTCAAAAAAATATTAAAATTTAAAATAATTAAATTAAGTTAACGATTTTAGATTTATTGGATATAACACTAATAAAGAATATAATTAAAATATTTTAAATTCGAAGATGAATTTAAAACGGGATAGCGGTCATTAGTGTAATTAACTCAAGAAACATTCCCCAACTAATATTACAAAAATATTTTTAAATTTGGTTTTCCATAGATATATGTTATAATATCTAGACTTGGATTTACATTCACTAAAATGCCATAATATCTATATTTTTTAGGAATATTAATTAAGATTTTATAGGAATATACATAGAATTCAATCTTATTTTCTCATCTAATTAGCTTCAATACTATCTACTAAGAAATGAAGATGGGTTCTTCGGACATTGCCTCTCTTCTCATGATCATCTTGATTGTAGCTTCTTGTCAGTATATACATATATACACATAAATATCATTTTTCTCTATTTTGTACTTTAAAAAATTCTTTAAATGATTGTTTTAATCTACTTTGTAGGTGTATCAAACTCAGTAACACAAATAGGAAGAAAATGTGGTAATGTCGCGGACTGTAATGGTGTGGACTTATGCATTTGTGACGAAGCCAACAATTGTACGTGCCAACCCCCAAAGATTGTTGCTAATGTTATACCGATCGTGGATGCTCAATGTGGAAGAAACGACGATTGTTCCCTCGCTTGTCGATGGGGTTGTAAACACTATAGTTGTATCGGTGGCACTTGTGTCTGTCAGTGTTAATAGTACCTATTTTTTTTAATTTCAGAAAACTCGAAATAAAATTCTTTAATATGTCGGAAAATAAATAATAACTAAAGCATAATTTTCATATTATTTTTGTATTTTTTTCATTTTGTAACTTCTTAGACCCATTTCAAATGTTATCTAATCAATCACATACAAATCACGTAAAGTGTTCAGAAATTTATATGTAGTTTGAATAATAAGTTAATCAAAAAATATTTATTTGCCAATAATATAGTATTCAAAGACCATTAAGTAAAGTCCGTAAGGTATAGTACATAAATAATATAAATATCGCGTATATAAAATATCAATTATATCAGATACACCTAGAAATGGAATAAAACATAAATGCATAATCAATATTATAAGTTAATATCACCAAAAATAACGAATGATAAGTAGAAGCATAAAAACGGAAACAATTGATGATAGAGATGCGACCGCAGATGAATGATGCTGCTCATTATTGTGGAATCAAACTTAGAAAGCTCTAGACTCGATCAAAGAACGAGAGAGAGATTAATATGTGGGCGGTGATAAAGATCATGGTCAATGTGAACGAACTCTCTTGCATTTAAATGAAGTTAGAGCGCAGATAACAATTGGGTATTACACCCTCCCTATATATATATATATGTAGAAACTCTTACAAAAAAATATAAGGATCAATTCAAAGAATTAATTTACTTTCACGAAAGAAATACAAATCTAGCAAACTCTTCAGTTTTTAGCATGAAAACGACGATAAAATTGAAAAGGAGAGCATAAAACACAATCGAAAATTATTCTCGAAGATAATTACCCAAAATTTCTTTATATTTGGTGATGTCCCAAATTGTAGTAACGTTGCAAATGCCTTTAACAATGAACAGAATCGTAAATGCTTACATATTTACATAGTAAAGATAGATTTTGTTTTAATTTGAGGTTCTTCTCAGCTTTCTGTACAACTTTTATTTCATTTTTTAATTTATTTTTTAAAATTGTCTTTTTTATTTAAAGTTTGTTATTTTAAAAAAAATCAGATATACATGGTCCCAATTTTAACATTTCTTTTTTAACTTGTTCATGTTACTATATTTATCTACAAATTATACATATCATATTTTTATTTAGCAGACATCATATAAGCATTAAATTAATTAATTAACAATTTAGGTGAAGAGGGGATTTCTTTGATATAATGCTAATAATTTATGGATACAATTAGAACAATTGAAATTTAAAAATTATTTTCAAATAAAAATCATAATTTGAGAATGATTGATGGAATTAACTAAGTAACATTTACCAAGAATTGATAGATGTTTTATAAGGATATTGATGATCATAGGTAAAGGTGTAATATTTGATTATGGATTCATTAAAATGCCATAATCTTTATATCTATCTAAGGAAATATTAGCTAAGATATTTGCTGCATAAATGGCATGGACAATCCGCTAATAAGACTTGACTAAAAAAACATCTATAAAACCCCCCATTAGAGAGACATTTTTGTTTATGATCATCTCATCCTCAACCAAAACACAAAAGACATAGAACTCAATCTTATTTTCTCTTCTAATTAGCTTCAACACGGTCTACGAAGAATTAAAGATGGGTTTTTCTAGCATTCTTCCCTTCTCATCATCTTGATTGTAGTTTCTTGTTAGTATATACATATATATATCATCTTTCTATATTTTAAAACTTAACAAAATATTTAAATGATATAATTTGTTTTAATCCAATTTCCAGGTGTATCGAACTCAGTAGCACAAATAGTAGGAGGAAAATGCACATGTCAGCCCCCAAAGAATACTGCTAACGCCGTACCAATCGAGGATGCTCAATGTCGAACAAACGCCGATTGTTCTCTTGTTTGTCGATGGGGTTACAAACATTATAGTTGTATCAATGGCACTTGTGTCTACCAGTGTTAATAGTGCCTGAAAATTTGTATAAAATTTTAGAAGACTCCAAATAAAATCCTTCAATACGTTGGAAAATAAATGATAAGCGAAGCATAATTTTCATATTATTTTTGCATTTTTCTCCTTTAATAATAACTATTAGCTTGTGAATTTTTAATTCAAATTTCAAGTTTAAATCAAGTTTGAATTTGCAAAGTTTAAATAATCAAATAAAAAAAAGAAAAACAAAGTTGTTTTTATATTTACCTTAGTAATTTTTATTATTGAGAAAGAGGCAAAGGCCTTATCTAGCTACGACGGTTCTGATGTAAGGAGATCTAGGAGGTCTCTTTCCAACAGATAGGCGATGGACGACGGGGTGGCAACGAACGAGTACATATTGTGACTACGTGCTAGAGTGAGTTTGCCCATGCTATCAACTACCACATTTTCTTCCTAATGAATCCAAATAAACTCCACAAACCAATTTCGATTTCATAAGGTAGCTATCGCTCATGACTTATCCAAATACTTAACCTCTAGGTTTCTAATCCTATTAGAATAACGTGGCTAAGTTATTACTGATATTTCAACAGGTGAATATCACTTGCATATTCTTTGCGTTTAACCAATATATATTTATGTGCCAATTCTTTGACAAAGCCCACACAATATCGATCGAAGCATTAATGAGGGTAAATATTGGACGGTTAAGTTAAATTAGATTATAAAGAGGGATTTGCGTAAATATCTCATCATCATTCGTTTTAATATTAGGCCCTTATTGATCTCATCAATATTCATTATTTTTTTTAGCATTTGTTGCATTACATACATAACATGTATAAGCAATAAATATGATGCAATGGTTATAGCCCAAAACAATAATGAAGGTGGCTCATCCCAAGCCAATAAGAGAACCAAAAGCCTGAAACCTAAGACTACTCTCTAGGTATCTTCTCGCCTTTAACTCTTTCCGTTCTTCTACTCCTTTTGAATCTTTATATGATTACAATTTAAAAGAAACTCGTTTTACATACGAGGGAATAAGATGAGAAGAGAAATACAACTAAAATATAGAAAGGCACGACACGCAGGTCGTATTTTAACAACCATTGTAAATTGAAAAAGAGCTATAACCATGCATGCCAAACACCGTGCAAAACAAACATATCATATATATATACATGTTACGTCTATGCTTAAAATATTTATATGAGCCTACAATCTATATTGCTCATGAAGGATCATGGGACGAAGGTTTGATAACACCTCTATTTTTTATAGAAAACCTCACGATTTGATAACACTTATCAACATAATCGTGTTTTTGGTATTTTCAATCCCGAAGGTTTTTCTGCATCGGAACAACCATTGCTTCACTGTCAAACGCGATATGCTATCGCATACCCACCGATCATCATGTCAACGATTGACATATGGATTTCGTAAAATCCTTGCAGCAACATAAAAATAGATTAACATATTAATCGTAACTTTAATCGACCATTAATTTTTCACAAATATCACATAATCGTGGAAAACATTAAAACCAAAACATGCATCTCATACTTATCACATAAACCAAGAATTTTTTAATCGAATCCGGATGTACAAGTGGCTCTAACACCACTGTTGGGACCGTCAGCGCACCCCATGGCGCAGCGAAAACAAAACTCAAAGGTCTCCCCAACAATCCAAGTACGAAAAACCTAAATCGGGAGGAAATGATGCAAATACTTGTAGTGGGATCCTTAAAAACAGCAAAGACAATAGCAACTAATGGTAATCATGAACGGTTCGAATCATAAGCCTCCTTGAAAATACGTCTCAGCCTTTACTCAGTTCACCCGATTGAGAGCAGAGTTTTACTTTTCCCATAAACAGTTTTGAGAAAACGGCTGAAGATTAAAAACGGTTGTTAGACCTTACACACCTTTAAATATATGAGTTACTCTAACATATTAGAGATTTTTAGTTATTTCGAATTAATTAAATTATTATTTAATTAACTCAAATTAAATATCCGTTAAAGACTTATAATCTGAATTACACTTTTTAACGTTTATTTAAACTCTTATTTAATTATTCCGAATTAAATATCCATTAAAAGAGTTGTAATCAAAATTATATTCTTTTAATATATCAAATATACATATATTAACTCTAGATATGTTTTAGTAACATACAACAAATTGTACATCTTTGGTCATTTCAATCCTAAGGTGTAACATCCTCAATACCGGGTTAGTGATCAAATTGTAAAGTTTCAGAATTTGGTGACTAGAGTAGAACAATGTATTAGTTCAATGATTTATTTGGAAGTAAATCATAAAAGTTGTTAGTATTTATTCAATGAAGTAAAGGGTAAAATGGTCATTTGACAAGGAAGACTTTTATTTTCCCTTATAAGATAAGGAAACCACGTAGGAAGAGAGAAAATATTCCAGAGTTCTCTTCTCTTCTTTCTTCTTCATACGTGAAGGCCTGAACAAAAGGTGAGTCTTCTATTTAGATAATTTCTGGTTAAATTTAAGGTTGGGTTATGATCATTAGATGATAACTAAGCTTAAGGAAAGCTTAAGTTATCTTAAAATCAAAAAGATAAAGGAGTTAAGGAAGATTAAAGATTTGGAGTTCTTGAGTGAAATATTGAAATAGAGTTTATAATAAGAATTGAAAGTTGAATTTAACTTGCCATCAATAAGAATAATAGATTTATGAAGTTAGAAAGGATTAATAACAAAGTTGAAAGTTTAGTAAGATTCTTAAAATTTAAGAATCATGATGAGATATGGAAGATAAAGATGGTTTATATGGATATAAGTTGGTTTAAGTAATGGTAGTTGAGTTTAATGACATGATAGGGGCTTAAAATAGAATAATTGAGTGAAAACTTGATGGTTTTCGGGCTTAAAATACAAATTCTGGGCAGGGTGTATCGATGAACTCTTTAAAAAAGAAACATCGAATGCAATTAGTGCATCGATGCATAAGGAGTGCATCGATGCACCCACTTAAAATGAAAACATTGAAGGTGATTGGTGTATTGATGCATGGGTAGTGCATGGGTAAGTGAGACAGATTTGAGACATATATGTATCCTTTAGAAAATTTACAGGGTCTTTTGAGACAGATTTGATCCACTGGAATATGTATATGGTTCTTAAGGAGTGGTCATTCGGGATAAATTTCATAGCCCCTAGTGGGACCCATACAAGTTGTGGTGACAGTATAGTGCACAACCTCAATGTACTCGAATACCTTGAGTTCTCAAAAATATACATGGGCCTATAAAAGGTTATCAAAGGTAATTGAATTATTATAGTTATATGTTACCATATTATTATTATTTACATTGAATTGTATATTACATGATTGAATGGATAGATTGCATGTTCATATTCATACGAAATGCATTATTATTATATTTATATGTCTTACTAAGTCTATGACTTTGCGTGTAAGTGATTTACACGTAGCTACCAAGAATCAGGAAGAGCGAAAATAGAGTGGTAAGAACAACAACACTGCTAGAAGATAAGATCAAAAGTAACGGATAAAGTATGTCTTTTGTTGTGTATAGTGTTGGCATGTAAGAAAAGTGTCTGTTACGAATGCTCTGATCGATTTAGTATTTTATGGTTTTTTTATGTAAATTAAGGTATTTGGTTTTAATGAAAGTTTAAAATTTATTTATTTTCTTTAAGTGTCAAAGTTGGAAAAGTCAACGTGACACCTCAGACTCATATTCAGGTCGGATACGGGTTAGGGGTGTTACATTTAATGGTATCAGAGCTACGGGTTAGTCGATTCTCAGTATAAACCGGAGTCTAGAGTGTCCTATAAAGTACATGCCAACTAAAAGTGAAAATTTCTGATTTGATAGTGTAAGGAGTATGTTGTCTTGCTAATAGAATAAGATTTGTATGATATAGTAGGAATTGATTATAGAAATTATTAAAGTAAAGTAAATCGATAGCTGACAAATCTGATGATGATAGTAATTCACCTGTCCTGGCCAGGCAGGATGAAGAGTGGAAACCTCAGAAAGTGTCTTATAAGATTAAAGGTTGATTTTAGAGAGTTGAAATCATATCTAAATAATGATAGAAAGTTTTTCACTGTTTTGAATCAGAAAAGTGATATGAAGTAGTTTTATTATTTCATGGATAAGATAGAATATGGTGAACAAGTGTCACCATAAGAGCGTTAAAAGAAAAAAATGATGCAATGAGAATTGGTAGAAGAGTTCAAGAATAAGTGTATCAGTGACAAGCGTATAAGATATAGAAAGCCAGAGTTTATGAGTTGAAACAAAGAATAGTGTTATATATAAGCCAAAGTGTGGATATGATAAGAGATTGTATTTTAGAAGGAAAAAGTTAGCGTTGGCTAACAAGAATATGTGATGGGAAAGTACTAGAAGTATAAGATTATAATATATTTTTAGGATATGATAACCAACTATAAAATGGATCTAGATACAGTTGTATATTTGAGTAAAGCTGAAGATTGATAAGAAGAGTTTAAGAATGAGTATATGGATGATCAGTTTATAAGACAAAGGAAGTCAGAATGTTTAGTTTGAACAACGGAAATTACAGGATGTATGAGAATGAAGGTGAAATTGACAAGTTAAGTAAACGAATTTTGAGATAATTTTGATTAAAAATGATGTATGTGATTGGTTGACTAGGGCTTGTGCCCTAGATTGGACAGATGTTATTGACTAGCTGTCAGAGTAAAGGTGATAGAGTTATAAGATTGGAGAAAAAGATAAAGTTGAGTTAATCAATTATGATGTGAAACTGAATATAGTTGTGTATTCTGATCAGTTATCTATGATGTAGAAAATGAGATAAGTATTTGCATGGAACCTTAAGGAAGGAAACTACAAGTATAAGAAATGATAAAGAATGAAGTTCTGTATATGAAATGGGTTATAAAAGTTATGAGGATGCAATGAAGATTGATACATAGAGATCAGTATAGATGATAAGACAAGAGTATGTGAATATGAAAGGAAAGATATGATTTGTGTATAAGGAATAAATAAAGGAAGAATGGAATAAAGAAATGAAAGGGATTGAGTTAAAGGATCAGATATGATAAAGGTTATATGGAAGTGTAGATGATAATTTTGATATAGAAGTAAGAAAAGTGTGCAATGTGATGTGAAAAGATTCTTTAAAGTGTATGTTGAATCATATTTAAAGAAGATTTAAGGTCATGTTCTTGGTTAAATGATGATGGAAAAAGAGTTTGGTTATAGTTATAAGGTAATTAGAGATGGATGTTGTTGTCTATGTGATGAGTGACATTATATAGAATTTTAGAAAGGTCAAAGGAAAATGCAGAATAGAAGGAGAGAAAAGACAGAAATGGATTGAAGTTATTGGTTGTTGTTTAAATGATAAGTGATAGTAGATAAATGTATAAAGGAAAAAGAAAATTGAAGAAATAAAAGAAGGAAAGAATAAGTAAATGAAGTAGCATGAGAACATTAGAAGATATGTTCTTATTGATATGTTTAGTGAAAATTCAACGATGAATTTTCTTTAAAGGAGGGGAGATTTGTAACATCCTCAATACCGGGTTAGTGATCAAATTGTAAAGTTTCAGAATTTGGTGACTAGAGTAGAACAATGGATTAATTCAATGATTTATTTGGAAATAAATCATAAAAGTTGTTAGTAATTATTCAATGAAGTAAAGGGTAAAATGGTCATTTGACAAGGAAAGCTTAAACAAAAGGTGAGTCTTATCTTCTTTTCTCTTCTTCATACATGAAGGCTTGAACAAAAGGTGAGTCTTCTATTTAGATAATTTCTGGTTAAATTTAAGGTTGGGTTATGATTATTAGATGATAACTAAGCTTAAGGAAAGCTTAAGTTATCTTAAAATCAAAAGATAAAGGAGTTAAGGAAGATTAAAGATTTGGAGTTCTTGAGTGAAATATTGAAATAGAGTTTATAATAAGAATTGAAAGTTGAATTTGACTTGCCATCAATAAGAATAATAGATTTATGAAGTTAGAAAGGATTAATAACAAAGTTGAAAGTTTAGTAAGATTCTTAAAATTTAAGAATCATGATGAGATATGGAAGATAAAGATGGTTTATATGGATATAAGTTGGTTTAAGTAATGGTAGTTGAGTTTAATGACATGATAGGGGCTTAAAATAGAATAATTGAGTGAAAAGTTGATGGTTTTCGGGCTTAAAATACAAATTCTGGGTAGGGTGTATCGATGAACTCTTTAAAAAAGAAACATCGAATGCAATTAGTGCATCGATGCATAAGGAGTGCATCGATGCACCCACTTAAAATGAAAACATTGAAGGTGATTGGTGTATTGATGCATGGGTAGTGCATCGATGCACTTGTTAAGGGATGCATCGATACCCTGTAGAATGCATCGATGCACTTCAAGGGGAAATTGAAATAGACATTTCTTTTGGTCTAAAAAATGATATATTAGAGTATATCAATGGGATACTGATATGTATCAATGTATGATTATGTAAATTTAGAACGTAATCTCGTTTCGGAACAAATGAAGGATTAGAATCGAGTCAAAGCAAGGCTAAGGTGAGTACATATTATAAGTATGGTATAATGGAATAAGACTTGTGATTAGTCTAATTCCTATGTTGATTTTCATCGCATAATAGTTATGAACATGCATACATGATAATTATTATGATACATGCATAAAGTATATATGTTCATATGATTTGATAAATGATATATGTGAATAGATTCAAATGTACATGTGACATGGTAAGTGATATGAGTTATGTGATCACAATAGAAATGACATGAATACATGAACATATGAAACATAAGAATAATGCCCATGGTATACGATATGAGAGCTATAGGTATAGTTGGTATGCCAAGAGTCGAGGGTTCTACGTGGTCCTTCGGGACATATATGTATCCTTTGGAACATTTACAGGGTCTTTTGAGACAGATTTGATCCACTGGAATATGTATATGGTTCTTAAGGAGTGGTCCTTTGGGATAAATTTCATAGCCCCTAGTGGGACCCATACAAGTTGTGGTGATAGCATAGTGCACAACCTCAATGTACTCGAATACCTTGAGTTCTCAAAAATATACATGGGCCTATAAAAGATTATCAAAGGTAATTGCATTGTTATAGTTATATGTTACCATATTATTATTATTTACATTGAATTGTATATTACATGATTGAATGGATAGATTGCATGTTCATATTCATACGAAATGCATTATTATTATATTTATATGTCTTACTAAGTCTATGACTTTGCGTGTAAGTGATTTACACGTAGCTACCAAGAATCAGGAAGAGCGAAAATAGGGTGGTAAGAACAACAACACTGCTAGAAGATAAGATCAAAAGTAACAGATAAAGTATGTCTTTTGTTGTGTATAGTGTTGGCATGTAAGAAAAGTGTCTGTTACAAATGCTCTGATCGATTTAGTATTTTATGGTTTTTTTATGTAAATTAAGGTATTTGGTTTTAATGAAAGTTTAAAATTTCTTT
Source organism: Hibiscus syriacus (assembly GCF_006381635.1). Taxonomy (NCBI): domain Eukaryota; kingdom Viridiplantae; phylum Streptophyta; class Magnoliopsida; order Malvales; family Malvaceae; genus Hibiscus; species Hibiscus syriacus. Next base: position 16,316,585 of record NW_024062900.1, on the reverse strand, counting down.
ATTTTCTTTAAGTGTCAAAGTTGGAAAAGTCAATGTGACACCTCAGACTCATATTCGGGTCGGATACGGGTTAGGGGTGTTACATTTAATGGTATCAGAGCTACGAGTTAGTCGATTCTCAGTATAAACCGGAGTCTAGAGTGTCCTATAAAGTACATGCCAACTAAAAGTGAAAATTTCTGATTTGATAGTGTAAGGAGTATGCTGTCTTGCTAATAGAATAAGATTTATATGATATAGTGGGAATTGATTATAGAAATTATTAAAGTAAAGTAAATCGATAGCTGACAAATCTGATGATGATAGTAATTCACCTGCCCTGGCCAGGCAGGATGAAGAGTGGAAACCTCAGAAAGTGTCTTATAAGATTAAAGGTTGATTTTAGAGAGTTGAAATCATATCTAAATAATGATAGAAAGTTTTTCACTGTTTTGAATCAGAAAAGTGATATGGAGTAGTTTTATTATTTCATGGATAAGATAGAATATGGTGAACAAGTGTCACCATAAGAGCGTTAAAAGAAAAAAATGATGCAATGAGAATTGGTAGAAGAGTTCAAGAATAAGTGTATCAGTGACAAGCGTATAAGATATAGAAATCCAGAGTTTATGAGTTGAAACAAAGAATAGTGTTATATATAAGCCAAAGTGTGGATATGATAAGAGATTGTATTTTAGAAGGAAAAAGTTAGCGTTGGCTAACAAGAATATGTGATGGGAAAGTACTAGAAGTATAAGATTATAATATATTTTAGGATATGATAACCAAATATATAGATAATGGATAGGATATGATAACCAACTATAAAATGGATCTAGATACAGTTGTATATTTGAGTAAAGCTGAAGATTGATAAGAAGAGTTTAAGAATGAGTATATGGATGATCAGTTTATAAGACAAAGGAAGTCAGAATGTTTAGTTTGAACAACGGAAATTACAGGATGTATGAGAATGGAGGTGAAATTGACAAGTTAAGTAAACGAATTTTGAGATAATTTTGATTAAAAATGATGTATGTGATTGGTTGACTAGGGCTTGTGCCCTAGATTGGACAGATGTTATTGACTAGCTGTCAGAGTAAAGGTGATAGAGTTATAAGATTGGAGAAAAAGATAAAGTTGAGTTAATAAATTATGATGTGAAACTGAATATAGTTGTGTATTCTGATCAGATATCTATGATGTAGAAAATGAGATAAGTATTTGCATGGAACCTTAAGGAAGGAAACTACAAGTATAAGAAATGATAAAGAATGAAGTTCTATATATGAAATGGGTTATCAAAGTTATGAGGATGCAATGAAGATTGATACATAGAGATCAGTATAGATGATAAGACAAGAGTATGTGAATATGAAAGGAAAGATATGATTTGTGTATAAGGAATAAATAAAGGAAGAATGGAATAAAGAAATGAAAGGGATTGAGTTAAAGGATCAGATATGATAAAGGTTATATGGAAGTGTAGATGATAATTTTGATATAGAAGTAAGAAAAGTGTGCAATGTGATGTGAAAAGATTCTTTAAAGTGTATGTTGAATAATATTTAAAGAAGATTTAAGGTCGTGTTCTTGGTTAAATGATGATGGAAAAAGAGTTTGGTTATAGTTATAAGGTAATTAGAGATGGATGTTGTTGTCTATGTGATGAGTGACATTATATGGATTTTTAGAAAGGTCAAAGGAAAATGCAAAATAGAAGGAAAGAAAAGATAGAAATGGATTGAAGTTATTGGTTGTTGTTTAAATGATAAGTGAGAGTAGATAAATGTATAAAGGAAAAAGAAAATTGAAGAAATAAAAGAAGGAAAGAGAATAAGTAAAGGAAGTAGCATGAGAAAATTAGAAGATATGTTCTTATTGATATGTTTAGTGAAAATTCAACGATGAATTTTCTTTAAAGGAGGGGAGATTTGTAACATCCTCAATACCGGGTTAGTGATCAAATTGTAAAGTTTCAGAATTTAGTGACTAGAGTAAAACAATGGATTAGTTCAATGATTTATTTGGAAATAAATCATAAAAGTTGTTAGTAATTATTCAATGAAGTAAAGGGTAAAATGGTTATTTGACAAGGAAAGCTTAAACAAAAGGTGAGTCTTATCTTCTTTTTTCTTCTTCATACGTGAAGGCTTGAACAAAAGGTGAGTCTTCTATTTAGATAATTTATGGTTAAATTTAAGGTTGGGTTATGATCATTAGATGATAACTAAGCTTAAGGAAAGCTTAAGTTATCTTAAAATCAAAAGATAAAGGAGTTAAGGAAGATTAAAGATTTGGAGTTCTTGAGTGAAATATTGAAATAGAGTTTATAATAAGAATTGAAAGTTGAATTTGACTTGCCATCAATAAGAATAATAGATTTATGAAGTTAGAAAGGATTAATAACAAAGTTGAAAGTTTAGTAAGATTCTTAAAATTTAAGAATAATGATGAGATATGGAAGATAAAGATGGTTTATATGGATATAAGTTGGCTTAAGTAATGGTAGTTGAGTTTAATGACATGATAGGGGCTTAAAATATAATAATTGAGTGAAACATTGATGGTTTTTGGGCTTAAAATGCAAATTATTATGGGCAGGGTGTATCGATGCACATTCAATGTGCATCGATACACTCTTTAAAGAAGAAACATCAAATGCAATTAGTGCATCGATGCATAAGGAGTGCATCGATGCACCCACTTAAAATGAAAACATCGAAGGTGATTGGTGTATCGATGCATGTGTAGTGCATCGGTGCACATGTTAAGGGATGCATCGATACACTATAGAATGCATCGATGCACTTCAAGGGGAAATTGAAATAGACATTTCTTTTGGTCTAAAAATTGATAGATTAGAGTATATCAATGGGATACTGATATGTATCAATGTATGATTATGTAGATTTAGAACGTAATCTCGTTCCGGAACAATTGAAGGATTAGAATCGAGTCAAAGCAAGGCTAAGGTGAGTACATATTATAAGTATGGTACAATGGAATAAGACTTGTGATAAGTCTAATTCCTATGTTGATTTTCATCGCACAATAGTTATGAACATGCATACATGATAATTATTATGATACATGCATATATTATATATGTTCATATGATTTGATAAATGATATATGTGAATAGATTCAAATATACATATGACATGGTAAGTGATATGAGTTATGTGATCACAAGAGAAATGACATGAATACATGAACATATGAAACATAAGAATAATGTCCATGATATACGATATTAGAGCTATAGGTATAGTTGGCATGCCAAGAGTCAAGTCAAGTTTGAATTTGCAAAGTTTAAATAATCAAATAAAAAAAGAAAAACAATTTTATGTTTACCTTAGTAATTTTTATTATTGAGAAAAAGGAAAAAGCCTTAACTAGCTACGACGGTTATGATGTAAGGAGATCTAGGAGGTCTCTTTCCAACAGATGGGCGATGGACGATGGGGTGACAACGAACGAGTACATATTGTAATTACGTGGTAGAGTGAGTTTGCCCAAGCTATCAACTACCACATTTTCTTCCCAGTGAATCCAAATAAACTCCACAAACCAATTTCGATTTCATAGGGTAGGTATCGCTCATCACTTATCCAAATACTTAACCTCTAGGTTTCTAATCCTATTAGAATAATGTAGCTAAGTTATTACCGATATATCAACAGGTGAATATCACTTGCTTATTCTTTATGTTTAACCAAGATATATTTATATGCCAATTCTTTGCCAAAGCCCACACAATATCGATCGAAGCATTAATGAGGGTAAATATTGGACGGTTAAGCTAAATTAGATTATAAAGAGGGATTTACGTAAATATCTCATCATCATTAGTTTTAATATTAGGCCCTTATTGATCTCATCAATATTCATTATTTTTTTTTAGCATTTGTTGCATTACATACATAACATGTATAAGCAATAAATATGATGCAATGGTTATAGCCCAAAACAATAACTAAGGTGGCTCATCCCAAGCCAATAGGAGAACCAAAAGCCTGAAACCTAAGACTACTCTCTAGGTATCTTCTCGCCTTTAGCTCTGTCCGTTTTTCTACTCCTTTTGAATCTTTATATGATTACAATTTAAAAGAAACTCGTTTTACATACGAGGGAATAAGATGAGAAGAGAAATAAAACTGAAATATAGAAAGGCACGACACGCATGTCGTATTTTAACAACCATTGTAAATTGAAAAAGGGCTATAACCATGCATGTCAAACACCGTGCAAAACAAACATATCATATATATACACATGTTGTTACGTCTTTGCTAAAAATATTTATATGAGCCTATAATCTATATTGCTCATGAAGGATAATGGGACGAAGGTTTGATAATACCTCTATTTTTATAGAAAACCTCACGATTTGATAACACTTATCAACATAATCGTGTTTTTGGGATTTTCAATCCCGAAGGTTTTTCTGCATCGGAACAACCATTGTTTCACTGTCAAACACGATATGCTATCGCATACCCACCGATCATCATATCAACGATTGACATATGGATTTTGTAAAATCCTTGCAGAAACATACATATTGTAAAAATAGATTAGCATATTAATCGTAACTTTAATCGACCATTGATTTTGCACAAATATCACATAATCGTGGAAAATAGTAAAACCAAAACATGCATCTCATACATATAACATAAACCAAGAATTTTTTAATCGAATCCGGATGTACAAGTGACTCTGACACCACTGTTCGGGCCATCAGCGCACCCCATGTCGCAGCGAAAACAAAACTCAAAGGTCTCACCAGCGATCCAAGTACGAAAAACCTAAATCGGGAGGAAATGATGCAAATGCTTGTAGTGGGATCCTTGAAAACAGCAAAGACAGTAGCAGTTAATGGCAATCATGAACTGTTCGCATCGTAAGCCTCTTTGAAAATACGTCTCAGCCTCTACTCAGTTCACCCGAATGAGAACAAATTTTTACTTTTCCCATAAACAGTTTTGAGAAAACGGCTGAAGATTAAAACGGTTGTTAGACCTTACACACCTTTAAATATATGAGTTACTCTAACATATTAGAGATTTTTGGTTGTTTTGAATTAATTAAATTATTATTTAATTAACTCAAATTAAATATCCGTTAAAGACTTATAATCTAAATTACACTTTTTAACGTTTATTTAAACTCTTATTTAATTATTTCGAATTAAATATCCATTAAAAGAGTTGTAATCAAAATTAAATTCTTTTAATATATCAAATATACATATATTAACTCTAGATATATTTTAGTAACATACAACAAATTATACATCTTTGGTCATTTCAATCCTAGGGTGTGACACCCTGTAGGTTCTTGTAACGTTATTAGTAATTAATAGAACAATTATATTATTACATACAATAAGTGAAATCTAGCAATATATCATTGTCACCTAAGTTATAAGAAATTATGATTCGACATATCATCTTCATGATTAACTCTTTTATGTAATAAAACCTTTTGTCCTTTATATCTAGAATAAGCACAAGTCTTGGAATAGTCACACTTGTATAGCCCATATATTATTTCTTGATATCTAGAGCAGACTATAATTAACGAATAATTTGTGATATCTCATATCAACTTATTCAATCATGGCCATGTATTTCTAGGCTCACTCAATCAAGTGGCATGTGATATATTTCTTATTATGTAGGAAGGACAAATCCTATCTTAGTCATATATAGCCCACTACATATATCGAGATATATTCAATAACAGTCTTCATAGTGCAACTAGTTACGGAGTATGTTTAACTGTTTCAAAACATAGAACAATATATGTTAGGATATCATTGATCTCAAGTCTAAGGATCATACATATAGCCATCACCATGAGAAATGTTATGACCGCCACATAATAATCCAAGACATATGCTCATGGTGGGTAAATCCAATACATTGTTAGTCTTAAGCATATTATTATTGTCCACGCCCATAATAATACTTGACTAGGGATCTTTTAAAAAAAATAATAATGTTATTATATGGACTTTATAATCTTTCAGTTTATGTTAAAAATAGATATATAACTGAAAATAATAGTGGCAATGCCTTTATTCAATAAAATCGGTAAATAAAATGTATCATTCGAATCATCATATGGTTGGTCTTTGGGCTTTCTCTAACAATTACCTCGAAGCCAAACTCCAATTCACACTCAGGTGGTAAACTCGAAAACTCCTCTGGGAACACATCGGGGAAATCTTATACTACTCGGATATCGTCGAGTATTTGGACTAAAATTTATACGTGAGCCTAAAAGGCCTCACATCCACTATCAGTCATCATTTGGGCTTTTATAGCTAACACTAACCTTGATTGGCCCGACTTCCTTCTAGTCATCACTAAATTGGTATCATTGTCTTTCTGAGCTTGAGTTGTTTGGATTTGCATTTCAAACTAGCTTTGCGTTCCGACAACCAATCCAAACCTAGGATCATGTCGAACTCTCGGAAGGGTAACTCCATTAAATCTTCTATGAATATATGACCTTGGATTTCTATAGGGAATCATATGTGAACCTTGTCTACAACAATATCTATACCTAGAGGACTCGATACTTGAACTCCTACCTCTAAGTGATCTACTGGGTTTTCTATCTTTTGAGATGTATCAGAACATATGTATAAGTAGATAGAACCATAATTTATTAAAGTTGTATCTAGAATGGAAAACACTTTGAAAGTACTCGAGATCACATTGGTTTTATCACACTCTTCGTGAGCTCCCACTACGTACTATCTTGAGGCTACTCTTGGTGCTGCCCCTGTAACTGATATGTCTTTCTCTTTACTCACTGGTCCAACCGTAGTACTACCACCCCTCGCTGGCCCTCGATATCTTTGTACGGACGGGGTGGATCTCTAAGTCACTCCCTAAACTCTCGAACAGTGACAAATAAAATGGTCTAAGGAGCCGTAACTATAGGAACCCCTAATCCCTACTAGTATATCATTGAGTGTCTCCTCCCACACTGAGCATAAATAGAATGTTGAGGGAAAAACAATTGAGAATGGATTTCATATAGGGCTTTCTTTAGGATTTGGAATATGTATTGCTTAGAATGTAAGTTTTTCACTGGACATTTCAGCTCACACTCAAGGTTTAACACATTTCAGAGGATCAGTAGCTGAGTTAAAGGAAAAGAGAAAGTATCTAGAGTGGTCAATCTAGGTATTAATAAATAAAGCATATATGGTTTGAATCCATATAGTGGTGATGTGGGAATCATTATGGGACATAGACTATATTGATATTATGAGTTGTAATAAGTGTTTCATGTTGTGTAGACCGGTGGTTTTTGGCCCTAGTGACTTCTAGTTCAGTATCATTTTCACGCTTGTGGAACTGATATGTGGCCTCCATATTGGCTATAGCCTTATTCAACATCTGATTTTTGGCTTGATATCCTCCCAAATTGATGACGGTCGTATTGTGCATTTCTTATTCAATTCATAAATAATGAGAGAACTTCTTCGCTCAACCTTTGTGCATCTTGCCATTCTTTCTCCATTGCTCAAACATCATTTTTCAGTTTAGTGACCCCTGTTGTCCATTCTTCCAGGGTATTTCCTATACCGACATTTTTAAAGACTTGCCTGATCCTTTTGAAAATCATTATGCATGGCTTCCATCTCTACACTCAGTTTATCATTTTCATTATTTAAATGACGTATTTGAGCCTCATACTTCAACAAACATTCTTCCTTTCGAATGCCCCCACTGATTCTCTTATCTTTCAACATTTTTGGCATCAATCTAACAGGATAATCAGTTACCAAACTAGGCCGATCTTTTATCTCGAACTCTAAGATTCAATGATCCAAAAGAAGTTGGACTCGATGCTTAAAGTTGATGCAGTTTCCAATGGAATGTCCTTGAGCTTCGACATGTTATTCACAACGAACATTGATATCATACAAAATTGGATACGGAGGTTGCCAAGGTTTCACATAATGTGAGTTCACCTCTCGGGCTTCTAGTAGCTTCTCGTACAACTCCTTATATGATATAGGGATATAATCAAAATGAGAACCACCTCTCGGCTTGGATTGAACTTGAGTCTCCAACGTTAGGAGTAGACTCTTAAATAACAACGACTGTTGATTGCATGATTTCTTTTTATCTCCGTAAACATCTACAGTGATCACCATTTCTTTGGTATTTCCAGACAATTTGTTGATACAAAGTGATCTCTCATGATTTCTCAAATTGGCTAAGATTAGCAGTCCCTTGTATATATGACATTATAGGATCGTGTTCATTGTACTCTTTCTTTTTTTGTACAGAAGTCTCTTTTCCATTGGCCAAAGCAAACATTTTATCCATCATTTTGGACATTTTTCCTTTCATCTCTCGTATCTCCTTTTGTTCTTGATATTTGGGTGCACAACTCTCTACTATTTTCGCGGCTTCTTCAAGATGTCATTCCCTAGCTGTGTTATAGTTTACTTGATCATGAAACCCTTTGTCCATTATAAAAACCTTTTACTATGATGAGCACTTACAAATCAACACCTTCTGATTATGTCATGATCATGCAATGCAAGAAAAAAGAAAGAAACATAAAAAAGTTAATACAAATAACAAAATAAATAATCTACTGCAAGATAAAAATGTAAATATAGAATAGACAGAGAAAAATAAATTAAGAGAAATGGTTAATATCAATCAATTTTATGGAAAAAAAAGATTTTACCCAACATGGCATCCACCCTGACATGCTTTTATCAAATATCAATCCGATCTGTAGATATTTTCTACTCCCATTCTTTGTTATTTACAAGAAAACAATCATAACCGCATGATATCTAATTCGCATGCTTGGTACGAAAATATAGAACCTAACCGCATAATTTCTAGTTCCCATACAATTATTTGGAAAGTAAAATTATACTATGAAAATTAAAAGATCCAAAAAACATTTCCTTGTGTGCTCTTCTCATGGGATTTTTAAGGTTTGGGTTAAGCTCTAACCTAGGTTCGAGTTCTATGTTTACTATATGATGAGTTCGGCTATAAAGTAACAAGTTCTCGAATTGTCCTTGTTTGTGCCCCCTTGGAATACCAAACCCTCAATCCTAGATCATCACAGGTTTTCAGATTGAGTTCAATTCGAGGGAACACACTTCCTTATATCCATAGGAGGTGAATACCATCACGAGGACCATAACGTGTGAGTTACAGGAGTGGTCCACTATCCCATACGGATGTGCAAACCACGTGAGGGAATAGTTTCTCATTCCTACTTAAATAGGATATAGTGAGGTTTTAGCTCATGTCATGATAATGCAGTGCACAGTGTGTGAGGAAAAGCAAAAAAAACACAATCACACAATACACGAAACTCATTCCTTAATTCCAATAAAAACATAATCAATTATGAAAACATTAGAAAATGAATTAGTACAACTATTTAATAGTAAATTAATTTACACAAAGAATGATTATTTAAAGAAATCTAGGGATCAAAACCTAAATTAAAACAAACTTATATTTTTTATTGCAAAAACAATTAATTAACGAATGGGTGGCTTGACTCTCTAAAAACAGTGGTCCCCAGCGGAGCCGCCAAGCTGTCAAAACAATTTTTTACTTAAAAATAAATTTATTTATTTTTAAAAATGATTTAAAATCTCGTCTCGAATTATTTTGGTGTTTTTATTCTCAAATAAGATAAAACACAATTTAAGGAGTCGCCACCAATATTTGATTAAGGTGTGATTGGACACCTAAAACAATTTGTTATTTTAATAAAATTTATTTTAAAAAATTATTAAAACAACATAAAAAATGAGTTCGGGAATCACTTACGTATGGGGAATGATTAGCAACCCCACAACGCCCTAAATCGGTACCTTGTTAATTAATTATTTCTCTTTTCAATAAAACTCATATTTTTTAATTTAATTTAATTTATGTTCCCATAAAATAAAATTCTTGAATGAAATATCATAATATTTAATTATTTCCCATTGAAAGTAATTGATCTATTGTATTTTAAGACAATCAACTCGTACTCCAATCGAAGCAAATAAATATTATAATTTCACCCTGATATTCAAATGCAAGAAATGAAATTAAATTAATTTAACATTACCAAAGCCTTTTAGAAAGAAAAAAAAATCGATTTATTTAAAGACATCGAGATCGAACTTTAGATTAGTTTTAACGATATTTTCTCTAATATTTTAAATAGACGAACATTTCTTTTTAATCGTTCCAAATTTTAAGGTGAGGCCAAATTCTGGATTTCACTTAACGGGACACATTTTCATTTTAAAATTGTTGGAAATAGCTTTCTCATAAGTTAAGGTAGCTACCTCATGTCAACTTTAAAACAAAAAGGTATTACCCTTAGTCAAATTATTTTATATGAGTCGAGTAGAGCTATGTGTTTTAGGATATCACATATATTTATAGGACTAAAATGAAATGAACAGAAAATAAAGATCAATAATTAAAGTACTAAATTAAAAGTATCGAAAAATGAAGGATATAAATAAAAATAAAATAAAAACAGTAACCAAATTATAATTAAACAGTGACCAAAATATAATCAAACAAAAACATTATATCAAAAATTAAAATAAGACAAAACGTAAATAAATGACAAAATTGTGAACAAATCAAACAGCATAATATAATATAATATAATATAATATAATATAATATAATATAATATAATATAATATAATATAATATAATATAATAAAATATGACAAATGACAAAACATAAATAAATAAAAATAACAAATCAGTGTTAAAATAAAATGTAAATATGGCCAGAATAGAAACAAAATAAAATTAATACATCAAAGTTAAAACAAATAATCTATAAAGAAATGACCAATATATAAGTAAACAAAAATTTCATATTAAAAATTAAAATAATTAGAATATAGACAAATGATCAGAATATAAAACAATAAATTGATTTGCTCAAATTCAAAATAAATAAAAAACAGAGAAATTAGATGATTAAAGTGTAAAATTACAAAATCTGAGGGATTACGAGAATGATTTTCCCACACTAAATATGCAGAAACCCCCTCCCCAAAACGACGTCGTATGGGAAGGGGTATTTATACCCCAAAAATGACCAAAATAGCATTCATATCTCATTTTTCAATTTTCTTTCTTTCTCTAGAAAGAAAGAAAGCTTATTTTCTCTCTTAAATCCCTCATATGAGGGAAACCAGCCACCAGGACGCCCGCCGTATATCAGTGCCGAAGACCACTACCGACCATCGGCCATGGTGGTCGAAATTCGACCAAAATACCCAAAACGTCCCCCTTATTCTCCTGCACCCAAATCCGACCTTCACTCCTCCTAAAAAACCACCAAAAGCCCTAGATCTAAATGTTTACCTTCGAATAGACGACTCTTTGATGACCCTTGCAAGCTTTGGTGATGGCGAGGTAAGCTCTTTTATCCTTGTTTCTTCTTGTTTTTGGCGTTTTATTGTTGTGGTTGATGTGTATTTTATTTCCTCGTTCTTTTTTTTCGAATGGGTGTTCGTTGCTGCTGGTTTTTTCTCTATTCGTCTCTGTGTCTTCTCTCTTGTAGGTTTGGTCTTTTTATAGGCCCCAAGGTGAGACCTTTTGACCAGTCGGAGAGTGTAACCCTCGTGAGTCACCAGGGCTATGGTTGTGACTCACCTAGGGGAGGCACAAATATCTAGCTGGTGAGTTGGTTGGGTGCATTAAATGCACCCAGATCTTCTTCGATTTTGCCAGTGCTACGGCTGCTGCATGTATCATTAGGGTAAAACCCTAAGTCTGGTCCAGTCTGGACCGTTGGATCTCTCACAGATCCAAGGGAGGATGAAGAATGATGACTGGAGAAGATGTGAGGAACCCTTAAGGTTTCAAGTCTTATTGTTGGGCCTCTGGGTTATGAAGGGCCTCCGGGTTGTTGGCTGTTAGTTGAGGCTCTAGGTTTGATTATAAGTAGGTCCCGAGTTTCTTTGTTATTGGGCCCAATTTATATTTTTAGTTGGGTTTGTAATATAATATAATTATTATTTAATAATAATAATAAGAATAAATGGGACAAAACCTACTCTATAAGAAAACGACGATAAAATTGAAAAGTAGAGCATAAAGCACAATCAAAAATCATTCTCGAAGATAATTATCCAAAATTTCTTTATATTTGGTGTTGTCGCAGGTTGTAGGAACGTTGCAAATACCTTTAACAATGAACAAAATCGTAAATGCTTACATATTTACATAGTAAAGATAGATTTTATTTTAATTTGAGGTTCTTCTCAGTTTTCTGTACAACTTTTATTTCATTTGTTAATTTATTTGTATTAAATTGTCTTTTTTAATTAAAGATTGTTTAAAAAAAATTAATATAATATTAACAAACATTCCTTTCAAGCGGTGAAAAGTAAGCAATTCTGCCGCCATCCTCACACATATTAATTGTTAAAAAATAAATTTATTATACAAATTAATATTTAATTTTTTAAATTATTATTTAAATTTAACCTTTTCTTTTTCTTGAAACGACACTTATTTGGATTCCTAAAACTTGACACGTTAGTCCCTAATTTAATGTATGGTTTTTATTTGATTATATGTTTATTGAATTTATCATGATTCAATACTGATTAAATTTTGATAAGTTATTTTGTCATCTTTGATATAATTTTTAATTAAATTAGGATAAAGTTTAAAAACTTTATTTTAAATTAAAGGTTAAAATAGAAAATTCTCAAAAAAATATTAAAATTTAAAATGATTAAATTAAGTTAACGATTTTAGTAAGGAAGAGATTTATTAGATATAACACTTATAATTTAAGAATATAATTAAAAATATTTTTAAATTCGAAGATGAATTTAAAACGAGGATAACGGTCATTAGTGTAATTAACTCAAGAAACATTCCCCAAGAACTAATAGTTGTTTTACAAGGTAAAAGTGTGGTATTTAATTATAGATTTGGTTTTCCATACATATATGTTATAATATCTAGACTTGGATTTACATTCACTAAAATACCATAATATCTTTATTTGCCTAATGAAATATTAATTAAGATTTTTGCTGCATAATTTGCAAGAATGATCCATTAACATTTTATAAGACTTGACTAAAAAATCATCTATAAAAACACTAGAACAAAGACACTTTAGTATATCATCATCTTATCGTCAACCACAACACAAAATACATAGAATTCAATCTTATTTTCTCATCTAATTAGCTTCAATACTATCTACTAAGAAATGAAGATGGGTTCTTCGAACATTGCCTCTCTTCTCATGATCATCTTGATTGTAGTTTCTTGTCAGTATATACATATATATACATAAATATCATCTTTCTCTATTTTGTACTTTAACAAATTCTTTAAATGATTGTTTTAATCTACTTTGTAGGTGTATCAAACTCATTAGCACAAATAGTAAGAAAATGTGGTAATGACGCGGACTGTAATGGTGTGGACTTGTGCATTTGTGATGGAGCCGACAATTGTACGTGCCAGCCCCCAAAGGTTGCTGCTAAGGTTAAACTGATTGTGGATGCTCAACGTGGAACAAACGCCGATTGTGCCCTCGCTTGTCGATGGGGTTGTAAACACTATAGTTGCATCGGTGGCACTTGTGTCTGTCAGTGTTAATAGTACCTATTTTTTTTTCAATTTCAGAAACTCAAAATAAAATCCTTCAATATGTCAGAAAATAAAATAATAACTGCAGCATAATTTTCATATTTTTTTATATATTTTTTTCTTTTTGTAACTTCTTAGACCCAGTTCAAACGTTATCTAATCAATCACATACAAATCCCGTAAAGTGATCAGAAATTTATATGTAGTTTGAATAATAAGTTAATCAAAAAATATTTATTTGCCAATAATACAGTATTCAAAGACCATTAAGTAAAGTCCGTAAGGTATAGTACATAAATAATATAAATATCGCGTATATAAAATATCAATTATATCAGATGCACCTAGAAATGGAATAAAACATAAATGCATAATCAATATTATAAGTTCATGTCACCAAAAATAACGAATGACAAGTAGAAGCATAAAAACGGAAACAATTGATGATAGAGATGCGACCGCAAATGAATGATGTTGCTCATTGTTGAGGAATCAATCCTAGAAAGCTCTAGACTCGATCAAAGAACAAGAGATAGATTAATATGTGGGCGTCGATATGGAGATAGGATGTAGGAATTAGGGTTGCTGGAAATTGAGACAATTGAAAGATTAAAAAAAGGAAAAATAAGGGTAGTAAAAAGATAAAGATAAATTAAGACAGTTTATAAAATAATAAGAAGAACTTAGTCAAATTAGGGTTTTCGACCAAAATTGATCCTGGCACAGAATGAAACAAATGAATAGGCGTTACATAGCTAATCAAATAAGGAATATGAATATAAAAAATAGAATTGAAAAAGGATAAACAGATTAAGAGAAAATTGAGTTTAAAATTTCCCCTAGTATATAGATGAAAACGCAAACTTGTGGATAAGATGGTGGTGGGCATGTAGATGATGATGAAGATGATGGAGATGATGGAAATCGATGGATAAGTGTCCTATGAACTCTCCTAGTCGTAATTAACTAGGAAAACTCAATAATCGACTCTAACCAGCCCTCCTAATTACAACGATGAGACAAATCAGAGTGTGAAGATCTCTCTCATAAAGACTTGAAAAGTACTCAATGAAAAGAAGCTTCAAAGGGACCAGTAATCAAAACTTACAAAAATGACCTCTCAATGTATTGTATTCAAGAAAACAATGTGTTTACAATGGTGGCATGAGCTTGCTTTATATAGGTTTGGAGGAATCCTAGTTGATGTCTAACTAAGTAATAAAATAAGAATAAAATAACAAATAAAAGCAATCCTAATCTATATGAATTTGGCGGCATGGATGTGAGCCATTTATGTAGTGTTTGATCCAATGGTTGTAATGGAAGCAAGGGGTTTGAAAGGATGATGAATCCTTTTAGCTTGATGGACGGTCTGGATGAGCCTTCTGAAAGGAAAAGTGGGCGACAATATTGATAAGTAGGGTGATAAGGGATCAAGATTGTGAGAAGCAAGGTGATATGCCTGATAAGTAGGTGATAGGCAACTAAGGCTATGTGATAAGTTATCTAGGGTTTTATCATTACAAACAATTACCTCTTTACCCTTATCCTAATAAAATATAAAATAACAACTTAAATAAATAAAACCTAATGGGGAAAATTGTCCATGCTTTATAAATTTAGCAATGGATATTTTTTACAAGGTTTTATTTATTTAAGGGGGTTTGGAAATATTTTCAGGACTATCTTCTTGAATCTTGCAATTTAGTCTTAACTTACTTTCAAATTGTGTTGTGTTGATCCAAGTGGATGTGGGAGAAATTATGAGTGGGTTTCCTTCCCTGAATTCTTCAGTCTTCATATGAGCTTGTAATCCTTTGTTGATAAAGGCTTGGACTGCAATATGGAGCCTGTCCTTTAGAAGTTTAGCCCAATTTCCTGTGATTAAGCCAAGTGGAATAGTTAGTCCATCTTCCTTAGGGTTATGGCATGTGGTGCATGTATCAGTTAATCCTTCGAATGCTAATTCCAAAGTCTATTGTCTAGTAGTATCTGAAAAATGTAAAACTAAGGGGAATGAACCAGAAAGCTTAGTGTTCTCCTTATAGTGCAAAGAATAATACATATATTAAAACATAGATAAAAAATTATTTGAAAAATAATTTTTAAAAACATGACCACTATTCTCATCCGATCACAAAAAAAATGTGTAGGTCTTACCATGTACACAAAGAAGAGGAACTTGTAGTATGATCTTATAAATCATAAACTAATCATAAAATACTTTCTTTGTAAATAACCCCAATGAAAGTAATAAATATGCATATATTTTTTTTTAAAATTAAGTAATTTAATTTATTTAAAAATTAAAACATATTGCTAACTCAAAACATGTACACAAATAACAAAGATAACAATAAACAAAAATCATACCATTAAAACATATGATAAAATAGTTCAAAACAATTTAGATAAATAAATCAGAAAAATAATGTAACACCATCAGGAACACACTTATAATGATATGAGAAGTCTGACAAGAAATTCAAGTGAAAGATCTGACTATCACGATCATCTACGATGCTAGAACCTAAGTACCAAGGAGAACATATTACAATCATGATGAAAACTAATTTGAATTTAGTTATGATAATTTTAAGAGAATATACGAGTAACCTTTTGAATTCTTGAACCTTTCGAATCTACTAAATGAGAGATATCATACCTAGTCAACACTTAATCAGACTAATTACACGTTACTTCATAAAAATATAAATTTTAAATCAATTCAATAACCAAAATTTAATAAACAATTAAAATATTGAAGTTACAAATGAAATCTCAGGTTAATAGACTCATTTCAAGGCTTTTTGGTTAGAATTTGGCAAAACTGTAATACCCCAAATTTTGGTTAGTGACTAAAATGTAAGTTTTGAAAGTTTAATAGCTAAAGTATAAATTTAGAAACGTTTATTGACCAAAAATGTAATTTTTGAAAGTTATATTTTTTGTTTAGTTCGAAATTAATGTTTTTCGTGGGAATCATAATTTTGATTTGGGATATGTATTAAAAGTTATAAAGTATTAAAGTCCTATAAAGAATCGGATAATTGAATAGAACCAGAATTTCAAGAAAATATGAAAGATGGTAGATGAAGGTTGGAAATATCATTTTTCATATTTTAGATCAGTGAAATTTATTCTGATCGGCGGAATTAAAGTTAATTTTCCCTATTTAGCCAAAATTGGGAAAATTTAGTGACTAAATTACAATTTTAAAAAATTGCATGGTTAAAGTAGAAAGTCAACTTCAATTTGAATCATCTTTGACTATGTGATATTTTTATGGAAGATATTTTCAATGGAAAATGGTAATTATCATGATTCATTAATGGAAAAATTGGAATTTCCTCTTATTAAATGAATTTTAAATTCACTTACTTTATATTAAGCCATGTGTATTAAGTGATAAGTGGGTGAAATCATCAAAATTTCATCTTCTTCTTCCTCAATCAACCATGACTTCCAATGAAGGTAAGGGGAGCTTTTTATTTGATTTTCAAGCTTCCATGATTGATTTTTGGATTAAGCTTATAGATAGAAAATTAATCCTCTTGAAATTCTCTATCAATTGGTATAAAAATTTCATGGTGAACATGCTTTTATGATGATATTGGAAATTTGTTTTATGAATGGTTTGTTGATTTTTAAGATTTGATAAAAGATTATTATGTTTTTGATGTTGTGGATTAATTTTCAAGTATGGGTGATGATTAAAATCAAATGTATAAGTATCTATAGTATACAACCGTAGGAAAGAAAATTTGGAAAAAATGTTGAAAAATTTCCTATGGTCTAAAATTGATATTAGAAGTATTCTAAATGCTTTGGAGATTGATTTGGATCAAATTGGAAGCTTGAAATAGAAAAAATGACTATTTTGCAAGTTTTGAGAATGAGATATTGATGTTTGAATGTGTAAATTGGGATATTCAATGTTGAATATTAATTGTGGAATGCCGAATTTTAAGTTAGAGTAATGATTTGGGACCAAAGTGTAAACTTGGTGAATTTTGAAGGTGGAATTTGAATGGTCTTTATATTTAGGGACTTGATTGCAAGTTTATTAAATGTTAAAGTATCATGTGTTTATAATACTATAATGTTGGAAATCTATTACTTGGATGTTAAATTTCAATTGAAGTGTTTGTTTAGGATTAATTTGTAAGAATTGTTAAGATAATGATTGAAATAAATGATAATATTAAATAAGGATGAAATTACAAGGTCCTAAATGTTGAAGTATTGGTTTGAGTATATTTATTAAGGTGCTGGAATTTTTATTAATTAATGTGAACTGATCATAATAGTGAAAGACCCTTATGAATCAAATGGAAAAAGTTTATACGAATTTTAAAAAGAATTCATAAATGATGTTATGAATATAAAGTTGGTAAAGGTTGAAGAGTTGATAATGAAAAATAAATATTTATGGAATTGAAGGATTATTTTGGGAAGTTTAAATTTGGGATGGAAATATGATTTAGTTTGATGTCGGTTAAAGTATTAATTTTATTTTATAGACTTTTATATTTTAAGTTTAGATTATGTTAGTATAATACTAACATATAGTTTGAATATTTACGTTATTATGATGATGTGTTGTCAGACAACAATAAATCTAGCGACCTGAACGACTCAAAACGAAAGGGTAAAGTACGTGAGTAAAGGAATATTATATAAAGGTTCGGTAGTGAGGCAAAGGTGAGTGTAATTTATTTATTTAATTATTCTGATTGAGGAAGACTTGCGATTAGTCAACCTTATATGATTTATATTTTAAGGTCTGATGTAATTCTGACTATGGACTATTTCCATAATGTTTATATAAAGGTTTTATGAATAAATTTTGGGGCATGAATGACCCGAAGTATTTTTCTGATGTTGTATTTTAAATTATGGATGATTTCGGGTATGAAATGCCCAAGTTATGAATTTTATATTGGTAAGATGAAAATGATTCTGATTTAAGATGCTTGATTAATAAATGTATATGATATTTTGTTTTTAAGAAAAACAATCTCAAATGTTATTAATTTTGTTTCAAGGAAACAATTTCCAAATTTTGTGTTTTGAGGGAAAATTATCTCAAGCGAGACGAAATTTGTTTTCAAGAAAAACAATCTCAAATGTAATCACTTTTGTTTCAAGGGAAACAATTTCCAAATTTTGTGTTTTGCTAGAAAACTATATCAAGCGAGACGAAATTTGTTTTGAGAACAATCTCAAGTGGGATAAATTTTGTTTTAAGTGACAATTTCAAAATTTGTATTTCTAGGGGAAACTATCTCAAGTGAGACGAAATTTGTTTTTTAAGAAAAACAATCTCAAATGATCGTTTCTTAAGAAAGATTGTCTCAAGTGAGACAAAATTTGTTTTGAGAACATTCTCAAAGGTTTATGTTTCAAGAGAAACTGTCTCAAGCGAAACAAAACTTTGTTTCAAGAGAAATTGTCTCAAGAGAGACAAAATTTGTTTCAAGAGAAACTGTCTCAAGCGAGATAAAACTTTGTTTCGAGAAAAAAAATCTGAAAGGTTTATGTTTTAGGAGAAATTGTCAAAAGCGAGACACAATTTATTTCAAGAGAAACAATCTCAAAGGTTATGTTTCAAGAGAAACTGTCTCAAGCGAGACAAAACTTTGTTTAGAGAGAAAAAAATCTCCAAGGTGACAGACAGTCTGCTCCTGCATGTTGAGGAAATGTCTTTAGAAGATATGATCGTTCACTTCAGGATGTCAAATCTGTGGATGACATTGTTTCTTCGTGTTGAGGACGTCTAGTTATCACCAAACTTTTATTTCTTGAATGATCAATATAAAAATAATGCATTTATGAATGACTATCTGAGATGTTATGATGAAATTGATTTCATGTATTTGACTTTATTTTTATTTTAATAAAAATGACCTTTTTGAAATTTTCATCGTGAGAAGAGAAAATGATCTTGAGAAAGGGAAAATTAGACGATGTCCTCTTGAAAGGAGAAAAATGACCTTTGAGGGAAAATGAAATGAGGATTTTAGGAAAAACAGTTTTAAGAAAGACTAAATTGATATTTTTGGACGAACAATCTTGAGAAATATGAAATTAGTTTCTCAAAAGCAATTATAAAAGTATCCTCATTAGAAGGAAAAAACCTTTTTTTAGTGCAATACATTGATGAATTTATGATTCAAAGATGCAATTTCATGTAACATGTACGTATATGTTGATGTATGTTTTCTTGGTTCAATGGTCAGGGACGGATGTTGGTGCACTCTTCCTTCTATCCCTGATTCGATTGTCTTCATTCTTTGTTTGCACCAGCGTGCATCTTTGCAATTCTTGACACGTGTCAATTTCTTCTTACCCTTGATAAATTTAGCTTCCCTTGTCTGAACTTGTATAGAAATCCAACAGAGCTTCCCTCATGATACTATCATCATCCATGCCAGATAGTTTGAAAAGAGAATCTATCATTTCAAGCTTTGGAGAATGTACATGTTGTTGCCTTCTAGCGGGAAATCAAAGGCCACTGTCTGGAGCTAATCACCGCATCAATTGATGGAATATCATATTGCCCAGGAGAACCATGAGACAAATCTATGCTAAGGATGAAGGTTGGAACCTTAGAAACAACTGAAATTGAAAGTGTTGACTCAATGGCTAACATCGAATTCAGTCCTTCAAGATTTGCATTGATTTTTAGAAGTAAATTTGTAAGGTGCTGATCATTGACCCTAGTTGGAGCCATACAGTGTGTGACTATGCCAAATTTTGTAGGGTTCTTAACTCTTTCATTGACCAAAAAATCATAATTTTTTCAGGCAAAAGGCAAGGAAGGAACTACGGAACTCCAAGAAGTTCAGGCTGGGTTTCCTTAATCATCTATTCAAATTCTCACCACAAGATAGTAGAGTTTGCTCTGATTGGGCTCTTGACTCTTCTGAGTAGAGGGCCTATCTGAATTGAATCTTGAATGAGGCTATCTTTATCATATCCTGTTGAGAAGTTAATGACGACTTATTGTTTAATCTTAGTTGGCTCCACTAGTTTCTTGATGTTAAAATTTCAATGCACATTCTATGGTAAGAAAACTTCACCATTCCTCACTTTTGACCTCAGGGGTTATAAAAGACAACCTTCATCTTGGGTGAAATTAGAATTTATGGAAACACCACATGATCGTAACATTGGTTCAACACCGTAGTTATTGGTTCATAAAACGTTCGATAACTTATTCCCCTTTTCCTGGGCTTCTGTCTAGATTTTTCAACCAGGGAAGCTCTTTGCATAGCATTCAGAGCTTTTGTATAGCATTTCAAGGATACAAAAGAGTAAAGCTCAGTGGGAATATAAGTGGGAGCTTTGGCTTACCAGCATTAATGCATGGAAAATCACTAGAACAATACAACTGTATGTTGTGACAATGGACAAAACAATCATATAGTAAGCTCCACTATCTCTGTTTCACCGTTTTCAGTCATCACACCTTTCTAACTCGTTGATGTCCTCTCAATTTAATAATGTTATACTCCTAGATGATATGCGCCTTTAAAAACGCCCTAATATTCATCATTTCTTGCTCTAGTACTGATTCTAAGCATGAGCATCTGTGTTTGGGAGACATGTGCCAATTCTCAAGACCCACTCCTGAGAGATTATCTTGTTTGAAAACGCTTTTCTTCTTCTTATTTTCAAAAATTTAGAAAATATCAATTAAAAGAGTTTTGAAAAATATTTAATAAAAAATTTTGAAAAAAATATTACCCCTTTCTAGGATTCACAATTGAGATAAATCATAAAACAAGAGTTCATTAGATATCAAAGAATTAATTACACTTTTAATCCTTCAAAAATATTATAGCTATTTGACAAGTGTTAAGATTAATGCTAACTTTGAGGTAGGGTTAAGTAAGGAAATGATAAGATGTCTCGGGTTGTTGTCATTGTCGAAGGTTTGACATTCTCATTTCTTTGATGTTCACTGATCTAATGAAGTAGCTTATGTGCTTATTTACGGGAAGTGTTCTCCGACTCTCAACTCTCATGAGCACATTCAGGTTGTGCGATATCTTGTCAAGGGATTTGTGATATCGCCTCCTATACAACAGTTGTGCGATATCTTGTCAAGGGATTTGTGATATCGCATCCTATACAACAATTGTACGATCTTCATATTCGAGTCGCCTTTTCAAGTTTTCAACTCGAATCCTCCTTTGGTTTCAAGACGTTATTCAAAATATTACGTCTTGAACCCCTTTGTTATTTTTTCTATTATGCATTAAAGATTTTAGAAAACTTTTTGCAAATAAAAGATTAATCCTGATGAACGGGATGAAATCTGAAGATAATCTCTTATGTTTAGAAATCCATGTATGATTAGAATAGACTTTTTAGGCACGTAATATAGGCTATGGTTCAAGGCCATGAAAGAAAGGGATAAATAGGCCCAAACAAGTTACCCGAAGAGTTTATCTACTCCTGTGAAAGAACGATGGCCTCGATTAGCAGGGAAAGGTGATGTTTTTCTCTTTTTTATTTCTTAGTTCGAAGGTTTTCTTGTTTAAATCTGGTTTTTGTTCTTTTTTTCTGGTTTCCCTTTCAAATCCCTCTATTTGGTTTTTTTTTTGTTTTGAATTAATCTTCCCCCCGGCCCCCCCGAAAAACTGGTTGCATGTTGATTTTAATGTTATTTTTAGGGTGAGAATCATGAAGTCTAAGAGTATGGTTTTGAAATATCTAAGCTTAGGTAGGTTAAATCCGGGAAAGATCAGGATTTAATCCCTTTTTTAAATGGTATTTTGATTTGGACAGGATTTGTGATTGATTTGGGTACTGTTTTGAGTACGTTAATGATTATGGCGGCGGCTCACACGGCTGAGGAGGCTACTGGTGGGGTGCACGCACGTCTAAGAGTTAAAACGTTGGGCGCCTGTACCACACGTGCCGGTGATGGACGATCCATCTTCTGGTCAGTGACTGTTGGAGAGAAAAGAACCTAATATGTTTAGGGTTGTCAAGCTGGGCCTGAGGTTAAGTCGGATCCTGGACTGAGTTTGAGGTTCCTGGTGGGCTATAAAGTTATAATCGGGCTGCCTTTGTATTTAGGATTGTATGTAAATTGGGCCTACAAATGTAAATTAATTGTTAATATAATAATAATAATAATAATAATAATAATAATAAAAGACCCAGACAAAAACGTATGTCTACATTATCAGAAACATAAAATTTCACATCAATTTAATATCATCTTTATCAGTATGTATGTACTTAACAATTGAATTAACTATTAAACTTTTTAGTTTTATCCAGAACTTGACATATCTAATCTACAAATATAATATTTAAATTATTAAAATATCAATCGTACAAAGAATTATTGAAGGGTATAAAACTAATATACGTTGACAAAGCCCAAGAGTTTCTCATGAATAATTGATGAACGTGGATTTCTGCAACAATGAGAGTTAGGGGGACGAGAAAATGTTGACAAAAATATTATGGTACATTACAGAATATTTTGGACATAGGATGTCTTGTCTTGTACAACATCTCTTTCCCTTAAAAAGGAAAGAAAATCAAACTGTTTTCAACTGCATGCCAAGTATATGCCTCCTGTACAACAGTTGTATGATCTTCATATTCGAGTCGCCTTTTCAAGTTTTTAACTCGAATCCTCCTTTGATTTCAAGACGTTATTCAAAATATTACGTCTTGAACCCCTTTGTTATTTTTTTTTATCATGCATTAAAGATTTTAGAAAACCTTTTGCAAATAAAATATTAATACTGATGGACGGGATGAAATATGAAGATAGTCTCTTCTGTTTAGAAATCCATGTATGATTAGAATAGACTTTTTAGGCATGTAATGTAGGCTATGGTTCAAGGTAATGAAAGAAAGGGATACATAGGCCCAAACAAGTGACCCGAAGGGTTTATTAACTCCGGTGAACGAACGATGGCCTCGATCAACAGGGAAAGGTGATGTTTTTCTCTCTTTTTTTTTCTTGGTTCGAAGGTTTTCTTCTTTAAATTTTTTTATGATTTTTGTTCTTTTTTTGGTTTCCTTTTCGAATCTCTTTTCGATTTTTTTTTTGAATGGTTCTCCCCCCTGAAAAATTGGTTGCATGTTGCTTTTAATGTTTTTAGGGTGAGAATCATGAAGTCTAAGAGTATGGTTTTGATATATCTGAGCTTGGGTAGGTCAAATTCGGAAAAAACAAGATTTAATCTCCTTTTTTAATGAGATTTTTATTTGGACTGGATTTGTGACTGATTTGGGTACTGTTTCGCACTATTTTGGGTACGTTGATTATGATGGCGACGGCTCACGCGAATGAGGAGGCTACTGGTGGGGTGCATACACGTCTGGGAGTTAAAACGTTGGTGCACGCGTCGGTGATGGACGATCCATCTTCTGGTCAAGGACGTCTACTATTGGAGAGAAGAAACCCTAATATGTTTAGGGTTATCAAGCTAAACCTAAAGTTAGGCCGAATCTTGGATCGAGTTTGGGGTTCTTAGTGGGCTACAGAGTAGTAATCGGATTGTCTTTGTATTTGGGCTTGTATGTAAATTGGGCCTGCAAATGTAAATTAATTGTTAATAATAATAATAATAATAATCATCATCATCATCATCATCATCTTAATAATAATAAAAAAAAGACCCGGACAAAAATGTTTGTATACATTATCATAAACATAAAATTTCACATGAATTTAATATCATCTTTATCAGTATGTATGTACTTAACAATTGAATTAAGTATTAAAGTTTTTAGTTTTATCCAGAACTTGACATATTTAATCTACGAATATAATAATTAAATTATTAAAATATCAATCGTACAAAGAATTATTGAAGGGTATAAAACTAATAAACGTTGACAAAGCCCAAGAGTTTCTCATGAATAATTGATGAACGTGTATTTCTGCAACAATGAGAGTTGGGGGGACGAGAAAATGTTGACAAAAATATTATGGTACATTACAGAATATTTTGGACACATGATGTCTTGTCTTGTATAACATCTCTTTCCCTTAAAAAGAAAAGAAAATAAAACTTTTTTCAACTGCATGCCAAGTATATGCCTCCTGTACAACAGTTGTATGATCTTCATATTCGAGTCGTCTTTTCAAGTTTTTAACTCGAATCCTCCTTTGATTTCAAGACGTTATTCAAAATATTACGTCTTAAAACCCTTTGTTATTTCTTTATCATGCATTAAAGATTTTAGAAAACCTTTTGCAAATAAAAGATTAATCCTGATGGACGGGATGAAATATGAAGATAGTCTCTTCTGTTTAGAAATCCATGTATGATTAGAATAGACTTTTTAGGCATGTAATGTAGGCTATGGTTCAAGGTAATGAAAGAAAGGGATAAATAGGCCCAAACAAGTGACCCGAAGGGTTTATTAACTCCGGTGAACGAACGATGACCTCGATCAACAGGGAAAGGTGATGTTTTTCTCTCTTTTTTTCTTGGTTCGATGGTTTTATTCTTTAAATTTTTTAATGGTTTTTGTTCTTTTTTTGGCTTCCTTTTCGAATCTCTTTTTGGTTTTTTTTTGTTTTGAATGGTTCTCCCCATGAAAAATTGGTTGCATGTTGATTTTAATGTTTTTAGGGTGAGAATCATGAAGTCGAAGAGTATGGGTTTGATATATCTGAGCTTGGGTAGGTCAAATTCGGAAAAATCAGGATTTAATCCCTTTTTTTAATGAGATTTTTATTTGGACTAGATTTGTGACTGATTTGGGTACTGTTTCGCACTGTTTTGGATACGTTGACGATGATGGCAATGGCTCATGCGACTGAGGAGGCTACTGGTGGGGTGCACACACGTCTGGGAGTTAAAACGTTGGTACACGCGCCGATGATGGACGATCCATCTTCTGGTCAACGACGACTACTATTGGAGAGAAGAAACCCTAATATGTTTAGGGTTGTCAAGCTAGACCTAAAGTTAGGTCGAATCCTGGATCGAGTTTGGGGTTCTTAGTGGGCTGCAGAGTTGTAATCGGGTTGTCTTTGTATTTGGACTTGTATGTAAATTGGGCCTGCCAATGTAAATTAATTGTTAATAATAATAATAATAATAATAATAATAATAATAATAATAATAATAATAATAATAATAATAATAATAATAATCATCATCATCATCATGATCATCATGATCATCATCATCTTAATAATAAAAAAAAGACCCGGACAAAAACGGGTGTATACATTATCATAAACATAAAATTTCACATGAATTTAATATCATCTTTATCAATATGTATGTACTTAACAATTGAATTAACTATTACACTTTTTAGTTTTATCCAGAACTTGACATATCTAATCTATGAATATAATAATTAAATTATTAAAATATCAATCGTACAAAGAATTATTGAAGGGTATAAAACTAATATACGTTGACAACGCCCAAGAGTTTCTCATGAATATTTGATGAACGTGGATTTCTGCAACAATGAGAGTTGGGGGGGGGGGGGACAAGAGAAAATGTTGACAAAAATATTATGGTACATTACCGAATATTTTGGACATAGGATGTCTTGTCTTGTACAACATCACTTTCCCTTAAAAAGGAAAGAAAATCAAACTGTTTTCAACTGCATGCCAAGTATAGTAATTAACAATAGCAAGGCTTAAATTTAGGTTTTGTTTTCTCACGCGTTTTAAAACCCAGATAACATTTCAGCTGCAACTTTTTTCTTACGGTAGAAATGAGGGTCTGGGTTTGGCAAATTGATGAAGGTTTGGACCATTTTAGATATGGTATTCGAAAAAAGAAAAAAAAACTAACAGGGAAACTATAACAGAATTACAGCACAAACAAGAGACTGAAATCACTATAGCAAGGAAACTAGGAGCACGTCAAATGTAAGAGAAGAAACAACGGGCACCTCATCGGGAGGTAATAGGACCTAGGAACTGAAATAATGCAGATTTTGCTTAACATTGTTATTTCAGCGTTGGGCATTTGGTCTAGTGGTATGATTCTCGCTTAGGGTGTGAGAGGTCCTGAGTTCAATTCTCGGAATGCCCCTAGTGTCTTTTTAGTTCTCTAAATACCAAATATATTTTCAGAGAATCAGCCATTAAGTCAACTTTCTAAGTAAAACATCAGATCTGTTTGTTTCCAAACAAGGTTCTTTTGCAGCAAGTGAAAAACAAATAGAATGCTGCCATTTTCCAAAATTCACTGCTGTGCACTTTCTGAGCGAGGCTACTTCTTTGTCTTTTTTTTTCTTTTGATCCAACTAGCAGGCTACACTATGTGGGCTGGCTCTACTCCGACTAGTACTACTACCTTACCCTTTTGGCGAAGGTGGGATTCATATCTACGTCCTCTTATGCAATGACCAAACATGTTAAATTAAGATTTAAATACCATGATAACCTGCTTGAAAAGCATAGAGGAAACTATCCCAAAGCCAACTTTGAGTGCATCAAATTGAAGTTTATGAATGTAGATTGTTATATTTTCTAAGAACTCAGAAAAAGAGAGGGATAAATAGGCTGCAGCTTCATCTTTGCAAGTGGGCAAGCTATACACATATGATAATCGGCCTTACAAGTTACAACAATGAAAATATGGCATAACCCAGCAAACTAAGAAATAAAAAGTTAAGCATAAATGACAATACAAAAGGCTAACAGAAAAAACACGTGCCTTGCTCTTCCAAAGTAGGTGTTACCTACATTTAGCCCTTCTCTAGCAGCAATAATCCTTAAACCAATGTTGGAAAAAGGATTCAAGCCTTGCACAAAGAAATTACAGGAAAACTTCACAGTTTACAGCTAAAATAGTTAGCATCCCATGCACGTGTATGAAAACTATACTCCCATCCTTCAGATCCTTGCAGAGAAAGGGCTATGGATATGTAAAATTTTGGTCTTTCAAGAATGAGTCCATAGGAAGTCAATAGCAGTCCTAGGATAAAAGATCTAAAAAGTAGAAACTTGAAAGTATAAACTAGACAAGTTGACAATTAAGAATGGGCATTTGGTCTGGTTTTATGATTCTCGCTCTGGGAGAGGTCCCGAGTTCGATTCTTTGTAAAATACTTTATGATATCGGAAGTGAAAAGGGCATTTGGCCTACAGGTCTAACAAACAAAAGTTGAATGATGTAGTTTGAATAATAAGTTAATCCCGTAAAGTGTTCAGAAATTTATATGTAGTTTGAATAATAAGTTAATCAAAAAATATTTATTTGCCAATAATATAGTATTCAAAGACCATTAAGTAAAGTCCGTAAGGTATAATACATAAATAATATAAATATTGCGTATATAAAATATCAATTATATCAGATGCACCTAGAAATGGAATAAAACATAAATGCATAATCAATATTATAAGTTCATATCACCAAAAATAACAAATGACAAGTAGAAGCATAAAAAAGGAAACAATTGATGATAGAGATGCGACAGCATATGAATGATGTTGCTCATTGTTGAGGAATCAAACTTAGAAAACTCTAGACTCGATCAAAGAACGAGAGAGATTAATATATGGGCGGTGATAAGGATCATGGTCAATGTCAATGAACTCTCTTGCATTTAAATGAAGTTAGAGCGCGGATAACAATTGGGTATTACACCCTCCCTATATATATGTAGAAACTCTTAAAAACATATAAGGATCAATTCAAAGAATTAATTTACTTTCACGAAAGAAATACAAATCTAGCAAACTCTTCAGTTTTTAGCATGAAAACGACGATAAAATTGAAAAGGAGAGCATAAAACACAATCGAAAATCATTCTCGAAGATAATTATCCAAAATTTCTTTATATTTGGTGATGTCCCAAGTTGTAGTAACGTTGCAAATGCCTTTAACAATGAACAGAATCGTAAATGCTTACGTATTTACATAGTAAAGATATATTTTGTTTTAATTTGAGGTTCTTCTCTGTTTTCTGTACAACTTTTATTTCATTTTTTAATTTATTTTTTTAAAATTGTCTTTTTTATTTAAAGTTTGTTTTTTTTAAATAAATCGGATATACATGGCCCCAATTTTAACATTTCTTTTTTAACTTGTTCATGTTACTATATTTATCTACAAATTATACATATCATATTTTTATTTAGCAGACATCATATAAAAAAAATTAATTAATTAACAGTTTAGGTGAAGAAGGGATTTCTTTGATATAATGCTAATCATTTATGGATACAATTAGAACAATTGAAATTTAAAAATTAATTTCAAATGAAAATCATAATTTGAGAATGATTGATGGAATTAACTAAGTAACAATCACCAAGAATTGATAGCTGTTTTATAAGGATATTGATGATCATAGGTAAAGGTGTAATATTTGATTATGGATTCGGTATTCAATGCATATCTATTACAATATCTAGATTTCGATTTGCATTCATTAAAATGCCATAATCTCTATATCTATCTAAGGAAACATTAGCTAAGATATTTGCTGCATAAATGGCAAGGACAATCCGCTAATAAGACTTGACTAAAAAAACATCTATAAAACCCCTATTAGAGAGACATTTTTGTATATGATCATCTCATCCTCAACCAAAACACAAAAGACATAGAACTCAATCTTATTTTCTCTTCTAATTAGCTTCAACACGGTCTACGAAGAATTGAAGATGGGTTCTTCTAGCATTGTTTCCCTTCTCATCATCTTGATAGTAGTTTCTTGTTAGTATATACATATATATATCATCTTTCTATATTTTAATACTTAACAAAATCTTTAAACGATATAATTTGTTTTAATCCAATTTCCAGGTGTATCGAACTCAGTAGCACAAATAGTAGGAGGAAAATGTACTACTGACGCGGATTGTAGAGGTAAGGACAAATGCATTTGTGACGGAGCCGACATCTGTACATGTCAGCCCCCAAAGATTACTACTAACGCCGTACCAATCGAGGATGCTCAATGTCGAACAAACGCCGATTGTGCTCTTTCTTGTCGATGGGGTTGCAAACATTATAGTTGTATCGATGGCACTTGTGTCTGCCAGTGTTAATAGTGCCTGAAAATTTGTTTAAATTTCAGAAGACTCGAAATAAAATCCTTCAATATGTTGGAAAATAAATGATAAGCGAAGCATAATTTTCATATTATTTTTGCATTTTCTCCTTTAATAATAATTATATAACTTGTGAATTTTTAATTCAAATTCCAAGTTTGAATTTGCAAAGTTTAAATAATCAAATAAAAAAAGAAAAAAAAGTTGTTTTTATGTTTACCTTAGTAATTTTTATTATTGAGAAAGAGGCAAAGGCCTTATCTAGCTACGACGGTTCTGATGTAAGGAGATCTAGGAGGTCTCTTTCCAACAGATGGGCGATGGACGACGAGGTGGCAACGAACGAGTACAGATTGTAATTACGTGGTAGAATGAGTTTGCCCATGCTATCAACTACCACATTTTCTTCCCAATGAATCCAAATAATCTCCACAAATAAATTTCGATTTCATAAGGTAGCTATCGCTCATGACTTATCCAAATACTTAACATCTAGGTTTCTAATCCTATTAGAATAACGTAACTAAGTTATTACCGATATATCAACAGGTGAATATCACTTGCTTATTCTTTGCGTTTAACCAATATATATTTATGTGCCAATTCTTTGACAAAGCCCACACAATATCGATCGAAGCATTAATGAGGGTAAATATTGGACGGTTAAGTTAAATTAGATTATAAAGAGGGATTTGCGTAAATATCTCATTATCATTCATTTTAATATTAGGCCTTTATTGATCTCATCAATATTCATTATTTTTTTTAGCATTTGTTGCATTAAATACATAACATGTATAAGCAATAAATATGATGCAATGGTTATAGCCGAAAATAATAACTAAGGTGGCCCATCCCAAGCCAATAGGAGAACCAAAAGCCTGAAACCTAAGACTACTCTCTAGGTATCTTCTCGCCTTTAGCTCTGTCCGTTCTTCTACTCCTTTTGCATCTTTATATGATTACAATTTAAAAGAAACTCATTTTACATACGAGGGAATAAGATGAGAAGAGAAATACAACTAAAATATAGAAAGGCACGACACGCAGGTCGTATTTTAACATCCATTGTAAATTGAAAAAGGGCTATAACCATGCATGTCAAACATCGTGCAAAACAAACATATCATATATATATACATGTTGTTACGCCTTTGCTAAAAATATTTATATGAGCCTACAATATATATTGCTCATGAAGGATCATGGGACGAAGGTTTGATAACACTTCTACTTCTATAAAAAAACTCACGATTTGATAACACTTATCAACATAATCGTGTTTTTGGGATTTTCAATCCCGAAGGTTTTTCTGCATCGGAACAACCATTGTTTCACTGTCAAACGCGATATGCTATCGTATACCCACCGATCATCATGTCAACGATTGACATATGGATTTCGTAAAATCCTTGTAGCAACATACATATTGTAAAAATAGATTAACATATTAACATATTAATCGTAACTTTAATCGACCATTGATTTTGCACAAATATCATATAATCGTGGAAAACAGTAAAACCAAAACATGCATCTCATACATATCACATAAACCAAGAATTTTTTAATCGAATTCGGATTTACAAGTGGCTCTGACACCACTGTTGGGACCGTCAGCGCACCCCATGTCACAGTGAAAACAAAACTCAAAGGTCTCACCAGGGATCCAAGTACGAAAAACCTAAATCGGGAGAAAATGATGCAAATAATTGTAATGGGATCCTTAAAAACAACAAAGACAGTAGCAACTAATGGTAATCATGAACGGTTCGAATCGTAAGCCTCCTTGAAAATACGTCTCAACCTCTACTCAGTTCACCCAATTGAGAGCATATTTTTACTTTTCACATAAACAGTTTTGAGAAAACGGCTGAAGATTAAAAATGGTTGTTAGACCTTACACACCTTTAAATATATGAGTTACTCTAACATATTAGAGATTTTTGGTTATTTCGAATTAATTAAATTATTATTTAATTAACTCAAATTAAATATCCGTTAAAGTCTTATAATCTAAATTACACTTTTTAACGTTTATTTAAACTCTTATTTAATTATTCCGAATTATATATCCATTAAAAGAGTTGTAATCAAAATTACATTCTTTTAATATATCAAATATACATATATTAACTATAGATATATTTTAGTAACATACAACAAATTGTACATCTTTGGTCATTTCAATCCTAGGTTGTAACATCCTCAATACCGGGTTAGTGATCAAATTGTAAAGTTTTAGAATTTGGTGACTAGAGTAGAATAATGGATTAGTTCAATGATTTATTTAGAAATAAATCATAAAAGTTGTTAGTAATTATTCAATGAAGTAAAGGGTAAAATGGTCATTTGACAAGGAAGATTTTTATTTTCTCTTATAAGATAAGGAAACTACGTGGGAAAAGAGAAAAGGTTCCAGAGTTCTCTTCTCTTCTTTCTTCTTAATACGTGAAGGCTTGAACAAAAGGTGAGTCTTCTATTTAGATAATTTCTGGTTAAATTTAAGGTTGGGTTATGATCATTAGATGATAACTAAGCTTAAGGAAAGCTTAAGTTATCTTAAAATCAAAAGATAAAAGAGTTAAGGAAAATTAAAGATTTGGAGTTCTTGAGTGAAATATTGAAATAGAGTTTATAATAAGAATTAAAAATTGAATTTGACTTGCCATCAATAAGAATAAGAGATTTATGAAGTTAGAAAGGATTAATAACAAAGTTGAAAGTTTAGTAAGATTCTTAAAATTTAAGAATCATGATGAGATATAGAAGATAAATTTGGTTTATATGGATATAAGTTGGTTTAAGTAATGGTAGTTGAGTTTAATGACATGATAGGGGCATAAAATAGAATAATTGAGTGAAAATTTGATGGTTTTCGGGCTTAAAATGCAAATTCTGGGCAGGGTGTATCGATGCACTCTTTAAAGAAGAAACATCGAATGCAATTAGTGCATCGATGAATAAGGAGTGCATCGATGCACCCACTTAAAATGAAAACATCGAAGGTGATTGGTGTATCGATGCATGGGTAGTGCATCGATGCACATGTTAAGGGATGCATTGATACACTGTAGAATGCATCGATGCACTTCAAGGGGAAATTGAAATAGACATTTCTTTTGGTCTAAGAAATGATAGATTAGAGTATATCAATGAGATACTGATATTTATCAATGTATGATTATGTAGATTTAGAAAGTAATCTCGTTCCGGAACAATTGAAGGATTAGAATCGAGTCAAAGCAAGGCTAAGGTGAGTACATATTATAAGTATGGTACAATGGAATAAGACTTGTGATAAGTCTAATTCCTATATTGATTTTCATCGCACAATAGTTATGATCATGCATATATGATAATTATTATGATACATGCATAAAGTATATATGTTCATATGATTTGATAAATGATATATGTGAATAGATTCAAATGTAAATGTGACATGGTAAGTAATATGAGTTATGTGATCACAAGAGAAATGACATGAATATATGAACATATGAAACATAAGAATAATGTCCATGGTATACGATATGAGAGATATAGGTATAGTTAGCATGCCAAGAGTCGAGGGTTATAAGTGGTCATTCTGGACATATATGTATCTTTTGGAATATTTACAGGGTCTTTTGAGACAGATTTGATCCACTGGAATATGTATATGGTTCTTAAGGAGTGTTACTTCGGGACAAATACAGTACATAGGTCCTTCGAGACAAATTTCATAGCCCCTAGTGGGACCCATACGAGCTGTGGTGACAGCATATTACACAACCTCAATGTACTCGAATACCTTGAGTTCTCAAAAATGTACATGGGCCTATAAAAGGTTATCAAAGGTAATTGCATTGTTATAGTTATATGTTACCATATTATTATTGTTTACATTGAATTGTATATGACATGATTGAATGGATAGATTGTATGTTCATATTCATACGGAATGCATTATTATTATATTTATATGTCTCACTAAGTCTATGACTTTGCGTGTAAGTGATTTACACGTAGGTACCAAGAATCAGGAAGAGCGAAAATAGGGTGGTAATAACAGCAGCATTGCTAGAAGATTAGATCAAAAGTAACAGATAAAGTATGTCTTTTGTCGTGTATAGTGTTGGCATGTAAGAAAATATTTGTTACGAATGCTCTGATTGATTTAGTATTTTATGGTTTCTTTTATGTAAATTAAGGTATTTGGTTTTAATGAAGGTTTAAAATTTCTTTGTTTTCTTTAAGTGTCAAAGTTGGAAAAGTCAATTTGACATCTCAGACGCATATTTAGGTCAGATATGGGTTAGGGGTGTTATATTTAATGGTATCAGAGCTACATTTTAGTCGATTCTCGGTATAAATCAGAGTCTAGAGTGTCCTATAAAGTACATGCCAACTAAAAGTGAAAATTTCTGATCTGATAGTGTAAGGAGTATGTTGTCTTGCTAATAGAATAAGATTTGTATGATATAGTAGGAATTGATTATAGAAAATTTCAAAGTAAAGTAAATCGATAGTTGGCAAATCTGATGGTGTTAGCAATTCACCTGCCCTGGCCAGGCATGATGAAGAGTGGAAACCTCATAAAGTGTCTTATAAGATTAAAGGTTGATTTCAGAAAGTTGAAATCATATCTAAATAATGATAGAAAGTTTTTCACTGTTTTGAATCGAAAAAGTGATATGGAGTAGTTTTATTATTTCATGGATAAGATAGAATATGGTGAACAAGTGTCACCATAAGAGCGTTAAAAGATCAAATGATGCAGTGAGAATTTATAGAAGAGTTCAAGAATAAGTGTATCAGTGACAAGCGTATAAGATATAGAAAGCCAGGGTTTATGAGTTGAAACAAAGAATAGTGTTGTACATAAGCCAAAGTGTGGATATGATAAGAGATTGTATTTTAGAAGGAAAAATTTAGTGTTGGCTAACAATAATATGTGATGGGAAAGTACTGGAAGTATAAGATTATAATATATTTTCAGGATATGATAACCAAATTTGAAATGGATCTGGATACATTTGTATATTTGAGTAAAGCTGAGGATTGATAAGAAGAGTTTAAGAATGGGTATATCGATAATCAATTTATAAGACAAAGGAAGTCAGAATGTTTAGTTTGAACAACGGAAATTACAAGATGTATGAGAATGGAGGTGAAATTGACAAGTTAAGTAAACGAATTTTGAGATAATTTTGATTGGAAAGGATGTATGTGATTGGTTGACTAGGGCTTGTGCCCTAGATTGGACAGATATTATTGACTAGCTATAAGCGTAAAGGTGATAGAGTTATAAGATTGGAGGAAAAGATAAAGTTAAGTTAATCAATTATGATTTGAAACTGAATATAGTTGTGAATTCTGATCAGATAGCTATGATGTAGAAAATGAGATAAGTATTTGCATGGAACCTTAAGGAAGGAAAATACAAGTATAAGAAATGATAAAGAATGAAGTAATGTATATGAAATGGGTTATCAAAGTTATGAGAATGCAATGAAGATTGGTACATAGAGATGAGTATAGATGATAAGACAAGAGTATGTGAATATGAAAGGAAAGATATGATTTGTGCATAAGGAATAAATAAAGGAAGAATGAAATAAAGAAATGAAAGGGATTGAGTTAAATGATTAGATGCGATAAAGGTTATATGGAAGTGTAGATGATAATTTTGATATAGAAGTAAGAAAAGTGTGCAAGGTGATGGAAAAGATTCTTTAAAGTGTATGTTGAATCATATTTAAAGAAGATTTAAGGTTGTGTTCTTGGTTAAATGATGATGGAAAAAGAGTTTGGTTATGGTTATAAGGTAATTAGAGATGGATGTTACTGTCTACGTGATGAGTGACATTATATGGAATTTTAGAAAGGCCAAAGGAAAATGCAGAATAGAAGGAGATAAAAGACATAAATGGATTGAAGTTATTGGTTGTTGTTTAAATGATAAGTGACAGTAGATAAATGTATAAAGGAAAAAGACAATTGAAGAAATAAAAGAAGGAAAAATTAAGTAAAGGAAGTAGCATGAGAACATTAGAAGATATGTTCTTATTGATATGTTCAGTGAAAATTCAAGGATGAATTTTCTTTAAAGGAGGGGAGATTTGTAAAATCCTCAATACCAGATTAGTGATCAAATTGTAAAGTTTCAGAATTTGGTGACTAGAGTAAAACAATGGATTAGTTCAATGATTTATTTGGAAATAAATCATAAAAGTTGTTAGTAATTATTCAATGAAGTAAAGGGTAAAATGGTCATTTGACAAGGAAGATTTTTATTTTCCCTTATAAGATAAGGAAACCACGTGGGAAGAGAGAAAAGGTTCCAAAGTTCTCTTCTCTTCTCTTCTTCATACGTGAAGGCTTGAACAAAAGGTGAGTCTTATATTTAGATAATTTCTGGTTAAATTTAAGGTTGGGTTATGATCATTAGATGATAACTAAGCTTAAGGAAAGCTTAAGTTATCTTAAAATCAAAAGATAAAGGAGTTAAGGAAAATTAAAGATTTGGAGTTCTTGAGTGAAATATTGAAATAGAGTTTATAATAAGAATTGAAAGTTGAATTTGATTTGCCATCAATAAGAATAAGAGATTGATGAAGTTAGAAAGGATTAATAACAAAGTTGAAAGTTTAGTAAGATTCTTAAAATTTAAGAATCATGATGAGATATAGAAGATAAAGATGGTTTATATGGGTATAAGTTGGTTTAAGTAATGGTAGTTGAGTTTAATGACATGATAGGGGCTTAAAATATAATAATTGAGTGAAAAGTTGATGGTTTTTGGGCTTAAAATGCAAATTCTGGGCAGGGTGTATTGATGCACATTCAATGTGTATCGATGCACTCTTTAAAGAAGAAACATCGAATGCAATTAGTGCATCAATGCATAAGGAGTGCATCGATGCACCCACTTAAAATGAAAACATCGAAGGTGATTGGTGTATCGATGCATGGGTAGTGCATTGATGCACATGTTAAGGGATGCATCGATACACTGTAGAATGCATCGATGCACTTCAAGGGGAAATTGAAATAAACATTTCTTTTGGTCTAAAAAATGATAGATTAGAGTATTTCAATGGGATACTGATATGTATCAATGTATGATTATGTAGATTTAGAACGTAATCTCGTTCCGAAACAATTGAAGGGTTAGAATCGAGTCAAAGCAAGGCTAAGGTGAGTACATATTATAAGTATGGTACAATGGAATAAGACTTGTGATAAGTCTAATTCCTATGTTGATTTTCATCGCACAATAGTTATAAACATGCATACATGATAATTATTATGATACATGCATAAAGTATATATGTTCATATGATTTGATAAATGATATATGTGAATAGATTCAAATGTATATGTGACATGGTAAGTGATATGAGTTATGTGATCACAAGAGAAATGACATGAATACATGAACATATGAAACATAAGAATAATGCCCATGGTATACGATATGAGAGCTATAGGTATAGTTGGCATGCCAAGAGTCGAGGGTTCTACGTGGTCCTTCGGGACATATATGTATTATTTAGAACATTTACAGGGTCTTTTGAGACAGATTTGATCTACTGGAATATGTATATGGTTCTTAAGGAGTGGTCATTTGGGACAAATTTCATAGCCCCTAGTAAGACCCATACGAGCTGTGGTGACAGTATAGTGCACAACCTCAATGTACTCGAATACCTTGAGTTCTCAAAAATGTACATGGGCCTATAAAAGGTTATCAAAGGTAATTGCATTGTTATAGTTATATGTTACCATATTATTATTGTTTACATTGAATTGTATATGACATGATTGAATGGATTGATTGCATGTTTATATTCATACAGAATGCATTATTATTATATTTATATGTCTCACTAAGTCTATGACTTTGCGTGTAAGTGATTTACACATAGATACCAAGAATTAGGAAGAGCGGAAATAGGGTGGTAAGAACAGCAGCACTGCTAGAAGATCAGATCAGAAGTAACATATAAAGTATGTCTTTTGTCGTGTATAGTGTTGGAATGTAAGAAATGTGTCTGTTACGAATGCTCTGATCGATTTAGTATTTTGTGGTTTCTTTTATGTAAATTAAGGTATTTGGTTTTAATGAAAGTTTAAAATTTCTCTGTTTTCTTTAAGTGTCAAAGTTGGAAAAGTCAATGTGACACCTTGGACTCATATTCGGGTCGGATACGGGTTAGGGATGTTACATAGGGTGTGACCCTATAGGTTCTTGTAACGTTAGTAGTAATTAATAGAACAATTATAATATTACATACAATAAATGACATCTAGCAATATATCATTGTCACCTAAGTTATAAGAAATTATGATTCGACATATCATCTTCATGATTAACTCTTTTATGTAATTAAACCTTTTGTCCTTTATATCTAGAATAGGCACAAGTCTTGGAATAGTCACACTTGTATAGCCCATCTATTGTTTCTTTATATCTAGAGCAGACTATAATTAACGAATAATATGTGATATCTCATATCAACTTATTCGATCATGGCCATGCATTTCTAGGCTCACTCAATCAAGTGGCATGTGATATATTTCTTATTATGTAGGAAGGACAAATCCTATCTTAGTCATACATAGCCCACTACATATATCGAGATATATTCAATAACAGTCTTCATAGTGTAACTAGTTACGGAGCATGTTTAACTGTATCAAAACATAGAACAATATATGTTGGGATATCATTGATCTCAAGTCTAAGGAGCATACATATAGCCATCACCATGAGCAATGTTATGACCGCCACATAATAATCCAAGACATATGCTCATAGTGGGTCAATCCAATACAATGTTCTCTAAAAATATAATCATGTATCAATTTTGACATCTTTATGTCAATGTCAACTTGTTGTCATCAATCCATAACATGTTAGTCTTAAGCATATTATTATGGTCCATGCCCATAATAATACTTGACTAGGGATCTTTTAAAAATAATAATAATGTTATTATATGGACTTTATTATCTTTTAGTTTATGTTAAAAATAGAAATATAACTGAAAATAATAGTGGCAATGCCTTTATTCAATAAAATCGGTAAATAAAATGTATCATTCGAATCATCATATGGTTGGTCTTTGGGCTTAATCTAACAATTACCTCGAAGCCAAACTCCAATTCACACTCAGGTGGTAAACTCAAAAACTCCTCTGGGAACATATCGGGGAAATCTTATACTACTCGGATATCCTCGAGTATTTGGACTAAGATTTATACGTGAGCCTAAAAGGCCTTACATCCACGGTCAGTCATCATTTGGGCTTTTATAGCTAGCACTAACCTTGATTGGCTTGACTTCCTTCTAGTCACCACTACCTTGGTATCATTGTCTTTCTGAGCTTGAGTTGTTTGGATTTGCATTTCAAGCTAGCTTTGCGTTCCGATAACCAATCCAAACCTTGATTGGACAAAGTTGTTTTTATATTTACCTTAGTAATTTTTATTATTGAGAAAAAGGAAAAAGCATTATCTAGCTACGACGGTTCTGATGTAAGGAGATCTAGGAGGTCTCTTTCCATCAGATGGGTGATGGACGATGAGGTGACAACGAACGAGTACATATTGTAATTACGTGGTAGAGTGAGTTTGCCCATGCTATCAACTACTACATTTTCTTCCCAGTGAATCCAAATAAACTCCACAAACCAATTTCGATTTCATAGGGTAGGTATCGCTCAGGACTTATCCAAATACTTAACCTCTAGGTTTTTAATCCTATTAGAATAACGTAGCTAAGTTATTACCGATATATCAATAGGTGAATATCACTTGCTTAATCTTTGCGTTTAACCAAGATATATTTATATGCCAATTCTTTGACAAAGCCCACACAATATCGATCGAAGCATTAATGAGGGTAAATATTGGACGGTTAAGTTAAATTTGATTATAAAGAGGGATTTGTGTAAATATCTCATCATCATTCATTTTAATATTAGGCCCTTATTGATCTCATCAATATTCATTCTTTTTTTAGCATTTGTTGCATTACATACATAACATTTATAAACAATAAATATGATGCAATGGTTATAGCCCAAAACAATAACTAAGGTGACCCATCCCAAGCCAATAGGAGAACCAAAAGCCTGAAACCTAATACTACTCTTTAGGTATCTTCTCGCCTTTAGCTCTGTCCGTTCTTCTACTCCTTTTGAATCTTTATATGATTACAATTTAAAACAAACTCGTTTTAAATACGAGGGAATAAGATGAGAAGAGAAATAAAACTGAAATATAGAAAGGCACGGCACGCAGGTCGTATTTTAAGAACCATTGTAAATTGAAAAAGGGCTATAACCATGCATGTCAAACACCGTGCAAAACAAACATATCATATATATATACATGTTGTTACACCTTTGCTAAAAATATTTTTATAAGCCTATAATCTTTATTACTCATGAAGGATCATGGGACGAAGGTTTGATAACATCTCTATTTCTATAGAAAACCCTCACGATTTGATAACACTTATCAACATAATCATGTTTTTGGGATTTTCAACCCCAAAGGTTTTTTTGCATCGGAACAACCATTGTTTCACTGTCAAACGCGATATGCTATCGCATACCCACCGATCATCATGTCAACGATTGACATATGGATTTCGTAAAATCCTTGCAGCAACATACATATTGTAAAAATAGATTAACATATTAATCGTAACTTTAATCGACCATTGATTTTGCAAAAATATCACATAATCGTGGAAAACAGTAAAACCAAAACATGCATCTCATACATATCACACAAACCAAGAAATTTTTAATCGAATCCGGATATACAAGTGGCTCTGACACCACTGTTGGGACCGTCAGCGCACCCCATGGCGCAACAAAAAC
This sequence comes from Hibiscus syriacus, assembly GCF_006381635.1. Taxonomy (NCBI): domain Eukaryota; kingdom Viridiplantae; phylum Streptophyta; class Magnoliopsida; order Malvales; family Malvaceae; genus Hibiscus; species Hibiscus syriacus. The sequence goes on along the minus strand of NW_024062900.1, from coordinate 16,276,032 downwards.
AAAACTAAAAGGTCTCACCAGCGATCCAAGTACGAAAAACCTAAATCGGGAGAAAATGATGCAAATACTTGTAGTGGGATCCTTGAAAACAAAAAAAGACAATAGCAGCTAATGGTAATCATGAACTGTTCGAATCTTAAGCCAATTGAAAATACGTCTCAGCCTCTACTCATTTCACCCGATTGAGAGTAGATTTTTACTTTTCCCATAAACAGTTTTGAGAAAACGGCTGAAGATTAAAAACAGTTGTTAGAACTTACACACCTTTAAATATATTAGTTACTCTAACATATTAGAGAATTTTGGTTATTTTGAATTAATTAAATTATTATTTAATTAACTCAAATTAAATATCCGTTAAAGACATAACCTGAATTACACTTTTTAACATTTATTTAAACTCTTATTTAATTATTACGAATTAAATATCCATTAAAAGAGTTGTAATCAAAATTAAATTCTTTTAATATATCAAATATACATATATTAACTCCAGATATATTTTACTAACATATAACAAATTGTACATCTTTGGTCATTTCAATCCTAGGGTGTGACCCTGTAGGTTCTTGTAACGTTAGTAGTAATTAATAGAACAATTATAATATTACATACAATAAGTGACATCTAGCAATATATCATTGTCACCTAAGTTATAAGAAATTATGATTCGACATATCATCTTCATGATTAACTCTTTTATGTAATAAAACCTTTTGTCCTTTATATCTAGAATAGGCACAAGTCTTGGAATAGTCACACTTGTATAGCCCATCTATTATTTCTTGATATCTAGAGCAGACTATAATTAACGAATAATTTGTGATATCTCATATCAACTTATTTGATCATGGCCAAGCATTTCTAGGTTCACTCAATCAAGTGGCATGTGATATATTTCTTATTATGTAGGAAGGACAAATCCTATCCTAGTCATACATAGCCCACTACATATATCGAGATATATTCAATAACAGTCTTCATAGTGCAACTAGTTACGGGGCATGTTTAACTGTATCAAATCATAGAACAATATATGTTAGGATATCATTGATCTCAAGTCTAAGGATCACACATATAGCCATCACCATGAGAAATGTTATGATCGCCACATAATAATCCAAGACATATGCTCATAGTGGGTAAATCCAATACATTGTTCTCTAATAATATAATCATGTATCAATTTTGACATCTTTATGTCAATAACAACTTGTTGTCATAAATCAATAACATGTTAGTCTTAAGCATATTATTATTGTCCATGCCCATAATAATACTTGACTAGGGATGTTTTAAAAATAATAATAATGTTATTATATGGACTTTATTATCTTTTAGTTTATGTTAAAAATAGATATATAACTGAAAATAATAATGGAAATACCTTTATTCAATAAAATCGGTAAATAAAATGTATCATTCGAATCTTCATATGGTTGGTCTATGGGCTTACTCTAACAATTACCTCGAAGCCAAACTCCATTTCACACTCAGGTGGTAAACTCGAAAACTCCTCTGGGAACACATCGGGGAAATCTTATACTACTCGGATATCCTCAAGTATTTGGACTAAGATTTATACGTGAGCCTAAAAGGCCTCACATCCACGGTCAGTCATCATTTGGGTTTTTATAGCTAACACTAACCTTGATTGGCTCGACTTCCTTCTAATCATCACTAACTTAGTATCATTGTCTTTCTAAGCTTGAGTTGTTTGGATTTGCATTTCAAACTAGCTTTGCGTTCCGACAACCAATCCAAACCTAGGATCATGTCGAACTCTCAGAAGGGTAACTCCATTAAATCTGCTATGAATATATGACATTGGATTTCTATAGGGCATCATATGTGAACCTTGTCTACAAGAATATCTATACCTATAGGACTCGATACTTGAACTCCTACTTCTAAGTGATATACTGGGATTTCTATCTTTTGAGATGTATCAGAACATATGTATAAGTAGATAGAACCATAAATTATTAAAGTTGTATCTAGAATGGAAAACACTTTGAAAGTACTCGAGATCACATCGGGTGTATCACACTCTTCGTGAGCTCCCACTACGTACTGTCTTGAGGCTACTCTCGGTGTTGCCCCTGTAATTGATATGTCTTTCTCTTTACTCACTGGTCCAACCGTAGTACTACCACCCCTCACTGGCCCTCGATATCTTTGTACGGACGGGGTGGATCTCTAAGTTGCTCCCTAAACTCTCGAATAGTCACAAATAAAATTATCTAAGGAGCCACAGCTATAGTAACCCTTAATCCCTACTAGTATATCATTGAGTGTCTCCTCCCACACTGAGCATAAACAGAATGTTGAGGGAAAAATAACTGAGAAGAGATTTCATATAGGGCTTTTTTTAGGATTTGAAATATGTATTGCTTATAATATTAGTTTTTCATTGGACGTTTCAGCTCACACTCGAGGTTTAACACATTTCAGAGGATCATTATTTGAGTCAAAGGAAAAGAGCAAGTATCTGGAGTGGTCAAGCTAGGTATTACTAAATAAAGCGTATGTGGTTTGAATCCATATAGTGATGATGTGGGAATCATTATGGGACATATACTATATTGATATTATGAGTTGTAATAAGTATTTCATGTTGTGTAGACCAATGGTTATTGGCCCTAATGACTTCTAGTCCAGTATCATTTTCACGCTTGTGGAACTGATATGTGGCCTCCATATTGGCTATATCCCTATTCAACATCTGATTTTTGGCTTGATATCCTCCCAAATTGATGATGGTCGTATTGTGCATTTCTTCTGCAATTCGTAAATAATGAGAGAACTTCTTCGCTCGACCTTTGTGCATTTTGCCATTCTTTCTCCATTGCTCAACATCATTTTTTAGTTTAGTGACCCCTGTTGTCCATTCTTCCAGGGTGTTTCCTATACTGACATTTTTAAAGACTTGCCTGATCCTTTTGAAAATCATTATGCATGGCTTCCATCTCTGCACTCAGTTTATCATTTTCAATCTTTAAATGATGTATTTGAGCCTCATATATCAGCAAACATTCTTCCTTTCGAATGCCCCCACTGATACTCTTATCTTTCAACACTTTTGGCATCAATCTAATAGGATAATCAGTTACCAAACTAGGTCGATCTTTTATCTCGAACGCTAAGATTCCATTATCCTTTCTGGACTCGATGCTTAAAGCCGATGCAGTTTCCAATAGAATGTCCTTGAGCTTCGACATGTTATTCACAACAAACATTGATATCATACAAAATTGGATACGGAGGTTGCCAAGGTTTCACATAATGCGAAGTCACCTCTCAGGCTTCTAGTAGCTTCTCGTATAACTCCTTATATGATATAGGGATATAATCAAAATGAGAACCACCACTCGGCTTGGATTGAACTTGAGTCTCCAACGTTAGGAGTAGACTCTTAAATACCAACGATTGTTGATTGCATGATTTCTTATTATCTCCGTGAACATCTACAGTGGTCACCATTTCTTTGGTATTTCCAGACAACTTGTTGATACGAATGGTGATCTCTCATGATTTCTCAAATTAGCTAAGATTAGCATTCCCTCGTATATATGACATTATAGGATCGTGTTCATTGTACTCTTTCTCTTTTTTGTATAGAAGTCTCTTTTCCATTAGCCAAAGCAAACATTTTATCCATCATTTTGGACATTTGTCCTTTCATCTCTTGTATCTCCTTTTGCTCTTGATATTTGGGTGCACAACTCTCTACTATTTTCGCAGCTTCTTCAAGATGTCATTCCCTAGCTGTGTTATAGTTTACTTGATAATAAAACCCTTTGTCCATTATAAAAACCTTTTACTATGATGAGCACTTACAAATCAACACCTTCTGATTATGTCATGATCATGCAATGCAAGAAAAAAGAAAGAAACATAAAAAAGTTAATACAAATAACAAAATAAATAATCTACTACAAGATAAAAATGTAAATACAGAATAGACAGAGAAAAATAAATTAAGAGAAATGGTTAATATCAATCAATTTTATGGAAAAAAAATATTTTACCCAACATGGCATCCACCCTGACATGCTTTTATCAAATATCAATCCGATCTGTAGATATTTTCTACTCCCATTCTTTGTTATTTACAAGAAAACAATCATAACCGGATGATATCTAATTCGCATGCTTGGTACGAAAATATAGAACCTAACCGCATAATTTCTAGTTCCCATACAATTATTTGGAAAGTAAAATTATAATATGAAAATTAAAAGATGCAAAAACCATTTCCTTGTGTGCTCTTCTCATGGGATTTTTAAGGTTTAGGTTAAGCTCTAACCTAGGTTCGAGTTCTATGTTTACTATATGTTGAGTTCAGCTATAAAGTAACAATCGAATTGTCTTTGTCTGTGCCCCCTTGGGATGCCAAACCCTCAATCCTGGATCATCACAGGTTTTTAGATTGAGTTAAATTCGAGGGAACACACTTCCTTATGTCCATAGAAGGTGAATACCATCACAAGGACCATAACGTGTGAGTTCCAGGAGCGGTCCACTATCCCATACGGATGTGCAAACCACATGAGGGAATAGTTTCTCATTCCTACTTAAATAGGATATAGTGAGGTTTTAGCTCATGTTATGATAATGCAGTGCACAGTGTGTGAGGAAAAGCGAGAAAAACACAATCACACAATACACAAAAGGCATTCCTTAATTCCAATAAAAACATAATCAATTATGAAAACATTAGAAAACGAATTAGTACAACTATTTAATAGGAAATTAATTTACTCAAAGAATGATTATTTAAAGAAATAAAGGGATCAAAAACTAAATTAAAACAAACTTATATTTTTTATTGCAAAGACAATTAATTAACGAACGGGTGGCTCGACTCTCTAAAAACAATTGTCCCCAACGGAGTCGCCAAGCTGTCAAAACGATTTTTTACTTAAAAATAAATTTAATTAATTTTAAAAGTGATTTAAAATCTCGTCTCGAATTATTTTGGTGTTTTTATTCTCAAATAAGATAAAACACAATTTAAGGAGTCGCCACCAATCTTTGATTAAGATGTGATTGGACACCTAAAACATTTTGTTATTTTAATAAAATTGATTTTAAAAAATTATTAAAACAACATAAAAAATGTATGCGTACCAGAAAATGAGTTCGGGAGTCGGTTACGTGTGGGGAAGGATTAGCAACCACACAACGCCCTAAATCGGTACCTTGTTAATTAATTATTTCTCTTTGCAATAAAACTCATATTTTTGAATTTAATTTATGATCCCATAAAATAAAATTCTTGAATGAAATATCATAATATTTAATTATTTCCCATTGAAAGTAATAGATCTATTGTATTTTAAGACAATCAACTCGTACTCCAATCGAAACAAATAAATATTATAATTTCACCCTGATATTCAAATGCGAGAAATGAAATTAAATTAATTTAACATTACCAAAGCCTTTTAGAAAGAAAAAAATTTGATTTATTTAAAGACATCGAGATCGAACCTTAGATTAGTTTTAACGATATTTTCTCGAATATTTTAAATAGACGAACATTTCTTTTTTTCTCGTTCCAAATTTTTAGGTGAGACCAAATTCTGGATTTCACTTAACGGGACACATTTTCTTTTTAAAATTGTTGGAAATAACTTTCTCATAAGTTAAGACAGCTACCTCAAGTCAACTTTAAAACAAAAAGGTATTACCCTTAGTCAAATTATTTTATATGAGTCGAGTAGAGCTATGTGTTTTAGGATATCACATATATTTATAGGACTAAAACGAAATGTGTTGGGATTTTCGGAAGCTTGAATAGACAATCGGAACGGTTTGCAAAGAGGGGTCGGAACGGTTTTGTGTTTAGGGAGTAAGGAGATTGAAAGATAGAAAATTGCACAATGATTTAGAGTGGTTCGACTTTCTCAACCAAAGTCTACATCCACTACTTTAGCTCCTCACCAATGATTTTCCAATAAATTCACTAATTTGTTCTTTCTTTTGAGGACAAAGAGATAACCTTACAACTCCCTAGTTTTTCCGGGCTAAACTGGAACCTTTCCCTAGCTTTTACACGGGATAAGCTAGAACCTTTCCCCTTTACAAAAGAATAAAATAAGTAAACAAGAAAACCTATCTAAGGTTGGTGTTTACAAGATTGAGCTCACAAGAACACAATATTTACAAGAGAAAGATGAAATAAGAATGAAAAACTCTTCTCTTGTATTTGATTGCTTGAATAGTTGTTCTCTTGCTTCTTCAAGTGTCCTTAGCTTGTATTTATAGCTTGGAATGTGTTTGAAGTCGTATATAGTCTTTGGAGATTTTTTGGAGTCGTTTGGGGATGAGAAATAATTAATAAAATAGCTTGGAGCGTGGGGGGAATCGGTACCCCCTCATGGGGAATCGATTCCCTAAGTGCAATCTGTTTTTGACCGTTAGATAGAGGGAATCGGTACCCCCTGGGGGGGAATTTGTTCCCCTGAGGGAGAATCGGTACCCCCTGGGGGGGAATCTGTGCCCCCTGAACAATCTGATTTTTCTTGAAACCCTTTTAAAAGAAAATATTTTTGGCTCAATTAAGGCTCGAAATAGTTTGTAAAATTGTTTTAAAATAGTTTAAGTATAAAACACAATTTTACACTTTAGTAAGGATTAAAATGAACTTTGAAACACTTGGAGTAATATTTTGATATTCGAATAATTACATCGAATATACTTAGAAAATCTTTTGTAAAATCTTAAAATTCATTTAACTTAATTTGTTATATCGAAACATCAAAATGTTTTCAACAATCTCCCCCTTTTTTATATAACAAAACATTTGAGTAATTTTAAGATTTTGAAATCAAGTTTGAAATTACTCCCCCTTACTTTAACACTTTTCCCCTTTAACACTTTAACACTTTAACACTTCTCCCCCTTTTTGTTAAATCAAAAAGACTCTAATCTTCAAAGTTCAAAATAACTTTGGAGAGTAAGTAGTAAATTTGACATTTTAAAAATCATTTGAAAAATCAAAGCTCCCCCTCAATAAATGCATTCCAAATAAAATTATGCTTTTAGGATCTTGACACTTAAACAAAATTCAATTTCAACAAAGAATAACAAACATGTTAGTAGAACAAGAAATTCAATACATCCAAGTCTAAAATACTTTATGCAATATCAATTATTGAAATTAAGTGTATATGCATAAAGTTTTCCAAAAATGTTATGCATTTGAAAATTTTGATATCAATTGTTAGAGAGATATCATTTTCATTTAAACCACATTCATAAACATTTAATTTTAGGTCAACAATTTTAAAATTTATAAAATCAAAACATTTGAAAAGTTGATATCAATTGTTAGAGAGATATCATTTGCATTAAAACCAATTTTGACCAAAATTCCTTATGATGAACTAAAAATTAAAAAAAATCATTAAAACTTTAAAATGTTCATCATAAAACCTTTTTAACATACATGAGATTAAAACAATAATGTATAATTATTTAAAAACAAAACTCATGCATGCTTAAAATCAAATGAGCAACCAAATAACTAAATTAAAAACATTAGGCTTAGAGGTTACCCATTCCTTTTCATCTATGGCTAGAGCATCTTGAATATCATCATTTTCATCACAATTGCTTCCACACACCTACAAGAGACATTTAAGTAGATTTTGGTATCCAAATTACTTTGGATCCTTGGACGTTAGTTTCAATTCCCCTTGTTCCTTTCAGAACCCATACTTGCCTAATTTTAAAACGTTTTCCTTTCTTCAAAGGACAAGTATGTTCCAAATGACCATGATAATGACAATGTGAGCATTTTGCCATTTTTAAAGATAATAGATTGTTTTTAGAAATTAATTCTTTTTCTATTGTTAAGCTTTCAAGCTTAACTTCTAACTCAAATTTTTTCTTTTCTAAATCATTTATTTTGATTTTTGAAAGTTCTAAATCATTTTTCAAAATTTCATTTTGATTTTCAAAATCAACTCTAGCTTTCAAAATCGATTTATTTTCAATTTTGAGTTTTGAAATTAATTTCGTATATTTGGAATTCATGGTCTCAAATCCCAAATACAACCTATTATAAGCATCTTGTAACTCATCAAAAGTAAACGAATTAAATTCATTTGAGTTAGAAGATACCTCGGGCTCTTCAAGAGCCATTAGAGACACCACCTTTGTTGGTTCTTATTTTTTGTTTCCATGGATTTCATCGAGCTTATTCCAAAGCTCCTTGGCACTTGAACATGAAGAAACTCCTTAATAGATTTCAGGACCAAATGCACACAATACCATGTGCATGGCCTTGGCATTAAGTTGAGCTTTCTTCCGTTCTTTGTCACTCCACTTCTTCTCCTTCTTCTTTGGAGAAGAGTAGCCGTTCTCGATTATCTCCCATGCATCAAGATCATTTGATTGGATGAATACCTTCATTAATTTCTTCCAATGACGATAGTTGTCTCCATTGAAGTATGGAGGCTTATCCGTTGGTAGGGAGTCTTCCATGTGGAACGAGCCGGAGGTGGAAGCCATCTTCTCGGTTGTGTCGAGAATTGGTACAGCTTCTTCTATGATCGTCTCAAGGTGGTTAAACCTTCTTAACGAGTTACGCTCTGATGCCAATTGTTAGGATTTTCGGAAGCTCGAATCGACAACCGGAACGGTTTGCAAAGAGGGGTCGGAACGATTTTGTGTTTAGGGAGTAAGGAGATTGAAATATAGAAAATTGTACAGCGAGTTAGAGTGGTTTAATTTTCTCAACCAATGTCTACATCCACTACTTTAGCTCCTCACGAAGGATTTTCCAACAAATTCACTAATTTTTTCTTTTTTTTAGGACAAAGAGATAACCTTACAACTCCCTAGTTTTTTTGAGCTAAACTAGAACCTTTCCCCTTTACAAAAGAATAAAATAAGTAAACAAGAAAACCTCTCTAAGGTAAGTGTTAACAAGATTGAGCTCACAAGAACAAAATATTTACAAGAGAAAGATGAAATAAGAATGAAAAACTCTTCTCTTGTGTTTGATTGCTTGGATAATTGTTCTCTTGCTTCTTCATGTGTCCTTAGATTTTATTTATAGCTTGGAATGTGTTTGAAGTCGTATATAGTCGTTGGGGATGTTTTGGAGCCGTTTGGGGATGAGAAACAATTAATAAAACAACTTGGAGCGTGGGGGGAATCGGTACCCCCTCATTGGGAATTGGTTCCCTAAGTGCAATATGTTTTTGACCATTAGACAGGGGGAATCGGTACCCCCTAGTGGAGAATCTGTTCCCCCTGGGGGGGAATTTGTACCCCTGAACAATCTGATTTTTCTTGAAACCCTTTAAAAAGAAAATATTTGACTCGATTAAGGCTCGAAATACTTTGTAAAATTGTTTTAAAATAGTTTAAGTATAAAATACAATTTTACACTTTAGTAAGGATTAAAATGAACTTTGAAACACTTGGAGTAATATTTTGATATTCGAATAATTGCATCGAATATACTTAGAAAATATTTTGTAAAATCTTAAAATTCATTTAACTTAATTTGTTATATCGAAACATCAAAATGTTTTCAAAAAAAATGAATAGAAAATAAAGAGCAATAATTATAGTACTAAATTTAAAGTATCGAAAAATGAAGGATATAAATAAAAATAAAATAAAAACTGTAACCAAATTATAATTAAACAGTAACCAAAATATAATCAAACAAAAACATTACATCAAAAATTAAAATAAGACAAAACGTAAATAAATGACAAAATTGTGAACAAATCAAACAACATAATAAAATATGACAAATGACAAAACATAAATAAATAAAAATAACAAATCAGTGTTAAAATAAAATGTAAATATGGCCAGAATAGAAACAAAATAAAATTAATACATCAAAGTTAAAGCAAATAATCTATAAAGAAATGACCAATATATAAGTAAACAAAAATATCATATTAAAAATTAAAATAATTAGAATATAGATAAATGATCAGAATATAAAACAATAAATTGATATGCTCAAATTCAAAATAAATAAAAAACAGAGAAATTAGATGACTAAAGTGTAAAATTACAAAACCTGAGGGATTGCGGGAATGATTTTCTCACACTAAATACGCAGAAACCCCCTCCACAAAACGACGTCACATAGGGAGGGGTATTTATACCCCCAAAACGGCCAAAATAGCCTTCATATCTTATTTTTCAATTTTCTTTCTTTATCTAGGAAGAAATAAAGCTTTTTTTCTCTCTTAAATCCCTCACAGGAGGGAAACCAGCCACCAAGACGCCCGTCGTATATCAGCACCGAAGACCACCACTGGCCATCGGCCATGGTGGTTGAAATTCGACCAAAATACCCAAAACGTCCCCCTTATTCTCATACACCCGAATCCGACCTTCACTCTTCCTAAAACAACCACTAAAAGCCCTAGATCTGAATGTTTACCTTCGAATAAACGACTCTCTGATGAACCTTGCAAGCTTTGGTGATGGCGAGGTAAGCTCTTTTATCCTTGTTTCTTCTTGTTTTTGGCGTTTTATTGTTCTGGTTGATGTGTATTTTATTTCCTCATTCTTTCTTCTTTTTCGAATGAGTGTTCGTTGCTACTGGTATTTTCTCTATTTGTCTCTGTGTCTTCTCTCTTGTAGGTTTGGTCCTTTTATACACCCCAAGGTGTGACCTTTTGACCAGTCAGAGAGTGTAACCCTCGTGAGTCACCAAGGCTACGGCTGTGACTCACCTAGGGGAGGCACAAATATCTAGCTGGTGAGTTGGTTGAGTGCATTAAATGCACCCAGATCTTCTTCGATTTTGCCAGTGCTATGGCTGCTGTGTGTATCATTAGGGTAAAACCCTAAGTCTGGTCCAGTCTGGACCGTTGGATCTGTCACAGATCCAAGGGAGGATGAAGAATGACGACTGGAGAAGATGTGGGGAACCCTTAAGGTTTCAGGTCTTATTGTTGGGCCTCTGGGTTATGAAGGGCCTCCGGGTTGTTGGCTGTTAATTGAGGCTCTGGGTTTGATTATAAGTAGGCCCCGAGTTTCTTTGTTATTGGGATGGCCTATAATTATTGGGACCAATTTATTTTTAGTTGGGTTTGTAATATAATATAATTATTATTTAATAATAATAATAAGAATAAATGGGACAAAACCTACTGTATAAGAAAACGACAATAAAATTGAAAAGTAGAGCATAAAACACAATCAAATATCATTCTCGAAGATAATTATCCAAAATTTCTTTATATTTGGCGTTGTCCCAAGTTGTAGTAACGTTGCAAATACCTTTAACAATGAACAAAATCGTAAATGCTTACATATTTACATAGTAAAGATAGATTTTATTTTAATTTGAGGTTCTTCTCAGTTTTCTATACAACTTTTATTTCATTTGTTAATTTATTTGTTTTAAATTGTCTCTTTTTTAATTAAAGATTGTTTTGTTTTTAAAAATAATTTAATATAATATTAACAAACATTCCTTTCAAGCGGTGAAAAGTAAGTAATTTTGTCGCCATCCTCTCACAGATTAATTGTTAAAAAAAATTATTATACAAATTAATATTTAATTTTTAAAATTATTATTTAAATTTAACCTTTTCTTTTTCTTGAAACAACACTTATTTGGATTCCTAAAACTTGACACGTTAGTCCCTAATTTAATGTATGGTTTTTATTTGATTATCTGTTTATTGAATTTATCATGATTCAATACTGATTAAATTTTGATCAGTTATTTTGTCATCTTTGATATAATTTTTTAATTAAATTAGGATAAATGTGTTACAAAAACTTTTATTTTAAAATTAAAGGTTAAAAAGTAGAAAAGAATTCTCAAAAAAAATATTAAAATTTAAAATGATTAAATTAAGTTAACGATTTTAGTAAGGAAGAGATCTATTAGATATAACACTAATAATTTAAGAATATAATTAAAATATTTTTAAATTCGAAGATGAATTTAAAACGAGGATAACGGTCATTAGTGTAATTAACTCAAGAAACATTCCCCAAGAACTAATAGTTGTTTTACAAGGTAAAAGTGGGGTATTTAATTATAGATTTGGTTTTCCATACATATATGTTATAATATCTAGACTTGGATTTACATTCACTAAAATACCATAATATCTTTATTTGCCTAATGAAATATTAATTAAGATTTTTGCTGCATAATTTGCAAGAATGATCCATTAACATTTTATAAGACTTGACTAAAAAATCATCTATAAAAACACTAGAACAAAGACACTTTAGTATATCATCATCTTATCGTCAACCACAACACAAAAATACATAGAATTCAATCTTATTTTCTCATCTAATTAGCTTCAATACTATCTACTAAGAAATGAAGATGGGTTCTTCGAACATTGCCTCTCTTCTCATGATCATCTTGATTGTAGTTTCTTGTCAGTATATACATATATATACATAAATATCATCTTTCTTTATTTTGTACTTTAACAAATTCTTTAAATGATTGTTTTAATCTACTTTGTAGGTGTATCAAACTCAGTAGCACAAATAGTAAGAAAATGTGGTAATGACACGGACTATAATGGTGCGGACTTGTGCATTTGTGATAGAGCCGACAATTGTACATGCCAACCCCCAAAGGTTGCTGCTAAGGTTATACCGATTGTGGATGCTCAATGTGGAACAAACGCCGATTGTGCCCTCACTTGTCGATGGGGTTGTAAACACTATAGTTGCATCGGTGGGACTTGTGTCTGTCAGTGTTAATAGTACCTATTTTTTTCAATTTAAGAAACTTGAAATAAAATCCTTCAATATGTCGGAAAATAAATAATAACTGAAGCATAATTTTCATATTATTTTTGTATTTTTTTCCTTTTTGTAACTTCTTAGACCCAGTTCAAACGTTATCTAATCAATCACATACAAATCCCGTAAAGTGTTCAAAAATTTATATGTAGTTTGAATAATAAGTTAATCAAAAAATATTTATTTTCCAATAATATAGTATTCAAAGACCATTAAGTAAAGTCCGTAAGGTATAGTACATAAATAATATAAATATCGCGTATATAAAATATCAATTATATCAGATGCACCTAGAAATGGAATAAAACATAAATGCATAATCAATATTATAAGTTCATATCACCAAAAATAATGAATGACAAGTAGAAGCATAAAAACGGAAACAACTAATGATAGAGATGCGACCACAGATGAATGATGTTGCTCATTGTTGAGGAATCAAACCTAGAAAGCTCTAGATTTGATCAAAGAACGAGAGAGAGATTAATATGTCGGCGTCGATATGGAGATAGGATGTAGGAATTAGGGTTGCTAGAAATTGAGACAATTGAAAGATTAAAAAAAGGAAAAATAAGGGTAGTAAAAAGATAAAGATAAATTAAGACAATTTATAAGATAATAGAAAGAACTTAGCCAAATTAGAGTTTTCGACCAAAATTGATCTTGACACAGAATGAAACAAATGAATAGGCGTTAGATAGCTAATCAAATAAGGCATATGAATATAAAAAATGGAATTAAAAAAGGATAAACAGATTAAGAGAAAACTGAGTTTAAAATTTCCCCCTGGTATAAAGATGACAACGCAAACTTGTGGATAAGATGGTGGTGGGCATGTAGATGATGGAAATCGATGGATAAGTGTCCTATGAACCCTCCTAGTCGTAATTAACTAGGAAAACTCAATAATCGATTCTAACCAACCCTCATACTCTTAACGAATAGACAAATTAGAGTGTGAAGATCTCTCTCATAAAGACTTGAAAAGTACTCAATGAAAAGAAGCTTCAAAGGCACCAGTAATCAAAACTTACAAACATAACCTCTCAATGTATTGTATTCAAGAAAACAATGTGTTTACAATGGTGGGATGAGCTTGATTTATATAGGTTTGGAGGAATCCTAGTTGTAATCTAACTAAGTAATAAAATAAGAATAAAATAATAAATAAAAGCAATCCTAATCTCTATGAAGTTGGCGGCATGGATGTGAGCCATTTATACAGTGTTTGATCCAATGGTTGTAATGGAAACAAGGGGTTTGAAAGGATGATGAATCCCTTTAGCTTGATGGACGGTCTGGATGAGCCTTCTGAAAGAAAAAGTGGGCGACAATGTTGATAAGTAGGGTGATAAGGGATCAAGATTGTGAGAAGCAAGGTGATATGCCTGATAAGTAGGTGATAGGCGACTAAGGCTATGTGATAAGTTATCTAGGGTTTTATCATTACAAACAATTACCTCTTTACCCTTATCCTAATAAAATATAAAATAAAAACTTAAATAAATAAAACCTAATGGGGGAAATTGCCCATGCTTTATAAATTTAGCAATGGATATTTTTTACAAGGTTTTATTTATTTAAGGGGGTTTTAAAATATTTTCAGGACTATCTTCTTGAATCTTGCAATTTAGTCCTAACTTACTTTCAAATTGTGTTGTATTGATCCAAGTGGATGTGGGAGAAATTTTGAGTGGGTTTCCTTCCCTGAATTCTTCAGTCTTCATATGAGCTTGTAATCCTTTGTTGATAAAGGCTTGGACTGCAATATGGAGTCTGTCCTTTAGAAGTTTAGTCCAATTTCCTATGATTAAGCCAAATTGAAGAGTCAATCCATCTTTCTTAGGGTTATGACATGTGGTGCATGTATCAGTTGATCCTTCGAATGCTAAGTCCAAAGTCTATTGTCTAGTAGTATCTGAAAAAAAAAGTAAAACTAAGGGGAATGAACCAGAAAGCTTAGTGTTCTCCTTATAGTGCAAAGAATAATACATATATTAAAACATAGATAAAAAATTATTTGAAAAATAATTTTTAAAAACATGACCACTATTCTCATCCGATCGCCAAAAAATGTGTAGGACTTACCATATACACAAACAAGAGGAACTTGTAGTATGATCTTATAAATCATAAACTAATCATAAAATACTTTCTTTGTAAATAACCCCCAATGAAAGTAATAAATATACATATATTTTTAAAAAAATTAAGTAATTTAATTTATTTAAACATTAAAACATATTGTTAACTCAAAACATGTACACAAATAACAAAGATAACAATAAACAAAAATCATACCATTAAAACATATGATAAAATAGTTCAAAACAATTTAGATAAATAAATCAGAAAAATAAGGTAACATCATCAGGAACACACTTATAATGATATGAGAAGTCTGACAAGAAATTCAAGTGAAAGATCTGACTATCACGATCATCTACGATGCTAGAACCTAAGTACCAGGGAGAACATATTACAATAATGATGAAAACCAATTTGAATTTAGTTATGATAATTTTAAGAGAATATACGAGTAACCTTTTGAATTCTTGAACCTTTCGAATCTACTAAATGAGAGATATCATACCTAGTAAACACTTAATCAGACTAAATACACGTAACTTCATAAAATATAAATTTTAAATCAATTCAATAACCAAAATTTAATAAACAATTAAAATATTGAAGTTATAAATGAAATCTCAGGTTAATAGACTCATTTCAAGGCTTTTAGGTTAGAATTTGGAAAAATTGTAATACCCCAAATTTTGGTTAGTGACTAAAATGTAAGTTTTTAAAGTTTAATAGCTAAAGTATAAATTTAGAAAAGTTTAGGGACCAAAAAATGTAATTTTTGAAAGTTATAATTTTTGTTCGTAAATAAATAGTTTAGTTCGAAATTAATATTTTTCGTGGGAATCAGAATTTTGATTCAGGATATGTATTAAAAGTTATAAAGTATTAAAGTCCAATAAAGAATCGGATAATTGAATAGAACCAAAATTTCAAGAAAATATGAAAGATGGTATATGAAGGTTGGAAATATCATTTTTCATATTTTAGATCAGTGAAATTTATTCTTATCGGCGGAATTAAAGTTAATTTCCCTATTTAGCCAAAATTGGGAAAATTTAGTGACTAAATTACAATTTTCAAAAATTGTATGGTTAAAGTAGAAAGTCTACTTCAATTTGAATCATCTTTGACTATGTGAAATTTTGATGGAAGATATTTTCAATGGAAATGGTAATTATCATGATTCATTAATGGAAAAGTTGGAATTTCCTCTTATTAAATGAATTTTAAATTCACTTACTTTATATTAAGCCATGTGTATTAAGTGATAAGTGGGGGAAATCATCAAAATTTCATCTTCTTCTTCCTCAACCAACCACGACTTCCAATGAAGGTAAGGGGAGCTTTTTATTTGATTTTCAAGCTTCCATGATTGATTTCTGGATTAAGCTTATAGATAGAAAATTAATCCTCTTGAAATTCTCTATCAATTGGTATAAAAATTTCATGGTGAACCTGCTTTTATGATGATATTGGAATTTTTTTTATGAATGGTTTGTTAATTTTTAAGATTTGATAAAAGATTATTATGTTTTTGATGTTTTGGATTAATTTTCAAGTATGGGTGATGATTAAAATCAAATGTATAAGTATCTATAGTATACGACCGTAGGAAAGAAAATTTGGAAAAAATGTTGAAAATTTTCCTATGGTCTAAAATTGATATTAGAAGTATTCTAAATGCTTTGGAGATTGATTTGGATCAAATTGGAAGCTTGAAATAGAAAAAACGACTATTTTGCAAGTTTTGAGAATGAGATATTGATGTTTGAATGTGTAAATTGGGGTATTCAATGTTGAATATTAATTGTGGAATGCCAAAATTTAAGTTAGAGTAAAGATTTGGGACCAAAGTGTAAACTTGGTGAATTTTGAAGGTGGAATTCGAATGGTCTTTATATTTAGGGACTTGATTGCAAGTTTATTAAATGTTAAAGTATCATGTGTTTATAATACTATAATGTTGGAAATCTATTACTTGGATGTTAAATTTCAATTGAAGTGTTTGTTTAGGATTAATTTGTAAGAATTGTTAAGATAATGATTGAAATAAATGATAATAATAAATAAGGATGAAATTACAAGGTCCTAAATGTTGAAGTATTGGTTTGAGTATATTATTAAGGTGCTGGAAGTTTTAGTAATTAATGTGAACTGATCATAATAATGAAAGACCCTTATGAATCAAATGGAAAAAGTTGATACGAATTTTAAAAAGAATTCATAAATGATGTTATGAATATAAAGTTGGTAAAGGTTGAAGAGTTGATAATGAAAAATAAATATTTATGGAAATAGAGGATTATTTTGGGAAGTTTAAATTTGGGCTGGAAATATGATTTAGTTTGATGTCGGTTTAAGTATCGATTTTATTTTATAGACTTTTATATTTTAAGTTTAGATTATGTTAGTATAATACTAACATATAGTTTGAATATTTACGTTATTATGATGATGTTGTCAGACAACAATAAATCTAGCGACCCGAACGACTCAAAACGAAAGGGTAAAGTACCTGAGTAAAGGAATATTATATAAAGGTTTGGTAGTGAGGCAAAGGTGAGTGCAATTTATTTATTTAATTATTCTGATTGTGGAAGACTTGCGATAAGTCGACCTCATATGATTTATTTTTTAAGGTCTGATGTAATTCTGACTATGGACTATTTCCATAATGTTTATATAAAGGTTTTATGAATAAATTTTAGGGCATGAATGACCCGAAGTATTTTATCTGATGTTGTATTTTAAAATATGGATGATTTCAGGTATGAAATGCCCAAGTTATGAATTTTAGATTGGTAAGATGAAAATGATTCTGATTTAAGATGCTTGATTAATAAATGGATATGATATTTTGTTTTTAAGAAAAACAATCTCAAATGTTATTAATTTTGTTTCAAGGGAAACAATTTCCAAATTTTGTGTTTTGAGGGAAAATTATCTCAAGCGAGACAAAATTTGTTTTCAAGGAAAGCAATCTCAATTGTAATCACATTTGTTTCAAGGGAAACAATTTCCAAATTTTGTGTTTCGCTGGAAAACTATATCAAGCGAGATGAAATTTGTTTTGAGAACAATCTCAAGTGGGATAAATTTTGTTTTAAGTGACAATTTCAAAATTTGTATTTCTAGGGGAAACTATCTCAAGTGAGACAAAATTTGTTTTTAAGAAAAACAATCTCAAATGTTCGTTTCTTAAGGAAGATTGTCTCAAGTGAGACAAAATTTGTTTTGAGAACATTCTCAAAGGTTTATGTTTCAAGAGAAACTATCTTAAGCAAAACAAAACTTTGTTTTAAGAGAAATTGTCTCAAGAGAGACAAAATTTGTTTCAAGAGAAACTATCTCAAGCGAGATAAAACTTTGTTTCGAGAAAAAAAATCTGAAAGGTTTATGTTTCAGGAGAAATTGTCAAAATCGAGACACAATTTATTTCAAGAGAAACAATCTCAAAGGTTTTATGTTTCAAGAGAAATTGTCTCAAGCGAGACAAAACTTTGTTTAGAGAGAAAAAAATCTCCAAGGTGACAGACAGTCTGCTCCTGCATGTTGAGGAAATATCTTTAGAAGATCTGATCGTTCACTTCAGGATGTCAAATCTGTTGATGACAATGTTCCTTCGTGTTGAGGACGTCTAGTTATCACCAAACTTTTATTTCTTGAATAATCAATATAAAAATAATGCATTTATGAATGACTATCTGAGATGTTATGATGAAATTAATTTCATGTATTTCACTTCATTTTTATTTTAATAAAAATGACCTTTTTGAATTTTTCATCGTGAGAAGAGAAAATGATCTTGAGAAAGGGAAAATTAGACGATGTCCTCTTGAAAGGAGAAAAATGACCTTTGAGGGAAAATGAAATGAGGATTTTAGGAAAAACAGTCTTAAGAAAGACTAAATTGATATTTTTGGACGAACAATCTTGAGAAATATGAAATTAGTTTCTCAAAAGCAATTATAAAAGTATCATCATGATAAGGAAATGACCTTTTTTTATTGCAATGCATTGATGAACGTATGATTCAAAGATGAAATTTCATGTAACATGTGCGTATATGTTGATGTATGTTTTCTTGATTCAATTATCAGGGACGGATGCTGGTGCACTCTTTCTTCTATCCCTGATTCGGTTGTCTTCATTCTTTGTTTGCACCAGCGTGCATCTTTGCAATTCTTGACACGTGCCAATTTCTTCTTACCCTTGATAAATTTAGCTTCCCTTGTCTAAACTTGTATAGAAATCCAACAGAGCTTCCCTCATGATACTATCATCATCCATGCCAGATAGTTTGAAAAGAGAATCTATCATTTCAAGCTTCGGAGAATGTACATGTTTTTGCCTTCTAGCGGGAAATCAAAGGCCACTACCTGGAGCTGATCACCGCATCAATTGATGGAATATCATATTGGCCAGGAGAACCATGAGACAAATCTATGGTAAGGATGAAGGTTGGAACCTTAGAAACAACTGAAATTGAAAGTGTTGACTCAATGGATAACATCGAATTCAGTCCTCCAAGATTTGCACTGATTTTTAGAAGTAAATTTGTAAGGTGCTGATCATTGGTCCTAGCTGGAGCCATACATTGTGTGACTATGCCAAATTCTGTAGGGTTCTTAACTCTTTCATTGACCCAAAAATCATAATTTTTCAGGCAAAAGGAAAGGAAGGAACTACGGAACTTCAAGAAGTTCAGGCTGGGTTTCCTTGATCATCTATTCAAATTCTCACCACAAGATAGTAGAGTTTGCTCTGATTAGGCTCTTGACTCTTTTGAGTAGAGGGTCTAGCTGAATTGAATCTTGAATGAGGCTATCTGTATCATATCATGCTGAGAAGTTAATGACGACTTATTGTTTAATCTTAGTTGGCTCCACTAGTTTCTTGATGTTAAAATTTCAATGCCCATTCTATGGTAAGAAAACTTCACCATTCCTCACTTTTGACCTCAGGGGTTATAAAAGACAACCTTTATCTTGGGTGAAATTAGAATTTATTGAAACACCACATGATTGTAACATTGGTTCAGCACCGTAGTTATTGGTTCGTAAAACATTCGGTAACTTATTCCCCCTTCCTGGGCTTCTGTCTAGATTTTTTAACCAGGGAAGCTCTTTGTATGGCGTTCAGAGCTTTTGTATAGCGTTTCAAGGACACAAAAGAGTAAAGCTCAGTGGGAATATAAGTGGGAGCTTTGGCTTACCAGCATTAATGCATGGAAAATCACTAGAACAATACAACTATAAGTTGTGACAATGGACAAAACAATCATATAGTAAGCTCCACTATCTCTGCTTCACCGTTTTCAGTCATCACACCTTTCTGACTCGTTGATGTCCTCTCAATTCAATAATGTTGTACTCCTGGATGATACGAGCCTTTAAAAACACCATAATATTCATCATTTCTTGCTCCAGTACTGATTCTAAGCATGAGCATCTATGTTTGGGAGATATGTGCCAATTCTCAAGACCCACTCCTGAGAGATTATCTTGTTTGAAAACGTTTTACTTCTTCTTTTTATTTTCAAAAATTTTAAAAATATCAATTAAAAGAATTTTGAAAAATGTTTAATAAAATATTTTGAAAAAATATTACCCATTTCTAGGATTCACAATTGAGATAAATCATAAAACAAGAGTTCATTAGATATCAAAGAATTAATTACACTTTTAATCCTTCAAAAATATTATAGCTATTTGACAAGTGTTAAGATTAATGCTCACTTTGAGGTAGGGTTAAGTAAGGAAATGATAAGATGTCTCGGGTTGTTGTCATTGTCGAAGGTTTGACACTCTCATTTCTTTGATGTTCACTGATCTAATAAAGTAGCTTATGTGCTTATTTACTGGAAGTGTTCTCTGACTCTTAGCTCTCATGAGCACATTCGGGTTGTGCGAAATCTTGTTAAGGGATTTGTGATATCGCCTCCTATACAACAGTTGTACGATCTTCATATTCGAGTCGCCTTTTCAAGTTTTCAACTCGAATCCTCATTTGGTTTCAAGACGTTATTCAAAATATTACGTCTTGAACCCCTTTTTTATTTTTTCTATCATGCATTAAAGATTTTAGAAAACCTTTTGAAAATAAAAGATTAATCCTGATGGACGGGATGAAATCTGAAGATAATCTCTTCTGTTTAGAAATCCATGTATGATTAGAATAGACTTTTTAGGCACGTAATGTAAGCTATGGTTCAAGGTAATGAAAGAAAGGGATAAATAGGCCCAAAACTGAAGAGTTTATTTACTCCTGTGAATGAACGATGGCCTCGATCAGCAAGGAAAGGTAATGTTTTTCTCTCTTTTATTTCTTAGTTCGAAGGTTTTCTTCTTTAAAATTTTTTCTAGTTTTTGTTCTTTTTTTCTGGTTTCCTTTTCAAATCCCTCTATTTGGTTATTTTAAAACTGGTTGCATGTTGATTTTAATGTTATTTTTAGGGTGAGAATCATGAAGTCTAAGAGTATGGTTTTGATATATCTGAGCATAGGTAGGTTAAATCCGGGAAAATTGGGATTTAATCCCTTTTTTAATGGGATTTTGATTTGGACAGGATTTGTGACTGATTTGGGTACTGTTTTGGGTACATTAATGATGATGGCGGTGGCTCACGCAGCTCAGGAGGCTACTGGTGGGGTGCACGCACGTCTAAGAGTTAAAACGTTGGGCGTGTGTACTACACGCGTCGGTGATGGACGATCCATCTTCTGGTCAACGACTGTTGGAGAGAAGAAAACCTAATATGTTTAGGGTTGTCAAGCTAGGTCTAGGGTTGGGTCAAATCTTGGACTGAGTTTGGGGTTCCTGGTGGGTTACAGAGTTGTAATTGGGCTGCCTCTGTATTTGGGCTTGTATGTAAACTGGGCCTGCAAATGTAAATTAATTGTTAATATAATAATAATAATAATAATCATCGTAATAAAAAAAAGTCTCAGACAAAAACTGATGTCTACATTATCATAAACATAAAATTTGACATCAATTTAATATCATCTTTATCAGTATGTATGTACTTAACAATTGAATTAACTATTAAACTTTTTAGTTTTATCCAGAACTTGACATATCTAATCTACAAATATAATAATTAAAATATTAAAATATCAATCGTACAAAGAATTATTGAAGGGTATAAAACTAATATACGTTGACAACGCCCAAGAGTTCTCATGAAAATGAGAGTTGGGGGGACGAGAAAATGTTGACAAAAATATTATGGTACATTACATAATATTTTGGACATAGGATGTCTTGTCTTGTACAACATATCTTTCCCTTAAAAAGGAAAGAAAATCAAATTGTTTTTAACTGCATGCCAAGTATATGCCTCTTGTACAACAATTGTATGATCTTCATATTCGAATCGCCTTTTCAAGTTTTCAACTCGAATCCTCCTTTGATTTCAAGACGTTATTCAAAATATTACGTCTTGAACCCCTTTGTTATTTTTTTATCATGCATTAAAGATTTTAGAAAACCTTTTGCAAATAAAAGATTAATCCTAATGGACGGGATGAAATCTGAAGATAGTCTCTTCTGTTTAGAAATCCATGTATGATTAGAATATACTTTTTAGGCACGTAATGTAGGCTATGGTTCAAGGTAATGAAAGAAAGGGATAAATATGCCCAAACAAGTGACCAGAAGGGTTTATTAACTACGGTGAACGAACGATGGCCTCGATCAACAGGGAAAGGTGATGTTTTTCTCTTTTCTTTTCTTGGTTTGAAGGTTTTCTTCTTTAAAATTTTTTATGGTTTTTGTTCTTTTTTTTGGTTTCCTTTTCGAATCTCTTTTCGTTTTTTTTTTTGTTTTGAATGGTTCTCCTCCTGAAAAACTGGTTGCATGTTGATTTTAATGTTTTTAGGGTGAGAATCATGAAGTCTAAGAGTATGGTTTTGATATATCTGAGCTTGGGTAGGTCAAATCCGGAAAAATCAGGATTTAATCCCTTTTTTTAATGGGATTTTTATTTGGACTGGATTTGTGACTGATTTGGGTACTGTTTTGGGTACGTTGATGATGATGGCGACGGCTCACGTAACTGAGGAGACTACTGGTGGGGTGTACACACGTCTGGGAGTTAAAACGTTGGTACACGCACCGGTGATGGACGATCCATCTTCTGGTCAACGACGACTACTATTGGAGAGAAGAAACCCTAATATATTTAGGGTTGTCAAGCTAGACCTGAAGTTGGGTCGGATCTTGGACCAAGTTTGGGGTTCTTGGTGGGCTACAGAGTTGTAAACGGGTTGTATTTATATTTGGGCTTGTATGTAAATTGGGCCTGCAAATGTAAATTAATTGTTAATATAATAATAATAATAATAATAATAATCATCATCATCATCATCATAAAAAACCCGGACAAAAACGGGTGCATACATTATCATAAACATAAAATTTCACATGAATTTAATATCATCTTTATCAGTATGTATGTACTTAAAAATTGAATTAACTATTACACTTTTTAGTTTTATCCAGAACTTGACATATCTAATCTACGAATATAATAATTAAATTATTAAAATATCAATCGTACAAAGAATTATTGAAGGGTATCGTACAAAGAATTATTGAAGGGTATAAAACTAATATACGTTGACAACGCCCAAGAGTTTCTCATGAATAATTGATGAACGTGGATTTCTGCAACAATGAGAGTTTTGGGGGGGGGGGGGGACAAGAGAAAATGTTGACAAAAATATTATGGTACATTACAGAATATTTTGGACATAGGATGTCTTGTCTTGTACAACATCTCTTTCCCTTAAAAAGGAAAGAAAATCAAACTGTTTTCAACTGCATGCCAAGTATAGTAATTAACACTAGCAAGGCTTAAATTTAGGTTTTGTTTTCTCACGCGTTTTAAAACCAAGATAACATTTCAGCTGCAACTTTTTCCTTACGGTAGAAATCAGGGTCTGGGTTTGGCAAATTGATGAAGGTTTGGACCATTTTAGATATGGTATTCGAAAAAAGAAAAAAAAAACTAACAGGGAAACTATAACAGAATTACAGCACAAACAAGAGACTGAAATCACTATAGCAAGGAAACTAGGAGCACGTCAAATGTAAGAGAAGAAACAACGGGCACCTCATCGGGAGGTAATAGGACCTAGGAACTGAAATAATGCAGATTTTGCTTAACATTGTTATTTCAGCGTTGGGCATTTGGTCTAGTGGTATGATTCTCGCTTAGGGTGCGAGAGGTCCCGAGTTCAATTCTCGGAATGCCCCTAGTGTCTTTTTAGTTCTCTAAATACCAAATATATTTTCAGAGAATCAGCCATTAAGGCAACTTTCTAAGTAAAACATCAGATCTGTTTGTTTCCAAACAAGGTTCTTTTGCAGCAAGTGAAAAACAAATAGAATGCTGCCATTTTCCAAAATTCACTGCTGTGCACTTTCTAAGTAAAACATCAGATCTGTTTGTTTCCAAACAAGATTCTTTTGCAGCAAGTGAAAAACAAATAGAATGCTGCCATTTTCCAAAATTCACTGCTGTGCACTTTCTGAGCGAGGCTACTTCTTTGTCTTTTTTTTTCTTTTGATCCAACTAGCAGGCTACACTATGTGGGCTGGCTCTACCCCGACTAGTACTACTACCTTACCCTTTTGGCGAAGGTGGGATTCATATCTACGTCCTTATGCAATGACCAAACATGTTAAATTAAGATCTAAAGACCATGATAACCTGCTTGAAAAGCATAGAGGAAACTATCCCAAAGCCAACTTTGGGTGCATCAAATTGAAGTTTATGAATGTAGATTGTTATATTTTCTAAGAACTCAGAAAAAGAGAGGGATAAATAGGCTGCAGCTTCATCTTTGCAAGTGGGCAAGCTATACACATATGATAATCGGCCTTACAAGTTACAACAATGAAAATATGGCATAACCCAGCAAACTAAGAAATAAAAAGTTAAGCATAAATGACAATACAAAAGGCTAACAGAAAAAACACGTGCCTTGCTCTTCCAAAGTAGGTGTTACCTACATTTAGCCCTTCTCTAGCAGCAATAATCCTTAAACCAATGTTGGAAAAAGGATTCAAGCCTTGCACAAAGAAATTACAGGAAGACTTCACAGTTTACAGCTAAAATATTTAGCATCCCATGCACGTGTATGAAAACTATACTCCCATCCTCCAGATCCTTGCAGAGAAAGGGCTCTGGATATGTAATTTAGTGAACAATATGCTCCTCTATAACCAACCCAGAAATGCCTTACTACGCATTCCACTAGTACAAAAGCTAATAATCAATCCATTTCTCGAAAGAGACTTCGTCAACAAATATAGGTACGAGTCATTTATTGATACAATAATGATAAAACATTACACATGACCACATTGGGCATTTGGTCTATTGGTATGATTCTCGCTTAGAGATTGGAAAATTTTGGTCTTTCAAGAATGAGTCCATAGGAAGTCAATAGGAGTCATAGGATAAAAGATCTAAAAAGTAGAAACTAGAAAGTAGAAACTAGACAAGTTGACAATTAAGAATGGGCATTTGGTCTAGTTTTATGATTCTTGCTTTGGGTGCGAGAGGTCCCGAGTTCGATTCTCTGTAAAATACTTTATGATATCGGAAGTGAAAAGGGCATTTGGCCTACAGGTCCAACAAACAAAAGTTGACTTCAGTACACACTTCTCTTCCAAGTTGACAATAAACAATGTGGGTATTTGGTCTGGTGGTATGATTCTCGGATCTGCTCCTATAACCCTCTCAAAGAAGAGGCCAGCTTATTCACGTGGAATGACACACATTTGAGGAACAGGACAAAATACAAGGAAAGCTTCTCCTGCATTTGGCCTATGAGTCCAACAAACAAAACAACATTTTGTGATAAACTTCCTGGATAATGGGCATACCGTCTGGCAAGCTCATCTTTATATCACTTTGTGTACCTTAAGTCTGTGACAAGACTCACTAGCCATCTACCTATCAATCAAGTATTTACCTTAAATCTGAAATCAAGACGTGTAAACTAACATCATTTCTACGCAAGAAAAATACCCAAATCAAAATCAAGGTCCAAGTTTCAAGAGGCAATGGTGGCGTCGAACTCTAATAGGGAAACTATAACAGAATGAAAAAACAGCATGAGACTAAAATCACCATTGCAAGAAGATTATACTAGGAGCACATGACAAGTAAGAGTAGAAACAATGGGCAACTAATTAGGAATTATTCATTGGGAGTTAATAGGACCCTAGAAACATATAAAAATAGTAAACACAATAAAATCAAGCAGGGCTCTTGGTCTAGTGATGTGATTCTCGCTTATGGTGTGAGGGATCTGGGTTCAATTATCAGAATGCTCCAGCACCTATTCCTTTTGTGCTGTCTGTTTTTTAAATATTTGATAATACAAACTGCTGTTATGTCGATTTTAAAAGTAAAAACATTACATCTATTTTTTTCCTGAGAAGTTTCTTTTGCGGTGAGTAAAAAATAAATAGATTGTTGCCAATTTCCAAAGTTCGTTGTTGTATCCATGGCCTTAATCTTATAGTCATCAAGAAAAAAAAAACAGAAAAAAATTGAAAATTTGACTAACAAATAACACAAATAAATCTAATAAATATTTTATTGAAGATACCAACTCATATTCCAGGAAAAAACATAGAACTAAAGGCAAATATTTTCATCCTTTCTTACTGAGTATCCATCTTCTCCATCTGCTAAGATTTCTTTTATTTCTTTTTTCCTGATCCAACTACCAGGCTACACTATGGAGGGCTAGCTCCCCCTTCCCTCAACCTCACTCACATACACTTCGAAGAAGGTGGGATTCAGACCAACATCCGTATGCAATAACCAAACAACTTCCCCATCAACATTAAGATATAAAGTGTATGTAACCAGCTTGAAAAGTTTATTAGGACATTAAATATAGAGTAGATTTCTACTAGCTGCAAGTTGTTCGGAAATTTCATTTTTTAAATTAATTTGAAGTATAAATCAAAATATACTAATTTCAAAGTACAATAACTAAAAAAAAAACTACTGATTTATCAGGCATACTCTTCTTGGATAAAATAAATTTATAAAATATGGGAGATTGATAGTTATAGATAAAACGATTCGATAATTATAAATCTGACATGATGAGTATACAAATGCGGGCATTTGGTCTAGTGGTATGATTCTTGCTTTGGGTGTGAGAGGTCTTGAGTTCGATTCTCGGAATGCCCCAATACCCTTTTTACCTCCCATTTGGTTCACTATGTTATATTATATCCTAAAATATTTTATTGGAGGAATCTGTACTAAAGTCAACTCTAAGAGCATGGTACAAAACTTTATATACTTTGGAATGATTCATTTTCTAATGTCATGAAAACTAAATAAAAAATAAATAATTTGGGTTGTAAAGATAATTTTC
Source organism: Hibiscus syriacus (assembly GCF_006381635.1). Classification (NCBI taxonomy): domain Eukaryota; kingdom Viridiplantae; phylum Streptophyta; class Magnoliopsida; order Malvales; family Malvaceae; genus Hibiscus; species Hibiscus syriacus. The sequence continues at coordinate 16,248,757 of NW_024062900.1, read as the reverse complement.
GAAAGCTGGCGTTGAAGCCTCGTACCTGGAATAATTGTCATTATATAATGAAATGTTGTGTAATCTTTCTAGCATAAGGAAACATTAGATCTCTCATAACCTGTCAAAGAAAAGGTAGCACATGGAAAGTTAATACCAAGTTTCATATAACTGTAGTAAAACTAGATATGATAAAAATCAATATGCAGAATTTGGTCCAGTGGTATGATTCTCACATAGGGTGCGAGAGGTCTCAAGTTATATGATCAGAGAACTGAGAATGGAGTCAACTCCAAAAGTGGAATAATATAGAAGCTTAACTAGAGATCTGTTTGTTTTCAAACAAGATTCCTTTGCAATGAGTAAGAACAAATGACTTGTGCTATTTTCTAAAAGTTTTTTTTTGGTCCCCTAATCTTAGTCATAAAAAATCAAGATCTGCAACAAATAATCGAACTTCCAGGATATACTAGCTAGGGCTAGCAGTCGCATGACCACAATATCCGCTCCCTTTACCCTGTTTTGAAGGTGGGACTAGGTCATGTTGAAATGTCAAAGCTTGGAAAATTGGTTCAAGTTAGGCACCTAATTTTGCAATGTCAAAACTAGGTGCAACAATGTCAAAATTAGGTGCAATAATGTTTGAAAATTAAATGGGTAAATTATAAACTTTAGTCACTAAACTTTAGGGTATTTATAAGATTAGTCCTTAAGTTTCAACTATAAATACCCAAGCTCATTTAGCTTCAAAACCATCCCAAAGCATTCTAGCTTTCTTCCAATACTAGAGAGAATTTAGAGAGTTTCTTGAGAGTTGTTTTCTCCTTTTTATCGAGAGAGAATTATCATTGTTTTCTCCTTGGTAGATCGAGAGAGATTGTAATTCCTATTTTCTCATAGTGAAATTCTTCTACCGTTGCCCGTGGTTTTTAACCTAAATTTTTAGGGGTTTTTCACGTAAATTTTGTGTTTCTTTTATCTTCATTTTTATTTTCTCAAATTAACAGTTGCGATTTTGCTCTATCCGATAGCCGTCTTCCGCAACAATTGGTATCCGAGCTAGATTAGAGTGTGTAATATCTGCTTATTGTCTTTGTGGTTGCCACCAAAAGGTGGATCCTCCAACATAAGAAAGTAAGAAGTTATTACCCATTCTTTGAAGGTTCCAGAGAACTATTCACGATAGTGAAATAGTGGGAGCTATCCGTAAATGAAGCAATGGCAACGAAATTTGATATTGAAAAGTTCAATGGGAGAAATTTCTCATTGTGGAAATTGAAGAAGAAGGCCATCCTGAGGAAAGACGGTTGTCTAGCAGCTATCAGCGAAAGGCCAGAAGATTTCACAGACGACAACAAATGGATCGAAATGGGCGGAAATGCTATGGCAAACTTTCATCTAGCATTAGCAGATTAAGTATTGTCAAGTATCGAGGAGAAGAAGATAGCTAAGGAGATATGGGATCATCTCACCAAACTGTACGAGGCCACATCGTTGCACAATAAAATTTTCCTTAAGAGAAAATTGTACACTCTCCGTATGCCAGAATCTACTTTAGTGACGGAGCATTTAAATACACTGAACACTTTATTTTCTCAGCTTACATCCTTAAGCTGTAAAATAGGAGAACAAGAACGTGTTGAACTTCTACTTCAAAGTCTACCGGATTCATATGATCAACTCATCATCAACTTGACAAACAGTAATGTCACCAATCTAGTCTTCGATGACGTTGCAGCTACTGTTCTACAAGAAGAAAATCGGCGCAAGAACAAGGAAGACAGACAAGTAAATCTGCAACAAGTAGAAGCGTTGACAACGATGAGAGGGAGATCAACAGAACGTGGCCAAAGCAGCAGTCACAAACATGGTAGATCGAAGTCGAGAAGCAAGAAGAATTTAAAGTGTTACAACTGTGGAAAGAAGGGTCACTTGAAGAAGGATTGTTGGAGTCTAAATAAAAACTCCAATCCACAAGGCAATACCGCAAACACTTCAGATGATGGAGATGCTATATGCTGTGAAGCGTCAACCACCGTGGAAGGAAGAAAACGATTTGCAGATATATGGCTCATTGATTCGGGAGCAACATATCACATGACCTCAAGAAGAGAATGGTTCCATCATTATGAACCTGTCTCAGGAGGATCTGTGTATAGTTGCAATGATCATGCCTTAGAGATCATTGGTGTGGGAACCATCAAATTGAAGATGTATGATGAAACAATTAAAGTTGTTCGAGATGTGCGGCACGTGAAAGATCTGAAGAAAAATTTATTATCCTACGGATTGTTGGATAATAATGCTAGCAAGATTGAAACACATAAAGGAATCATGAAGGTGTTCCGTGGAGCGCTTGTGGTGCTAAAAGGAGAAAAGATAGCAGCAAACTTGTACATGCTGAAGGGAGAGACTTTGCTATAAGCAGAAGCCTCTGTTGCCTCATGTAGTTCAGATTCGGCAATGCTATGGCATCAGAAACTTGGACACATGTCAGAACAAGGAATGAAAGTCCTTGTGGAGCAAAAGCTACTTCCAGGCTTAACAAAGGTATCACTTTCTTTGTGTGAGCATTGCATAACAAGTAAACAGCACCGGTTGAAATTCAACACATCAAATTCTAGAGGCAAAAGTGTTCTAGAATTGGTTCACTCTGACGTATGGCAAGCACCAGTAACGTCCCTAGGTGGAGCAAAATACTTTGTCTCATTTATTGATGACTACTCCAGGAGATGTTGGGTGCACCCTATTAAGAAGAAGTCAGACGTGTTTTCAACTTTCAAAAACTTCAAAGCGTGGGTGGAACTTGATTCTGGAAATAAGATCAAGTGTTTCAGAACAGATAATGGAGAAGAATACACAAGCGAAGAATTTGATGACTTTTGCAGGAAAGAAGGCATCAAAAGACAGTTCACAGTGGCGAACACTCATCAACAAAATGGAGTGGCAGAGCGGATGAACAAAACCTTGTTAGAAAGAACAAGAGCAATGTTGAGGGATGCAAGCCTAGAAAAATCATTCTGGGCAGAAGCAGTCAATACCGCCTGTTATTTGGTGAATTGAGCTCCATCAACTGCAATAGAACTGAAGACACCAATGGAGATGTGGACTGGTAAACCAGTTGATTATTCAAACCTCCATATATTTGGAAGTATAGTGTACGTGATGTACAACTCCCAAGAAATTTCAAAGTTGGATCCAAAATCCAGGAAATGCAAATTCTTGGGGTATGCTGATGGAGTAAAAGGGTATCGCTTGCGGGATCCCACTGCCCGCAAAGTGATCATTAGTAGAGATGTTATCTTTGTAGAAGATAAACTAAAAAGAAAAGAAGACAATGATAGCGCTGAAAAGTCAGAGACTACTCAGATACATGTGGAAAAAGAGTTTGAAGAAGGAGATTCTTCTGAAGCAGAACCAGCACATGATGAACAAGAACCAGAGAATTCTGAAGCTCCAACAACTCTTCAATCAGATCGTGTGAGAAGACGTCCCAATTGGCACTCAGATTATGTTATAGAAGGTAATATTGCATAATGCCTTTTAACAGAGGAAGGTGAGCCATCAACATACCAGGAGGTAATAAACAGCTCAGATGCTTCGCTGTGGATGATGGCGATGTAAGAAGAAATCGAAGCCCTTCATAAAAATAATACATGGGACCTTGTGCACTACCACAAGGAAGGAAGCCAATTGATAACAAATGGGTTTTCAAAATCAAGCGAAATGGTGACGATCAAGTTGAGAGGTATCATGCAAGACTGGTGGTCAAAGGATATGCTCAAAAAGAAGGTATTGATTTTAATGAAATATTTTCTCCTATGGTTCGACTGATAACAGTTCGTGTAGTTTTGGCAATGTGTGCTACATTGAACTTACATCTAGAGCAACTAGATGTTAAAACAGCTTTTCTTCATGAAAATCTTGAAGAAGAAATTTATATGCTCCAGCCTGAAGGTTTTGAAGAAAAAGAAAAGAAGAACTTGGTTTGCAGATTAAACAAATCTCTGTACGGTCTAAAGCAGGCGCCGAGGTGTTGGTATAAGAGATTTGATTCTTTCATTATGTGCCTTGGATACAACAGACTTAATGCAGACCCTTGTGCTTATTTCAAGAGGTCTGGTGATAACGATTTTGTTATTTTGCTGTTGTATGTGGATGACATGTTGGTTGCAGGACCCAACAAAGATCATATTGAAGAATTGAAGGCACAACTGGCTAGGGAATTTGAAATGAAGGACTTGGGATCAGCAAACAAGATTCTAGGGATGCAAATTCACCGAGACAGAAGTAAGCCAATTTCTACCCCTCTTCCTATTAACTTCAAATTATCCTCCAGTATAAGTCCTAGCAGTGAAGAAGAGAGGATGGAGATGTCTCGAGTACCGTATGCATCAGCAGTGGGAAGTTTGATGTTCGCTATGATATGCACAAGACCAGACATTGCACAAGCAGTGGGAGTGGTTAGTCGGTACATGGCGAATCCAGGCAAAGAGCATTGGAATACAGTAAAGAGGATCCTAAGATACATCAAAGGGACCTCAAATATTGCATTATGTTACGGATGATCAAACTTACTAATTAATAGGTATGTAGATTCTGACTATGCAGGGGATTTGGATAAAAGCAAATCTACTACAGGATATGTGTTCAAAGTTGCTGGTGGAGCTGTAAGCTGGGTTTCAAAATTGCAGTCAGTTGTGGCTATGTCCACAACAGAGGCAGAATATGTAGCAGCTACACAAGCCAGTAAAGAAGCAATTTGGTTGAAGATGCTATTTGAGGAGCTTGGGCACAATCAAGAGTATGTCTCTCTGTTTTGTGACAGTCAAAGCGCCTTGCATCTAGCAAGGAATACATCATTTCATTCAAGGACTAAGCACATACGAGTTCATTACCATTTCATTCGTGAAAAGGTGGAAGAAGGAACGATAGATATACAGAAGATCCATACCAAAGACAACATAGCAGATTTCATGACGAAGGCGATCAACGCTGATAAATTTACCTGGTGTCGATCCTCTTGGGGCCTGTCAGAGACGTAAGAAACATGATGGTACAAGGTAGAAAGAATGGTGTGAAGATATGATTGTTCCAATCAAATCTTCAAGTGGGAGATTGTTGAAATGTCAAAGCTTGGAAAATTGGTTCAAGTTAGGCACCTAATATTGCAATGTCAAAATTAGGTGCAACAATGTCAAAATTAGGTGCAATAATGTTTGAAAATTAAATAGGTAAATTATAAACTTTAGTCACTAAACTTTAGGGTATTTATAAGATTAGTCCTTAAGTTTCAACTATAAATACCCTAGCTCATTTAGCTTCAAAACCATCCCAAAGCATTCTAGCTTTCTTCCAATACTAGAGAGAATTTAGAGAGTTTCTTGAGAGTTGTTTTCTCCTTTTTATCGAGAGAGAATTATCATTGTTTTCTCCTTGGTAGATCGAGAGAGGTTGTAATTCCTATTTTCTCATAGTGAAATTCTTCTACCGTTGCCCGTGGTTTTTACCCTAAATTTTTAGGGGTTTTCCATGTAAATTTTGTGTTTCTTTTATCTTCATTTTTATTTTCTCAAATTATCAGTTGCGATTTTGCTCTATCCGATAGCCGTCTTCCGCAACAGGTCCTCCATCTTTATGCAAAAGGACTTTGCCATTCAGTTTGCAATGCAGAGCCCCCAAAAGAGAAGGTTGCCAAGGCAAAACATTGATTGAGCAGTCGCTAACTGCCTAATAGTCCAACAACATCTTCCTTAAACCATTCTTGTACAACATTCAACTCGACAACAACTAAGCATATAGCCATATAACCATCCAAATTTATCAGATTCTTGAAGAAAGGAGCTAATGATCGAAAAGAAATCATGTTAAACATCAAACATTGGGTACTTCAACTAGTAGTATAATTCCACTAGCATTCATTTTGCAAACAAGTTAGCAGAGTGAATCCAATCAAAATTCACAGGGACTTGAAGAAAAAGAGATAACAAAGAAAAACACATGCTATTAATACGAATCATTGAACACGTAATCTAGTTGTATGATTCTCTCTTCGAGTATGAGAGGTAGTAAGTTCAGTTCCCTAAATGCACAAAACCCTTTCTTTTTTTCTATTTCCAGAAATTGCAACTGAAAATAATTGATAATCATAATTCAGTTTCAAGTCAACTTTAAATTAAGAGTATACTGATACAGAAATTCATGTGTGGGCGGGTAGGTGGGACTCCTTTTCTATCATAATATACAAAATCTAAGAGTTCGCTCAACCCTAGGCTAGGCTTGAAGGGCTGGAAAAAATCAAAGAACTCCCGTGAAACAATAAAATATATATTTATAAATTGAGAAATCATCAGTCGAAAAAACCTTGAACAAAAATCACCAAAAATCAGTAAACAGTATAATACAACAAATAACACAGGAAGTCATCAAGCTCCATAGCAGCAACTCATAAGCGGTTACCGCCTTACTGGTTAGTTTCTGAGTAGTTGGGCGGCCCATTTAAATGACTGGAAAATGGAGGGAGAACGAAGGGGAAGAATTTAGCGGTTAATTTCCAAGGGTTTTCGCCGACCAGGAAAGGTAGTCAAATGGAAAGAAGGAAGACTATGCAACTGCTCAATTCTCAATTGAATCGCCAACACAAATCAGTCAGGTTTTTGTTTAGTCTTTTGGGTTCAAAATAATTTAATATAATATTAACAAACATTCCTTTCAAGCGGTGAAAAGTAACTAATTCTGCCGCCATCCTCTCACAAATTAATTGTTAAAAAATAATTTTTTTATACAAATTAATATTTAATTTTTTAAATTGTTATTTAAATTTAACTTTTTCTTTTTCTTGGAAACGACACTTATTTGGATTCCTAAAACTTGACACGTTAGTCCCTAATTTAATGCATGGTTTTTATTTGATTATCTGTTCATTGAATTTATCATGATTCAATTCTGATTAAATTTTGATCAATTATTTTGTCATCTTTGATATAATTTTTAATTAAATTAGGATAAATGTGTTACAAAAACTTTTATTTTAAAATTAAAGGTTAAAAAGTAGAAAAGAATTCTCAAAAAAATATTAAAATTTAAAATGAATTTAAAACGAGGATAGCGGTCATTAGTGTAATTAACTCAAGAAACATTCCCCAAGAACTAATAGTTGTTTTACAAGGTAAAAGTGTGGTATTTAATTATAGATTTGGTTTTCCATACATATATGTTATAATATCTAGACTTGGATTTACATTCACTAAAATACCATAATATCTATATTTGCCTAATGAAATATTAATTAAGATTTTTTCTGCATAATTTGCAAGAATGATCCATTAACATTTTATAAGATTTGACTAAAAAATCATCTATAAAAACACTAGAACAAAGACACTTTAGTATATCATTATCTTATCGTCAACCACAACAAAAAATACATAGAATTTAATCTTATTTTCTCATCTAATTAGCTTTAATACTATCTATTAAGAAATGAAGATGGGTTCTTCGGACATTGCCTCTCTTCTCATGATCATCTTGATTGTAGTTTCTTGTCAGTATATACATATATATATATACATAAATATCATCTTTCTCTATTTTGTACTTTAACAAATTCTTTAAACGATTGTTTTAATCTACTTTGTAGGTGTATCAAACTCAATAGCACAAATAGTAAGAAAATGTGGTAATGATGCGGACTGTAATGGTGTGGACTTGTGCATTTGTGACGGAGCCGACAATTGTACGTGCCAGCCCCCAAAGGTTGCTGCTAAGGTTATACCGATTGTGGATGCTCAATGTGAAATAAACGCCGATTGTGCCCTCGCTTGTCGATGGGGTTGTAAACACTATAGTTGTATCGGTGACACTTGTGTCTGTCAGTGTTAATAGTACCTTTTTTTTCAATTTCAGAAAACTCGAAATAAAATCCTTCAATATGTCAGAAAATAAATAATAACTTAAACATAATTTTCATATTATTTTTGCATTTTTTTCTTTTTGTAACATCTTAGACTCAGTTCAAAAGTTATCTAATCAATCACATACAAATCCCGTAAAGTGTTCAGAAATTTATACGTAGTTTGAATAATAAGTTAATCAAAAAAATATTTATTTGCCAATAATATAGTATTCAAAGACCACTAAGTAAAGTCCGTAAGGTATAGTACATAAATAATATAAATATCGCGTATATAAAATATCAATTATATCAGATGCACCTAGAAATGGAATAAAACATAAATGCATAATCAATATTATAAGTTCATATCACCAAAAATAACGAATTACAAATAGAAGCATAAAAACGAAAACAATTGATGATAGAGATGCGACCGCAAATGATTGATGTTGCTCATTGTTGAGGAATCAAACCTAGAAATATCTAGACTCGATCAAAGAACGAGAGAGAGAGATTAATATGTGGGCAATGATAACAATTGGGTATTACACCCTCCCTATATATATGTAGAAACTCTTACAAAAAATATAAGGATCAATTCAAAGAATTAATTTACTTTAATGAAAGAAATACAAATCTAGCAAACTCTTCAGTTTTTAGCATGAAAACGACGATAAAATTCAAAAGGAGAGCATAAAACACAATCAAAAACCATTCTCGAAGATAATTATCCAAAATTTCTTTATATTTGGTGATGTCCCAAGTTGTAGTAACATTGCAAATGCCTTTAACAATGAACAGAATCGTAAATGCTTACATATTTACATAGTAAAGATAGATTTTGTTTTAATTTGAGGTTCTTCTCAGTTTTCTGTACAACTTTTATTTCATTTTTTAATTTATGTTTTTAAAATTGTCTTTTTTATTTAATGTTTTTTTTTTAAAAAAATCGGATATACATGGTCCCAATTTTAACATTTCTTTTTTAACTTGTTCATGCTAGTAAAGATAGATTTTGTTTTAATTTGAGGTTCTTCTTAGTTTTCTGTACAACTTTTATTTCATTTTTTAATTTATTTGTTTTAAATTGTCTTTTTTAATTAAAGATTGTTTTGTTTTTAAAAAATAATCCAGATATACATGGTCCCAATTTTAACATTTCTTTTTTAACTAGTTCATGTTACTATATTTATCTACAAATTATACATATCATATTTTTATTTAGCAGACATCATATAAGCACTAAATAAATTAAGTAACAGTTTAGGTAATGAAGGGATTTCTTTGATATAATGCTAATAATTTATGGATACAATTAGAACAATTGAAATTAAAAAATTAATTTCAAATGAAAATCATAATTTGAGAACGATTGATGGAATTAACTAACATTCACCAAGAATTGATAGTTGTTTTATAAGGATATTGATGATCATAGGTAAAGGTGTAATATTTGATTATGGATTTGGTATTCAATGCATATCTAGCACAATATCTAGATTTGGATTTACATTCATTAAAATGCCATAATCTCTATATCATCTAAGGAAATATTAGCTAAGATATTTGCTGCATAAATGGCAAGGATGATCCGTTAATAAGACTTGACTAAAAAAATCTATAAAACCCCCATTAGAGAGACACTTTTGTATATGATCATCTCATCCTCAACCAAAACACAAAAGACATAGAACTCAATCTTATTTTCTCTTCTAATTAACTTCAACACGGTCTACGAAGAATTAAAGATGGGTTCTTCTGGCATTGCTTCCCTTCTCATCATCTTGATTGTAGTTTCTTGTTAGTATATACATATATATATCATCTTTCTATATTTTAATACTTAACAAAATCTTTAAACGATGTAATTTGTTTTAATCAAATTCTCAGGTGTATCGAACTCAGTGGCACAAATAGTAGGAGGAAAATGTACTACTGACGCGGACTGTAGAGGTAAGGACAAATGCATTTGTGACGGAGCCGACATCTGTACATGTCAGCCCCCAAAGATTACTGCTAACGTCGTACCAATCGAGGATGCTCAATGTCGAACAAATGCCGATTGTGCTCTTGCTTGTCGATGGGGTTGCAAACATTATAGTTGTATCGATGGCACTTGTGTCTGCCAGTGTTAGTAGTACCTGAAAATTTGTTTAAATTTCAGAAGACTCGAAATAAAATCCTTCAATATGTTGGAAAATAAATGATAAGCGAAGCATAATTTTCATATTATTTTTGCATTTTTCTCCTTTAATAATAATTATATAGCTTGTGAATTTTTAATTCAAATTTCAAGTTTAAGTCAAGTTTGAATTTGCAAAGTTTAAATAATCAAATAAAAAAAAGAAAAGCAAAGTTGTTTTTATATTTACCTTAGTAATTTTTATTATTGAGAAAGAGGCAAAGGCCTTATCTAGCTATGACGGTTCTGATGTAAGGAGATCTAGGAAGTCTCTTTTCAGCAGATGGGCGATGGACGACGGGGTGACAACGAACAAGTACAGATTGTAATTACATGGTAGAGTGAGTTTGCCCATGCTATCAACTACCACATTTTCTTCCCAATGAATCCAAATAAACTCCACAAACGGATTTCGATTTTATAGGGTAGCTATCGCTCATGACTTATCCAAATACTTAACCTCTAGGTTTCTAATCCTATTAGAATAACGTAGTTAAGTTATTACCGATATATCAATAGGTGAATATCACTTGCTTATTCTTTGCGTTTAACCAATATATATTTATGTGCCAATTCTTTGATAAAGCCCACACAATATCGATTGAAGCATTAATGAGGGTAAATATTGGACAGTTAAGTTAAATTAGATTATAAAGAGGGATTTGCGTAAATATCTCATCATCATTCGTTTTAATATAAGGCCCTTATTGATCTCATCAATATTCATTCTTTTTTTAGCATTTGTCGCATTACATACATAACATGTATAAGCAATAAATATGATGCAATGGTTATAGCCCAAAATAATAACTAATGTGGCCCATCCCAAGCCAATAGGAGAACCAATGAAACCTAAGACTACTCTCTAGGTATCTTCTCGCCTTTAGCTCTGTCCGTTCTTCTACTCCTTTTGAATCTTTATATGATTACAATTTAAAAGAAACTCGTTTTACATAATAGGGAATAAGGTGAGAAGAGAAATACAATTGAAATATAGAAAGGCACAACACACAGGTCGTATTTTAATAACCATTGTAAATTGAAAAAGGGCTATAACCATGCATGTCAAACACCGTGCAAAACAAACATATCATATATATATACATGTTGTTACGCCTTTGCTAAAAATATTTATATGAGCCTACAATCTATATTGCTCATGAAGGATCATGGGACGAAGGTTTGATAACACTTCTATTTCTATAGAAAAACCTCACGATTTGATAACACTTATCAACATAATCATTTTTTTGGGATTTTCAATCCCGAAGGTTTTTCTGCATCAGAACAACCATTGTTTCACTGTCAAACGCGATATGCTATCGCATACCCACCAATCATCATGTCAACGATTGATATATGGATTTCATAAAATCCTTGCAGTAACATACATATTGTAAAAATAAATTAACATATTAATCGTAACTTTAATCGACCATTGATTTTGCACAAATATCACATAATCGTGGAAAATAGTAAAACCAAAACATGCATCTCATACATATCACATAACCCAAGAATTTTTTAATCGAATCCGGATGTACAAGTGGCTCTGACAACACTGTTGGGGCCGTCAGCGCATCCCATGGCGCAACGAAAACAAAACTTAAAGGTCTCACCAGTGATCCAAGTACGAAAAACCTAAATCAGGAGGAAATGATGCAAATACTTGTAGTGGGATCCTTAAAAACAATAAAGACAGTAGCAGCTAGTGGTAATCATGAACGGTTCGAATAGTAAGCCTCCTTGAAAATACGTCTCAGCCTCTACTCTGTTCACCCGATTGAGAGCAGAGTTTTACTTTTCCCATAAACTGTTTTGAGAAAACGGCTGAAGATTAAAAACGGTTGTTAGACCTTACACACCTTTAAATATATGAGTTACTCTAACATATTAGAGATTTTTGGTTATTTTGAATTAATTAAATTATTATTTAATTAACTCAAATTAAATATCCGTTAAAGACTTATAATCTGAATTACACTTTTTAACGTTTATTTAAACTCTTATTTAATTATTCCAAATTAAATATCCATTAAAAGAGTTGTAATCAAAATTAAATTCTTTTAATATATCAAATATACATATATTAACTCTAGATATATTTTAGTAACATACAGCAAATTGTACATCTTTTCTCATTTCAATCCTAGGGTGTGACCCTGTAGGTTCTTGTAACGTTAGTAGTAATTAATAGAACAATTATAATATTACATACAATAAGTGAAATCTAGCAATATATCATTGTCACCTAAGTTATAAGAAATTATGATTCGACATATCATCTTCATGATTAACTCTTTTATGTAATAAAACATTTTTTCCTTTATATCTAGAATAGGCACAAGTCTTGGAATAGTCACACTTTTATAGCCCATCTATTGTTTCTTGATATCTAGAGCAGACTATAATTAACGAATAATTTGTGATATCTCATATCAACTTATTCGATCATGGCCATGCATTTCTAGGCTCACTCAATCAAGTGGCATGTGATATATTTCTTATTATGTAGGAAGGACAAATCCTATCTTAGTCATACATAGCCCACTACATATATCGAGATATATTCAATAACAATCTTCATAGTGCAACTAGTTAGAAAGCATGTTTAACTGTATTAAAACATAGAACAATATATGTTGGGATATCATTGATCTCAAGTCTAAGGATCATACATATAGCCATCACCATGAGCAATGTTATGACCGCCACATAATAATCCAAGACATATGCTCATGGTGGGTCAATCCAATACATTGTTCTCTAATAATATAATAATCTATCAATTTTGACATCTTTATGTCAATGACAACTTGTTGTCATTAATCAATAACATGTTAGTCTTAAGCATATTATTATTGTCCATGCCCATAATAATACATGACTAGGGATCTTTTAATTATAATAATAATGTTATTATATGGACTTTATTATCTTTCAGTTTATGTTAAATATATATATATATAACTGAAAATAATAGTGGCAATGCCTTTATTCAATAAAATCGGTAAATAAAATGTATGATTCGAATCATCATATGGTTGGTCTTTGGGCTTACTCTAACAATTACCTCGAAGCCAAACTCCAATTCACACTCAGGTGGTAAACTCGAAAACTCCTCTAGGAACACATCGGGGAAATCTTATACTACTAGGATATCCTCAAATATTTAGACTAAGATTTATATGTGAGCCTAAAAGGCCCCACATCCACGGGCAATCATCAGTTGGGTTTTATAGCTAACACTAACCTTGATAGGCTTGACTTCCTTGTAGTCATCACTAACTTGATATCATTGTCTTTCTGAGCTTGAGTTGTTTTGAGTTGCATTTCAAACTAGCTTTGCGTTCCTACAACCAATCCAAACCTAGGATCATGTCGAACTCTCGGAAGGGTAACTCCATTAAATCTTCTATGAATATATGACCTTGGATTTCTATAGGGCATCATATGTGAACCTTGTCTACAAGAATATTTATACCTAGAGGACTCGATACTCGAACTCCTACCTCTAAGTGTTCTACTAGGTTTTCTATCTTTTGAGATGTATCAGAACATATGTATAAGTGGATAAAACCATAATTTATTAAAGTTGTAACTAGAATGGAAAACACTTTGAAAGTACTCGAGATCACATCGGTTGTATCATATTCTTCGTGAGCTCCCACTGCATACTGCCTTGAGGCTACTCTCGGTGCTGCCCCTGTAACTGATATGGCTTTCTCTTTACTCAGTGGTCCAACTGTAGTACTACCACTGTCCACTCTTTGTGAGTACTATAAATGAGTGCGGATATATGTGCAAGTATACACAATCGAACATGTAATAAAGTGATATGTAGAGTATCGTCTCCACAAGGAATTGGAGAAGTCAAATAGGTTTGTCAAGGCACTTTACTTTGTCACCTAAGTAAAGTTAGTGATGGTATATACAAATAAAAATGTTATGGCAAAATGGAATGACTGATGTGGAAATGGAATGATGGCAGAGTGGTAACAATTGATTATGTTATGGCAAATTAAATTGTGATGCATGCAAACAAATAGAAATGTCAAGGCAAAATGAAATACAATTACGGGATTTAATATATAGGACTTTAGTTTTCTCACACGACAAGCAACTATGTGTTAACTTCCTAAAAAGGCTACTTTTAAGGCCTTTTTCAATTAAGTTATTGTTTGTTTAAAAGCTCATTTTAGGCATTTTAGGATCATGTAGTTACATATAGTGCATTTGTGGTGGTTGTGTTATTTTATTTCTTAATGGTGCTGTTTGAGGGAAAGGTGCAGTTTGTTTGTGGTGTACAGGGAATAGCAAGAAAAAAGGATTCTTTGGAAGTAATGCCGCGTCATCACACGTTGCTAAAGCAGATTGAAATGCCTTGGCATTTCCGGCGCAGAAAAAAACAAAAAAATATTTCTGCATAAGGACAGCTGGCACTGGACAACTGTCTCTGCACGTGAAGGACTGTTGTAACCGCCTGCTAGAGCTGCCAAAGGACCACTTCCACTTGGAGGATAAGGTTTACACCCAACATGTGATTCTAGGGGTATGAGGGGTATTTTGCACCCAACAACCTCATCATTACCCCTAGATATTTTTTATTATATATGACACCTCATGGGGGAGAAAAAAAGAGAAAAAAGAAGAGGACACATACGGTAGCAAAAATCACATTTTTATTTTCTCTTTTCCTTTCTTCTTCCTTGGGATATTCCTCCATTGATAAAGCTCCAAGGAGTGGCGAGCTAGGAGCTGAAAGGAGCTAGCGAGCTAGGCTTCTTCTCAACTTCCCTTTTTGCTGCTATTTTATATTTATTTGTGGGTTGTTGGAACAAATATTTTCATGACTTTGTGTTTGGATATTTTAAACCCCACCATGAACTAACTTATTTGATGGTGGTTGATTTAATGGTTGTTTGAACTTTATTTTAAATGGTATATTTAAGTTTATTTTGGTTCTTTATTTGCTTTGCTTATGAATGCTTCACCATCTAGGCTTATAAGACGCATGGAAATGTCCATTTCTTAGATGAAGGTTAGGTATTCGGAAGAATCCTAGACTAAAAATACTTGTAAGTATTTGGAAGAAATGCAAGATAAGATCCTCATAAGCAATGGGTTATAGTATTTTAAAGGGGCTTTGATCCGGCCTAGGAATATTATAACTTAATCCCTTAGATCTCGGAAGAGGCTAGGATAGGATTTTAACGACTAAAAAGGGTGTCTTTATCGATAGGGTAGGCTGGCCAACATCGTTGAGTGAGAGCAGATGCCTTGGCATCCTATTCTGTTAGGTTCTTTAGAACACTTTAGGAAAGCCCTGTCGTGTAAGTAAAGACCAGTTAGCTTAAATATACTTGAGAAATAAGTTTAGCATCCGTAGATCAATCCCTACCATTCATTCTCTTGGAAGCTTGTCACGTGAGGATTATTTTCTTTTCATTTTATCTTTATTTACTGTTTTTACCATTTTTCATTGCCTTGACATTTCACCATACTCAACATCAAACATCCATCATTGCCATTGCATTTCCATTTGCTACACCATCAGACCATCACTACATATCCACCAGCATACACATTTACATTGCCGTGACATTTGTATATATCAAGACTAACTATACTTAGATAGAATAGTGCATTGCTTTGGTTAGACTTTTGTAATTTTACCCAATCCCTGTGGAGACGATACTCACTCATCATTATATTACTTGAGCGATTGTGTATACTTGCACATTATTTGTGTATAATTTATAGTACTTACAACACGCGAACACTATGGGAATGAGCGATGAGAGCCACTAGGAAAATCTAAGTCTATTTCTCTGAATGGTTTTTCTTCTATGCTTAAACTACCTGACAGAGTCTACTGAAGTTCCCTATGCTATCTCTAGTAAGGGACTCGATAGATTGAAGATGCCATGGAAAAACCGATTGGCATAAGCCCTTGCAGTGATCCTATTGGTCCAGATAACAGGATATGTCTCGGCAATACCTTTTTACGAATGCATTAACATCTAACCTATTGGTTATGCTCTACTCCTTTTAGTCGAATGAAATCCTATCCTTATCTCTAAGGTGGATTAGACCTAGTTACTACCTAGAACCCCTTGTTTATGTGGTTTATCCCTAGTTTCTCTCGAATACTAAGGATATTTTACCAAGGAATTCTCTCGAACCCAACGAACCTCCTAAGGAAAGGCTACTCTCGTAGTTCCTACAACCTTAAGGCTTTACATTTCATAAACAAAACAGAATAAAGCATAGAAAAATAACCATTCATTAAAATAAAAACTTAAACATTCAAGTGAACTCCCACCAAATAGGATTAGTTCATGGTGGGGTTCCAAATAAACAAGCACAAAGCAAGTATCATTCGTTCCTTACAACCCAATAACAAAATATGACAACAAAGACTAAGGGGAGGAGAAAAAGCCTTCAACGTGCACTGTCAAACGCTTTCATCGGCCACCAAGACTACTCCCAGCGAACTAGCTCCTCTCGGAGGCTTAGAACGCCACTCCCTCTGTCTTGTCAAGGAGAAATGCCACGGCAAGTAGGATTGACGGAGAAAGATGAGACATTCTATCTCTAACTTTTTAAGCTCAAATCTAGGTGGAACCAAAGTCCTCTTCAAGGTGGCTTCATCCTCTATTTATAGGGGAAAACAAATCCTAGGATTTGTTGTTAACTATCCTAGAAAACCCCAAAAACCATGGTCAAGTGCTTGAGAGTCGAGCAATACAGTCTATGATGTAGCCTGGGTAGCTGGCTGAGTGACCGACATAATCCCATCACAGGTGCCCAAGGATAGACAAGATCTGCAGGGTCAGTCGGTGTCATCAGTAGAACCGGCGGTTGCATTATCGATTCCTCTATGCATATCTTCGATGTAGATTTCTCGGGCAGAGGGCACGGAGAGTCGGAGATAGCTGGCTGGGAAAATATCTTATTTCACCTTGTGCGCTAAATGCCAGTCGAACTTGACATTTTTATTTAACTCAGCAATCTCCTTATGTCATGACATTTTATTTCCTCTTTAACTTGCTTTCAATACCTGCACATCATCAGACAAGTACCTTTCCCATAAAGGAGCACCGTTGTAAAAATAAAATGCCATGACAAACCAATATTCACCACATGCAACTAAATGCTTCTAAATGCATCTATATGGTCGTAAATGAGCCTTTAGACATTCAATAACTTAAGTTAAAAGGTCCCAAAATTTTGCCTTTTACGGAGTTATCACACCCCCAAACTTAAGTTATTGCTTGTCCTCAAGCAATGGATAGTAATAAGCAAAACAAAATACCCTGACTAGTTCATAAGTCGAATAGTTTATGGGATAAAATTTCAGCCCTCAGCACATATGACTTCAACATGCTAGACTAGGTCGAGAAATCTAGTATTATCCCCTATGTCAAGATTCTTTGTGTGGGTGTGTGCGTGTTTGTATCCAGTCCATGCTTAACAAACTTAAAAATTTTTTACGCAAGCTTTCTTAATTTGCCATAACATTTTCTCAATCAGCTCCCACCTTGCCTTTCTTTTCTTTTATTAGTTATGCTACGAGGGGAGTCAACCCATCACTCTATCATCCCACACTCTAGGTGAAAGGGAGCATACCTTCTACCCTCGAGCAAGTCATATAGAGTCATCCCGTGACATCTTTCATTCACTCATATGCCATGGCATAGCAGAGTGTCCCTCTACAGATATGCCTAGGCATTTATTCATAACTTCAATTTTTTTATTATTTTTTTTATAAACGAGGCTTTCAACAGTCAAAATTTTATACCATGACATTTTAAGAATTCTCTTATAAAAAATTCCTAAATTCGTCAAGCATGGAAATCATACAATTGTGTATTCAAGAATTTCAGAGAAACAAGTCCTAGGGATGGTTCTATCATCCTTAACCAGTCATGTACATTATATTCTAGCCATCAAATTCATCATCATTGGGTGTCCTTAACTAATTCCAGAAAACTATTCAGGCAATTACTAATGTAATGGCATTTTTAATTTACTGCTACTATCATGCAATGATGTGAGAAATGTGAGAACCCTACTTCCCCAAACTTGAGAGAAGCATTGTCCCCAATGCTTACTAAAATTAAGGAAAATGAAACTACATGCCATGAATGCAATACAAATGCAAGGTACCTTGGCTTTAAGCGGTTGGTGGTGCAGTGGTTGCGCAGCGAGTGCGCTTTCTTAGCTTGGCGGAGCTAGAATGTTCGGAGTTAGATGCAGGTGTGGTTGGAGGAGTGCTAGGTCCTTTTGGAATGGCTAGGAGCGGGGGCTTCTGATGCTGAGATGCTTTCCTAAGGCGACGTCGGCTCCTACGCAAGGGAGCTTGTCGTGGCATCTTGGATTGGGACTCCTCAATTGACTCAGTGGGCTGTGGTACTTCAGGGTGTTCTTCTTCTATAAGCGCGGCATGTTGTGGAATATGAGGATGTTCGATCGCCAGGGGTTCAACGATATATGGTGGTTCTGGGACATTGGCGAGTTGGAGGTTGACTTCTCGATTTACATCGGGTGACACTGCATGGACTGGATCAGGGTCAACTGAATCATCCACTTCAGTGAGCTGGTGACTATCTTTACTGGATGAGTGTTGAGAAGTAGTTTGAGCAGGGTGGGGTGCTTCTACAGATGCCTCGATATTCTCATGTGGTGGCGTGAGTATGTCAGGGAAGACAGAAATGGTAAAGTTTGTATGCGGGAGAAACTCCATCAAGGCACTGGCGAAGAATTCATCTCGATGCTTGGCATAGGCAAAATATGTCATCAGTTTGTCGAACAGCTGCCCGACATGCTCTTCAGTGCAGTGGACTGCCTACTCTAGGGCATTTGAAGTTGCCCTGGCATGTGAAAATGGTGTAGCGCGAGATGTGGTTGCCTCATTTTCCTTCCCTTTGGCTTCCTTGTAACCCAACAACAGAGGCATTTTCGCTTTGGTGATTCCAACAATACCCGATAAAATCTCATTAAATAATTCTTCAGGGATCTTCTTTTTACGGCATAAGACGGTGATGAGATTTGGAAATACCAGGGCCCTTGCAGGTTGCTTCAGGCACAAATGAGACTGTTCCACGATAAGTTTCCCTACATCGATGGCGCACCCGAATATGATTGAATGCACCAAGAGCATCCGCTGGCAGGACACGGTGGTGTTGTGGGAAGTGGGTAAGAGTTTGTGCTTCATAATATTATTCCACAACTTCACTTGTGGAAGTAGTCTCTCCTGGTCCACGGTCTTACAGCTCAATTGTTGACTGTTCCATTGAGTATCGGGAAGACAAAGGTCTTCCAGGATGCCTTGGTAAGTTTCGTTGTCAGCTTCTTGTGCAAAATGTGTATGGTGGTCATCAGCAACCTACAGTTTAAAGTAGCGATTAATGAAAATAGGAGTAAAACGAATAGAAATGTCGCGACCCACCACGACATGTTGATTTGGCTTGGTGATGTTTGAATAAAACTCCTTCACTATGGTTGCATTGACGGTGGTGGGATGCTTGGAAACTTTTTCCACTTATGTTTGGTGACCACATCGAGCACCTCACTCCCCAAGTCGGCTTTCTCCTCCTCGGAGAAGACAAACCCCAAGTTAAAAAAGACCCACCGATTCTTGATAGTTTGGAACCGTTCGTGGGTGACATCATCTACAAATCGTGGTGGCGAGGCTGGTGGAGGGGGTCGTGATCGGATCGTCGTGGGAAGACAAAACAAAAGAAATGGAAAAAAAAATGGCGTGGTTGGCTATGGAGGTTCGGTTAAACGGAGGGAAGGAAGAGATGAAAGAAAGTAAAAGTGAAAAATAAAAGTGAAAAGAAGATAAGAAAAAAGAAAGATTTTTGTGGGGGAATATTAAATAAGAAGATGGGGTCTAGACGGGAAGAAAACAAAAAGGAAGAATGAAAATTTTTATTCTTAAGCAAAAGTGAAAAGTGAAAAAGTTCCTTCCTTTTACTATTCAAGTTTACCGCCCAAATTGTTCCCAAGTTTCTTCCATACAACTCACGTGCTCTCCATGTGGGTTAACCCTTGCAACAATACAATAAAAATAATTAATTAAAACAAAAATATTAAAATAACAGCAAGACAAGAATAATTTATGTACAGAAGTAAAATTAAAATGCCACGACATCCCTAAGATGTCGGACCAGTGTCGACGTTGTGCAAGAGTAGCGCCGACTTGTCACGTGCAGGTGGGATTCCCTGGTAGGCCTTTAGGCGCTGGCCATTGACTTTAAAGATGGATCCATCATCCATGTTCTTGATATCAACAACGATGTATGGGTAAACATGATGGATTTCGAATGGTCCCGACCAACGTGACTTCAGTTTTCCAGGGAAGAGTTTGAGCCTTGAGTTGAAAAGCAGTACTTTCTGGCCCATATGAAAATGTCGTGGAAAAATCATTTTTCATGCTACTTTTTGGGTTTTTTCCTTGTAGAGCTTGGCATTTTCATATGCTTGTGCTCAAAACTCCTCCATTTCATTTAGATCAAGCAATCGTTTCTCCCCAGCAAGTAGCTCATCGAAGTTTACCTTCTTGATTGCCCAGTATGATTTGTGTTCTAGTTCAACTAGTAGGTGGCAGGCTTTTTCATATACCATCTTGAAAGGCGAAATTCCCAGAGGTGTTTTGAATATCGTCCTATAGGCCCATAATGCTTCATCGAGCTTGGGGGACCAGTCTTTCCTTCGAGGGTTCACCACCTTCTCAAGGATTTGCTTGACTTCTCAATTGGACACTTCAGGTTGCCCATTTGTCTGCAGGTGATATGCCGTGGCAATGGTGTAAGATATCACTTTTCTCTTCTTCAGGGACACACCGTCGAATCATTTGATCGGCACATTGCTTGAACAAGTAAGGCTCATCCCAAAAATAGAACTTGGCATCATGCAGAAACCTCTTTTTGTCCTGGCTATTTAGTTCATAAGGAAAAACACCACTAACAAGAAAATTAACAAGGTCAGCGTACCACGGAATTGCCGTGGCATATAAAATTTTCTCGCCAGGGAATTCTTTTTTAATATAAAAAATAGAACTTGGCATCATGCAAAAACCTCTTTTTGTTCTTCTGTTACCATGATGTGGCATTTTTCCCAATTCAACACGAGATCAACCTCCTCACATCGCTTCAGTACCTTTTCCAAATTGCTGAGGCCTTTTTAAAGGTCTTCCCCAGAAATAGAAAAATCATCCATGAAAATTTCAAGAAATTCCTCAACAATGTTAGAGAATATGGCTTGCATGCAGCGCTGAAAAATTGTCGGAGCATTACAGAGTCCAAAAGGCATTCTTCGGAAGGCATAAGTGCCATAGGGGCACGTGAATGTGGTCATCTTTTGGTCCTCTGGTGCGATGGCAATATGGTTATACCCTGAGTAACCATCCAAGAAATAATAAAATGCCTTTCCAGCAAGTCGATCCAGCATTTGATCGATGAACGACAAAGGGAAGTGATCCTTCTTGGTGGCCTTGTTAAGCTTTCGATAGTCCATGCAGATTCGTCATCCGGTGACCATACGAGTAGAAATCAACTCATTATCTTTACTCGTCACCGCGATCATGCCTCCCTTCTTGGGCACACATTGAACGAGACTCACCATGAACTATCTGAAATAAGGTAAATTACTCCAGCATAGAGCCATTTGAGAATCTCTTTCATCATAACTTGTTTCATGATTGGGTTCAATCTTCGGTGTGGCTCTATGGATTTGTCGTGGTATTCTTCCAGTAGGATTTTGTGCATGCAGATTGTTGGACTTATTCCCTTGAGATCTGCCATCATCCAACCTAACGCTTTCTTATGCTGTGACAAAACACTTAACAAAATCGATTCTTGGTTAAGAGTGAAGGCAGAGAAAATAATCACAGGTAAAGTTTCATCACTACCCAGATACACATATTTAAGATGTTGTGGCAAATTCTTAAGTTCTAGGGTAGGAGCATACTGTAATGAGGGCTTAGGAGGAATAAACTCTTCAAAATTAAGAGGTTCAAAACACGTACCTGGGCTAGCTTTAAGGAAGCTAGCCTATTGTTCCTCGAATGAAAAATCATTAGGCTCTCTGGCCTTTAAGTCTTCCACTAGCCCCTCATCAGGTCCCAACTGAATCATCTATGTACTTGAAAGATCGGAAGACATTCACAGTGACTTGCTTCTTTTGTTATTACTATATCCACTTCTAAAATACTATGGCATTCTTCAGAATCATCTATGTACTTGAGAGATCGGAAGACATTCACAGTGACTTGTTGATCGGCCACTCGCATAGTCATCTCGCCCTTCTCACAGTCGATGAGAATACGACCGATAACTAGGAAGGGTCTCCCCAATATGATGGGCGCTGTGGCATCGACCTCACAGTCCAGAATCAAAAAATCGACAGGAGAAATGAACTTGTCAACCTGTACGATGAAATCTTCAATTCGACCCTCTGGTCGAACATGTGAACGATCAGCTAATTGCAGGATGACCGAGGTGGGTCTCGCATTTCCTATGCCCAACTTTACGAATATTGACTTAGGCATCAAGTTCACAGTTGAGCCAAGGTCACATAATGTCTTCCCAAAAAATTTGTCTCCTATCGAACATGGGATGATAAAACTGCCCGGATCATATCTCTTTGGTGGTAACTTATTTAAGGAGGAGCAAAAGTCTTTTACCGTAGCAATTGTTTCATACTGCTCAACCTTTCTCTTCTTAGTAAGAATTTCCTTGCGAAATTTGGCATATGTCGGCATTTGTTCCATAGCCTCTAAGGAACATTGATTTGAAGTTGACTCAGAATGTCAACAAATTTTCTGAATTGGATATCTTCGCTATGCTTCTTCAGTCTTTGTGGAAACGGAGGTGGGGGTCTGGCTTCCTGTACTGACGGGGTGCGGACATAAGTTACCTTGGCATTTTTATTTGCCCCTCAGTTTCTTTACTTGACGACTCCTCAGCCTTTTCCTCTTCCACTGGTGCTTCTTCTTGCACTTCTTGATCAGCTTGCTTGGTTATAGGGAGTGAATAATCCTTCGGTCTTCTCCCAAACTTATCTTCAACATTAATTTATATACCACTTCGGAGAGTTAGCACACTGTAATTCTCCTTGCAATGAGGTTTGGTGACTTCAGTGTCACTCGACAAATGTCCTGGTTTGCGTTCTTGTAATGCCGTGACAATTTGACCAACTTGACTCTCCAGCCCCCTTAGCGACGAACTATGGCTTTGAAGCAGGGCTCCTTGATTTTTGATGGAGGTTGCATGGTCTTGCAGCATTATTTTTGTTGTTGCAATAAACTCTTGCATTGTGGCTTCCAAAGAACTTGTGTTTGATGAAGATGGTCCTCCCTTATTAGAATTATGCAATGCATATTCGATTGAAATCCCTAGGAGTCATTGAAATTCTGATGCCGAGCTGGTTGATGAGCATTTTTGTTTCCTTGATTTCCCCATGAAAAGTTTGGATGTTGACGCCATCCAAGATTATATGTGTTGGAATAAGGGTTGTTGTTGCCTCGATTGAAGTTGCCTACAAAGTTTATAGATTCTTGATTGGTTGGGCAGTCACTCTCATTGTGATTTTTGTGGCATAATAAATATTTTGGATGAGCTGCCTTCACTTCTCTCACCTCACTTGGCCTTTGCAAATTCTTCAATATGTTAGTGATAGCATCAAGTTGGGCGGACACGTTATCTTTAGAATCTATCTCGAAAGATCCGTGTGACTTGCGCCCAGCTCCAAGCCTTGTGGATGGAAACTGATAATCATTAGTGGCAATCTTATCCAGAATGTCAAAGGCCTCTGCTGGTGAGTTGTCAAGTAACGTCCCATTTGCTGAGGCATCTATCATTATCCTTGTGGGTGCGTTTACTCCATTATAGAACATCACCACTTGTGTCCAATCTTGAAAACCATGGTTTGAACATTTGTGAAGCAAAGCCTTGTATCGTTCCCAATATTCATACATTGACTCGTCATTAACTATACGAAAAGAAGCTATGTCGTTCCTTAATTGGGTGTTCATATTCGGAGGATTATACCGCATCAATTTTTTTTTTTTGCACAGATCTGTCCATGACTCCATTGAACCAGCAGGAACGCCACTCAACCAAGCCCTTGCTCGGCCACGCAGGGAATACAGAAACAACTTTAATTTCAGAACATCTTCGTGCACCCCTTGTTGGTGAAAAGAATCGCACACCTCCAAGAAGTTACGAATATGCTGCATGAAATCTTCATTTGGCATGCCCCCAAATTGCCCTGTTGAATTAACATATTGAACATGACAGGTTTGAGCTCGAAGTGGGCTGCCTGAATTTCTAGGGCCACTATTCCAAGATTTAAATCATCTAAGATCGGGTTTAAGGGATCATGAATGGCACGAGGTCTGGCTACATTCCCAACATTTAAATTTGCCCCGGCATTCTGATCCTCCTCATGACCAATACCTTGATTTCCGATTTGGTACATGTTCACACGTTGAGTGCGTCTTCTTTGTCTTAAAAGCCTCTCAATTTCAGGATCAATCGGTTCTAATGGCTCTTTAGGGTTGCTTCAGGTCATGTACCTAGAAAAATAAATGAAAAAAAATTAAAGAAAGTAACAAGTAAAGCTAACTAAAAAGAAAATATGAACAAGTAAAATAAAAATGCTATGACAAATCAATTTAACTTCCAGTTGCCAACTCCCCGGTAACGGCACCAAAAACTTGTCCGCTCTTTGTGAGTACTATAAATGAGTGCGAATATATGTGCAAGTATACACAATCGAACAAGTAATAAAGTGATAAGTAGAGTATCGTCTCCACAGGGAATTGGAGAAGTCAAATAGGTTTGTCAAGGCATTTTACTTTGTCACCTAAGTAAAGTTAGTGATTGTATATACAAATGAAAATGTTATGGCAAAATGGAATGACTGATGTGGAAATTGAATAATGGCAGAGTGGTAACAATTGATTATGTTATGGAAAATTAAATTGTGATGCATGCAAACAAATGGAAATGTCAAGGCAAAATGAAATGCAATTACGGGATTTAATATATAGGACTTTAGCTTTCTCACACGACAAGCATCTATGGAAATTAGCGATGGGAGTCACTAGGAAAATCTAAGTCTATTTCTCTGAATGGTATTTCTTCTATGCTTAAGCTGTCCGACATAGTCTACTGAAGTGCCCTATGCTATCTCTAGTAAGGGACTCGACAGATTGAAGATGCCCTGGCAAAGCCTATTGGCATAAGCCCCTGCAGTGATCATATTGGTCCAGATAACAGGATATGTCTTGGCAATACCTTTTTGTGGCCGCACTAACATCTAAACTATTGGCTATGCTCTACTCCTTTTAGTCGAATGAAATCCTATCCTTATCTTTAAGGTGGATTAGGCCTAGTTACTACCTAGAACTTCTTGTTTATGTGGTTCTTCCCTAGTTTCTCTCTCGAATACTAAGGATATTTTTCCAAGATATTCTCTCGAACCCAATGAACCTCCTAAGGAAAGGCTACTCTCGTAGCTCCTACAACCTTAAGGCTTTACGTTTCATAAACAAAACAGAATAAAGCATAGCAAAACAACCATTCATTAAATTAAAAACTTAAACATCCAAGTGAACTCCCACCAAATAGGATTAGTTCATGGTGGAGTTCCAAATAAACAAGCACAAAGCAAGTATCATTCGTTCCTTACAACCCAATAACAAAATATGAAAACAAAGACTAAGGGGAGGAGAAAACACCTTCAACGTGCACTGCCAAACGCTTTCCTCGGCCACCAAGACTGCTCCCAGCGAACTAACTCCTCTCGAAGGCTTAGAACGCTACTCCCTCTGGCTTGTCAATGAGAAATGCCACGGAAAGTAGGATTGACGGAGAAAGATGAGACCTTCTCTCTCTAACTTTTTAAGCTCAAATCTTGGTAGAACCAAAGTCCTCTTCAAGGTGGCTTCATCCTCTATTTATAGGGGATAACAAATCGTAGGATTTGTTGTTAACTATCCTAAAAACCCCAAAAAACCATGGTCAAGTGCTTGGGAGTCGAGCAGTACAGTTTATGATGCAGCCTGGGTAGCTGGCTGAGTGACCGGTATAATCCTGTCGCAGGCGCCCAAGGACAGACAAGATCTGCAGGGTCAGACGGTGTCATCAGTAGAACCGGCGGTTGCAGCGCCGATTCCTCCAGGCATATCTTCGAGGTGGATTTCTCAGGCAGAGGGCACGGAGAGTCGGGGACAACTGACTAGGAAAATATCTTCTTTCACCTTGTGTGCTCTTGAAATGCCAGTCTAACTTGGCATTTTTATTTAACTCAACAATCTCCTTATGTCACAGAAATTTCTTTCCTCTTTACCTTGGTTTCAATACCTGCACATCATCAGACAAGTACATTTCCCATAAATCAGCTCCGTTGTAAAAATAAATTGCCACGGCAAACTGATATTCACCACATGCAACTAAATACTTCTAAATGCATCTATATGGTCCTAAATGAGCCTTTAGACATTCAATAACTTAAGTTAAAAGGTCCCAAAATATGGCCTTTTACGGAGTTATCAACCACCCCTCGCTGGCCCTTGATATCTTTGTATGGACGGGGTGGATCTCTAAGTCACTCCCTAAACTCTCAAACATCAATGCAAATTAATTTACCATTCATGTGTAATAGGTTTGGAATGGGAGAGAAGTTAGTGATGATGTTAAATGGCTTTCTTAAGGTCCGAATAGAATAGTTAAAAGATATAATGCCTTCCTCATTAATGGGACACGAAATCTCGTGAAAGATTAAGGAGGACAAAAAATTATGGAGTCGTAGTTACTTCGTCAACTACAAGTTATGCTACTATTAGGGACAATAATCCGCAGAAAGGAGAGGTCGATTATTATGGAAATCTTATGGACATTATTGAGTTAGATTATTATGGAAAACGAAAAGTTGTGTTATTTCGGTGTGACTGGGTTGATGTAAACATATGCATAAAAAATGATAAATTCTGGTTTACAA
The DNA here is from genome assembly GCF_006381635.1 of Hibiscus syriacus. Lineage (NCBI taxonomy): Eukaryota > Viridiplantae > Streptophyta > Magnoliopsida > Malvales > Malvaceae > Hibiscus > Hibiscus syriacus. Next base: position 16,221,686 of record NW_024062900.1, on the reverse strand, counting down.
TGGTGCATTTCTCTCGATTAATTCACACGGGTCGACGTTTGATGGATGAACCATATGTATTTTCTTCGCAAGTGAAACAAGTATTTTATTGTCATGATCCAATGGATGACGGTTGGTATGTTTTGCTTCGAAATACTCCCAGAGACTTGTTAGACATCGGGGATGGAAGTAGAGATGAAACTGAAACAAGATCAGAATGTTTACCTCAACTACCATAAAACTTAGATGAAACTATCATAAATACAACACAATTTCAATGGGTTCGGGAGGACGTTGATGAAGATATTTATGACAACTGAAATTACATAACAATGTCGTACGATTTTATATCTTTATTTATTTATTTATAATGTTATAACCTTTAACATGTTGTCTTTCAATATATTCATTAATTAATGAGTTTTTTTATTACACATGTTTGTTTATTACAAATATCATGTCGAGGAGAAAAATTACTGATTTGCGGGTTGTTCGAGCTTCTGAAGACCATGAAGAAAGAAATAACGAGGAATCGAATGCACCTGAGTCTTCCGAAGTTCCTGAAACTGTTGAAGAATAAGTAGAAATTCAAGGTAATCTTTGAAACTTTATTTACTACTTTGTTCATTTTCAAAATTGACATTTAATAATTTCTTATATAGTTGAAAATGCTGGAATGCGCAAGACTTGAGGACGTACAACTTTGAAGGAATTATATCAACTTCCTCCTGGGCATCGTGTCAAAGTTTCAAGAAATGATGTCGGTCAACCTATTGCCCAGAAGCACGTCTTCTAGCAGGTTACTTAGGCATAGTTGGACGTAATGCGAATCTATTACCGATCAATTATGAGTCATGGCGCAAAATGCCTAATAGTATAAAAAATCAGGCTTTGGATTTTGTTAAAGTAATAATGTCATCATTAGTATATACTCTATAGATATTCAATACTAATGTATTCTTACGATGCACACTTATTTGTTGTATAGGAGAAATTTTCTTTAGAGATCTCTGACGATTATGTGAAGCAAGCGTTAGGGAAGAGATGGAGGGACTACAAGAGCTCCTTAAAGAAGAAATACTTCAAGAATGATCTCAGCCTAGAAGAAAAGCTGCAAACAGTCCCACCTGGAATGCTCAGGTATCAATGGGAAGATGCAGTCAGATTTTGAAGTTCACAAAAAGGACAGGTATGTATTTTTCATTAATAATTGTAAAAAATTATAAATCATCATTAAAAGTGTTTGTTTGACATTGTAGGACCGAGAGCATGTTGGTATTGCTAGCAGGCAACAACAAAAGTTTACGCACACGGCTGGATCGAATAGCTTTGCTTGTATAGCTAATGAGGAGGTATTATCGATTATTGACATTGTTTCTTTGTATTCCATGTACATACTAACTAATAGTAATTATATTATGGTGCATTATAGGAAAATACATCCGGTTCTAAAGTTGGTCGAATCCAACTATTCGACATGACACATACGAAGAAGGATGGCACTCCTATGACTGCTGAAGCTGCAGAAATTATGGTACGTTTATTGGGTAGATGTTTTAAATTTACTTGGTTTTATTTATATTTGTACCATGACATTTTTTATTTTAATTATTTATTCACCTTATTATTAGGAAAAATTGAGGGAGAAAAGGGCGGAGTATCACGCTACTAGTTCGAGTCAAGGTCTTGTTAATAATGATGACATTAAAAACCGAGGTATTAATGACGTTTTGGGTCTTGAAAGATATGGCCGGGTGCGCTGTCAAGGATCATTTGTTACTCCTACAAAAAATTTTGGATCCAGTTCATCACAGTACACGTCATCACAGTCTCAATCTTCCCAATTAGAAGTTAGTCGTTTAAAACAAAAGTTGGCTGGTATGAATCAACAAATGGCTAACATGAAAGCGAAAAATAAAGCAAGGAAGCAGCGGCAGCACAGAGAGAAGCATCATATCAGCAGAGATGTGAAGAATTTGAAAAATGACTCAATGATATGATACAGATGATACAGAAAACTCAACCTCAAAATCCGCCATCATAGTCTTATTTATGTTATCAGCATTATGTTAATGTTACTGAACCGTGTTTAACTGAACTTATATTACGGTAATGAAAACTTTTATTCATTATATTAGATTTGATGTTGCTTGTTATTAATATAGAGTTTGATGTTATATCTGTCATGTTTGTTGGATAATGAAATAGATTGAAAAACCAAATTTTGGGTAATCGACAATAATTTTTTAATTGGTCAAATTCTGTGTTATTTAGCGGTGTTTGTAACAAAAACATCACAATATGCCATACAATTAACAGCGTTTATATAAAAAATGTCGTGAAATATTAACACCTATTGCAGCATTTGTATCAAGAAACGCCGTTATATACCAACTTTTAGCGGCGTTTGTATTCTAAAAACGCCACTATATACCATACCTATAGCGACGTTTTTATCCTAAAATGCCGCTATATACCAGATCTATCGCGGCGTTTGAATCCTAAAAACACCGTTATATACCAGACCTATAGCGGCGTTTGTATCCTAAAAACGTCGCTATATACCAGACCTATAGCGGTGTTTGTATCCTAAAAATGCCGCTAAATACTAGACCTATTACGGCGTTTTCATAAAAAAAATGCCGCAAAATCTCAACACTTATTGCGGCGTTTGTGATAAAAATGCTGCTAAATATTAGTACCTATTACGGCGTTTGTTTATATCGTTACCTATTGCGGCGTTTTTGGTTAACAAATGCCGCGAACTTTAGCAGCACTATTTTCAGTGGCGATTTTCATAACGCCGCATGTGTTTTTTGCGGCGCTTAAAAATGTCGCTATAGGTAAAAAAAACATAGTAAAAAGCCAGTTTTGCTGTAGTGATCGTAACTTTAATTGACCATTTATTTTGCACAAATATCACATAATCGTGGAAAATAATAAAACCAAAACATGTATCTCATACATATCGCATCAATCAAGAATTTTTTACTAGAATCCAGATGTACAAGTTGCTCTGACACCACTGTTGGGACCGTCGGCGCACCCCATGGTGCAGCGAAAAAAACTCGAAGGTCTCACTAGCGATCCAAGTATGAAAAACCGAAATCGGGAGGAAATGATGCAAATACTTGTAGTGGGTTCCTTGAAAATAACAAAGACAGTAGCGGCTAATGGTAATCACAAACGGTTCAAATCGTAAGCATCCATGAAAACACATCTCAACCTCTACTTAGTTAACCCGATTGAGAACAGAGTTTTACTTTTCCCAAAAACAGTTTTGAGAAAACGACTGAAGATTAAAAACGGTTGCTAGACCTTGCACACCTTTAAATATCCGAGTTACTCTAACATATTAGGGATTTTTTGTTATTTCGAATTAATTAAATTCTTATTTAATTAATTCAAATTAATATCTGGTAAAGACTTATAATCTGAATTACACTTTTTAATGTTTATTTAAACTCTTATTTAATTATTCCAAATTAAATATCCACTAAAAGAGTTGTAATCAAAATTACATTCTTTTAATATATCAAATATATATATATATACATATATATATATATACATATATATATATATTAACTCTGGATATATTTTAGTATCGTACAACAAATTATACATCTTTGCTCATTTCAATCCTAGGGTGTGACCCTACAGTTTCTTGTAACGTTAATAGTAATTAATAGAACAATTATAATATTACATATAATAAGTGACATCAAGCAATATATAATTGTCACCTAAGTTACAAGAAATTATGATTCGGCATATCATCTTAATGATTAACTCTTTTATGTATTACATCTTTTTTCCTTTATATCTAGAATAGGCACAAGTCTTGGAATAGTCACACTTGTATAGCACATCTATTGTTTCTTGATATCTAGAGTAGACTATAATTAAAAAATAACTTGTGATATCTCATATCATCTTATTCGATCATGGCCATGCGTTTCTAGTCTCACTCAATAAAGTGGCATGTGATATATTTCTTATTATGTAGGAAGGACAAATCATATCTTAGTCATACATAGCCCACTACATATATCGAGATATATTCAATAACAGTCTTCATAGTGCAACTAGTTACGGAACATGTTTAATTGTATCAAAACATAGAACAATATATGTTAGGATATCATTGATCTCAAGTCTAAGGATCACACACATAGTCATCACCATGAGCAATGTTATGACCGCCACATAATAATCCAAGACATATGCTCATAGTGGGTAAATCCAATACATTGTTCTCTAATAATATAATCATCTATCAATTTTGACATCTTTATGTCAATGACAACTTGTTGTCATAAATCAATAACAAGTTAGTCTTAAGCATATTATTATTGTCCATGCCCATAATAATACTTGACTAGGGATCTTTTAAAAATAATAATAATGTTATTATATGGACTTTATTATCTTTCTGTTTATGTTAAATATATATATATATAACTCAAAATAATAGTGGCAATGCCTTTATTCAATAAAATCGGTAAATAAAGTGTATCATTCGAATCATCATATGGTTGGTCTTTGGGCTTACTCTAATAATTACCTCGAAGCCAAACTCCAATTCACACTCAAGTGGTAAACTCGAAAACTCCTCTGGGAACACATCGGGGAAATCTTATACTACTCGGATATCCTCAAGTATTTGGACTAAGATTTATATGTGAGCCTAAAAGGCCTCACATCCACGGTCAGTCATCATTTGGACTTTTATAGCTAACATTAACCTTGATTGGATCAACTTCCTTCTAGTCATCACTAACTTGGTATTATTGTCTTTCTGAGCTTGAGTTGTTTGGATTTGATTTCAATCTAGCTTTGAATTCCGACAACCAATCCAAACCTAGGATCATGTCGAACTCTCGGAAGGGTAACTCCATTAAATCTACTATGAATATATGACCTTGGATTTCTATAGGGCATCATATGTGAACCTTGTCTACAGGAATATCTATACCTAGAGGACTCGATACTTGAACTCCTACCTCTATGTGATCTACTGGGTTTTCTATCTTTTGAGATGTATCAGAACATATGTATAAGTAGATTGAACCATAATTTATTAAAGTTGTATCTAGAATGTAAAACACTTTGAAAGTACTCGAGATCACATCGGTTGTATCACACTCTTCGTGAGCTCCCACTACGTACTATCTTGAGGCTACTCTCGGTGTTGCCCCTGTAACTGATATGTCTTTCTCTTTACTCACTGGTCCAACCGTAGTACTACCACCCCTCGCTAGCCCTCGATATCTTTGTACGGACGGGGTGGATCTCTAAGTCGCTCCCTAAACTATCGAACAGTCACAGATAAAATGGTCTAAAGAGCCACAACTATAGTAACCCTTAATCCCTACTAGTATATCATTGAGTGTCTCCTTCCACACTGAGCATAAACAGAATGTTGAGGGAAAAATAATTGAGAAGAGATTTCATATAGGGCTTTCTTTAGGATTTGGAATATGTATTGCTTAGAATGTTAGTTTTTCACTGGACATTTCAGCACACACTCGAGGTTTAACACATTTCAGAGGACCAGTAGCTGAGTCAAAGGAAAAGAGTAAGCATCTGGAGTGGTCAAGATAGGTATTACTAAATAAAGCGTATGTGGTTTGAATCCATATAGTGGCGATGTGGGAATCATTATGGGACATAGACTATATTGATATTATGAGTTGTAATCATTATGTGGTTTGTAATAAGTGGTTTTTGGCCCTAGTGACTTCTAGTTCAGTATCATTTTCACGCTTGTGGAACTGATATGTGGCCTCCATATTGGTTATAACCCTATTCAACATCTGATTTTTTGCTTGATATCCTCCCAACTTGATGACGATCGTATTGTGCATTTCTTCTGTAATTTGTAAATAATGAGAGAACTTCTTCGCTCGACCTTTGTGCATCTTTCCATTGTTTCTCCATTGCTCAACATCATTTTTAAGTTTAGTGACCCATGTTGTCCATTCTTCCGGGGTGTTTCCTATACCGACATTTTTAAAGACTTGTCTGATCCTTTTGAAAATCATTATGCATGGCTTCCATCTCTGTACTCAGTTTATCATTTTCAATCTTTAAATGACGTATTTGACACTCATACATCAGCAAACATTCTTCCTTTCGAATGCCCCCACTATTATGTAGGAAGGACAAATCCTATCCTAATCATACACACTCCACTACATATATCGAGATATATTCAATAATAGTCTTTATAGTGCAACTAGTTATGGAGCATTCTTAACTGTATCAAAACATAGAACAATATATGTTGGGATATCGTTGATCTCATGTTTGAGGTTCATACATATAGCCATCACCATGAGCAATGTTATGACCGCCACATAATAATCTAAGACATATGCTCATGGTGGGTCAATCTAATACATTGTTCTCTAAAAATATAATCATGTATCAATCTTGACATCTCTCTGTCAATGAAAACTCGTTGTCATCAATCAATAACATGTTAGTCTTATGCATATTATCATTTTCCATGCCCATAATAATACTTGACTAGGGATCTTTTAAAAATAATAATAATGTTATTATATGGACTTTATTATCTTTCAGTTTATGTTAAACATATATATAACTAAAAACAATTACCTCACATCCATGGTTAGTCATCATTTGGGCTTTTATAGCTAACACTAACCTTGATTGGCTCAACTTCCTTCTAATCATCACTAACTTGATATAATTATCTTTCCTAAGCTTGAGTTGTTTGGCTTTGCATTTCAAGCTGGCATATCGTTCCGGCAACCAATCCAAACCTATGATCATGTCGAATTCTCAAAAGGGTAACTCCATTAAATCTTATATGAATATATGACCTTGGATTTCTATAGGGCATCATATGTGAACTTTGTCTACAAGAATATCTATACCTAGAGGACTCAATACTTGAACTCTTGCCTCTAAGTGATCTGATGGGTTTTCTATCTTTTGAGATGTATAAGTGGATGAAACCATAATCTATCAAAGTTATAACTAGAATGAAAAACTCTTTGAAAGTACTCGAGATCGCATCGGTTGTATCACACTCTTCGTGAGCTCTCACTGCATACTGCCTTGAGGCTACTCTCGGTCCTGCCCTTGTAACTGATCTGGCTTTCCCTTTACTCAGCTATCCAACCATAGTACTACCACCCTCGTTGGCCCTTGATACTCTGTACGGACGGGGTGGATCTCTAAGTCGCTCCCTAAACTCTCGAACAATCACAAATAAAATGGTCTAAGGAGACACAACTATAGTAACCCCTAAATCTCTACTAGCATATCATCGACTCTTTACTCCCACACTGAGCAAAAACAGAATGTTGAGGGAAAAACAATTGAGAGGTGATTTCATATAGGGCTTTCTATAGGCTTTGGAATATGGATTGCTTAGATTTTTAGTTGTTCACTGGACTTTTCAGCTCACACTCACTGTTTAACACATTTCAGAGGATTAGTAGCTGAGTCAAAGGAAAAGAGTAAGTATCTGGAGTGGTCAAGCAAGATATTACTAAATAAAACGTATGTGGGTTGAATCCATATAGTGGCAATGTGGGAATCATTATGGGACCTAGACTATATTGATATTAAGAGTTGTAATAAGTTTTTCATGTTGTGTGGACCAGTGGTTTTTGGCCCTAGCTACTTCTAGTTCAGCATCATTTTCACGCTTGTGGCGCTGATATGTGGCCTCCATATTGGCTATAGCCCTATTCAACATCTGATTTTTGGTTTGACATCTTCCCAAATTGATGACGGTCGTATTGTGCCTTTCTTCTGCAATCTGTAAATCATGAGAGAACTTCTTTTCTCGACCTTTGTGCATCTTTCCATTCTTTCTCCATTGTTCAACATCATTTTTCAGTTTAGTGACCCATATTTTCCATTCTTCTAGGGTGTTTCCTATACTGGCATTTTGAAAGAGTTGCCTGATCCTTTGAAAATCATTATGCATGGCTTCAATATCTGCACTCAGTTTATCATTTGCAATCTTTAAATGACTTATTTGAGCCTCATACTTCAGCAAACATTCTTCATTTTGGATTTCCCCACTGATACCCTTACCTTTCAACACTTTTGGCATCAATCGAACAAGATAATCAGTTACCAAACTAGGTCGATCTTTTATCTCGAACTCTAAGATTCCATGATCCAAAAGTTGTTGGACTCGATGCTTAAAGGTGGTGCAATTTTCAATGGAATGTCCTTGAGCTTTGGCATGATATACACAACCAACATTGATATCATACCAAATTTGATACGGAGGTTGCCAAGGATTCACATATGCGGAGCCACCTCTCGGGCTTCTAGTAACTTCTTGTACAACTCCTTATATGATATATGGATATAATCAAAATGAGATCCACCTCTCGATTTAGATTGAACTTGAGTCTCCAACGTGCGGAGTAGACTCTTAAATACCAACAAGTTATGATTACATGACTTCTTATTATCTCCAGGAACATCTACAGTTGTCACCATTTCTTTGGTATTTCTGGACAACTTGTTGATACGAATGGTGATCGCTCGTGATTTCTTAGATTGGCTAAGATTAGTAGTCCCATGTATATCTGACATTTTATAGGATCATGTTCATTGTATTCTTTCTCTTTTTGTGCAGAAGTCTTTTTTCCTTTGGCCAAAGAAAACATTTTATCCATCATTTTGGACATTTGTCCTCTCATATCTCGTATCTCATTTTGCTCTTGATCTCTGGGTGCATAGCTCGCCATTATTTTTCTAGCTTCTTCAAGATGCCATTCCCTAGCTGTGTTATAGTTTACTTGATCATGAAACCATTTGTCCATTATGAAATCTTTTTACTATGATGACCACTCACAAATCAACACCTTCTGATTATGTCATGATCATGCAATGCAAGCAAAAAGAAAGAAACATAAAAAAGTTAATACAAATAAAAAAAATAAACAATCTACTGCAAAATAAAAAATGTAAATACAGAACAGACAGAGAAAAATAAATTAAGAAAAATGGTTAATATCAATCAATTTTATGGAAAGAAAAGATTTTACCCAACATGTTATCCACCTTGACATGCTTTTATCAAATAACAATCCTATATGTAGATGTTTTCTTCTCTCATGCTTTGCTATTTACAAGAAAACAATCATAACCACATGATATCTAGTTCACATGCTTGGTACGAAAATATAGAATCTAACTGCATAATTTCTAGTTCCCATAGAATTATTTGGAAAGAAATTATACTATGAAAATTAAAAGATTCAAAAAACTTTTCCATGTGTGCTTTTCTCACAGGATTTTAAAGGTTTAGGGTAAGCTCTAACCTAGGTTCAAGTTCTAGGTTTACTATATGTTGAGTGCTCTAAAGCAACAAGTTCTCGAATTGTCCTTGTATGTGCCCCTTGGCCTGTCAAACCCTCAATCCAGGCCCATCATAGGCTTTCTAATTAAGTTCAATTCGAGGTAACACACTTCCTTATGTCCATACGGAGGTGAATACCATCACGAGGACCATAATGTATGAGTTCCAGGAGCGGTCCACTATCCCATACAAATGTTAAAACCACACGAGTGAGTAGTTTCTTATTCCTACTAAAATAGGATGGAGTGAGGCTTTAGCTCATGTCATGATAATGCAGTGCACAGTGTGTGAGGAAAAGCGAAAAAACACAACTATACAATACACAAAACTCATTCCTCAATTCCAATAAAGACATAATCAATTATGAAAATATTAGAAAATGAATTAGTACAACTATTTAATAGTAAATTAATTCACACAAAGAAAGGTTATTTAAAACAATCAAGGGATCAAAAACTAAATTAAAACAAACTTATAATTTTATTCCAAAGACAATTAATTAACGAACAAGTGGCTCTCATGTCATGATAATGCAGTGCACAGTGTGTGAGGAAAGCGAAAAACACAACTAACAATACACAAAACTCATTCCTCAATTCCAATAAAGACATAATCAATTATGAAAATATTAGAAATGAATTAGTACAACTATTTAATAGTAAATTAATTCACACAAAGAAAGGTTATTTAAAACAATCAAGGGATCAAAAACTAAATTAAAACAAACTTATAATTTTATTCCAAAGACAATTAATTAACGAACAAGTGGCTTGACTCTCTAAAACCAGTGGTCCCCAGCGGAGTCCCCAAGTTGTCGAAACAATTTTTTTACATAAAAATAAATTTAATTATTTTTAAAAGTGATTTAAAATCTCGTCTCGAATTATTTTGGCGTTTTTCTTCTCAATTAAGATAAAACACAATTTAAGGAGTTGTCATCAATCTTTGATTAAAGTGTGATTGGACACTTAAAACAATATGTTATTTTAAAAAATTATTAAAACAACATAAAAAATGTCTGCATACCAGAAAATGAGCTCAGGAGTCAGTTATGTGTGGGGAAGGATTAGCAACCCCACAACACCCTAAATCGGTACCTTGTTCATTAATTATTCGTCTTTGCAATAAAACTCATATTTTTGAATTTATTTTAATTTATGTTCCCATAAAATAAAATTCTTGAATTTTGGAATGAAATATCAAAATATTTAATTATTTCCCATCGAAAATAATTGATCTCTTGTATTTTAAGACAACCAACTCCTCCTCCAATCGAAACAAATAAATATTATAATTTCACCCTGATATTCAAATGCAATAAATGAAATTAAATTAATTTAACATTACCAATCCCTTTTAGAAAGAAAAAATATTCGATTTATTTAAAGACATCGAAATCGAACCTTAGATAAGTTTTAACTATCTTTTCTCGAAGAATTTAAATAGATGAACAATTATTTTTTTCTCGTTCCCAATTTTTAGGTGAGACCAAATTCTGGGTGTCACTTAACGGGACACATTTTCATTTTAAAATTTTTGAAAATAGCTTTCTCACAAGTTAAGACAACTACCTCATGTCAACTTTAAAACAAAATGATATTATCCTTAGTCAAATAATTTTATATGAGTCGAGTAGAGCTATGTTTTTTAGGATATCACATATATTTATAGGACTAAAATGAAATGAATACTAAATTTAAAGTATCGAAAATTAAAGGATAGAAAAAAATAAAAATAAAAATAAAATAAAAACAATAACCAAATTATAATTAAACAGTGACCAAAATATAATAAAACAAAAACACTATATCAAAAAATAAAATAAGACAACGTAAATAAATGACAAAATTGTGAACAAACTAAACATCATAATATAATATAATATAATATAATATAATATAATATATAAAATAATATAAATATAATATAATATAATATAATATAATATAATATAAAAATATATAAATATAAATATATATAAATATAATATAATATAATATAAATATATAATATATATAATATAATATAATAAATATAATATAAATATAATATAATAATATAATATAAATATATATATATATAATATATAATATATAAAAACATAAATAAATAAAATAACATATCAATGTTAAAATAAAATGTAAATATGACCAGAATAGAACCAAAATAAAATTAATACATCAAAGTTAAAACAAATAAACTATAAACAAATGACCAATATATATGTAAACAAAAACATCATATCAAAAATTAAAATAATTAGAATATATATAAATGACCAAAATATAAAAAATAAATTTATATGCTCAAATTCAAAATAAATAAATAAAACAGAGAAATCAGATGACTAAAGTGTAAAATTACAAAACCCGAGGGATTGCGGGAATGATTTTCCCATACACTAAATACGCAGAAACCCCTTCCCCTAAACAACGTCGCATGAGGAGGGGTATGTATACCCCAAAGAGGGCCAAAATAGCCATCATCTCTCATTTTTCAATTTTATTTCTTTCTTTAGAAAGAGAGAAAGCTTTTTTTCTCTCGCTTCTCTTTTAACTCCCTCATCGGAGGGAAACCAACCACGAGGTCGACTGTCGTACATCGGTGTCGATGACCACCGCCGGCCACCGCAAACTGTGGCCGAAATTCGACCAAAATACCAAAAACATCCCTCTTATTCTCCTGCACCTGAATTCGTCCTTCACTTATCCTAAACCCCCACCAAAAGCCCTAAATCTGAATTTTACCTTCGAACAAGCAACTCTCCGACGACCCTTGCAAACCTCGGTGATGGCGAGGTAAGCTATTTTGTCCTTGTTTCTTATTGTTTTCGGTGGTTTATTGTTGTAGTTAATGTGTATTTTATTTCCTCGTTCTCTCTTCTTTTTCGAATGAGTATTTGTTGCTGCTGGTTTTCTCTCTCTTTATCTCTGTCTCTTCTCTCTTACAGGTTTGGTCCTTTTATAGGCACCGAGGTGCGGCCTTTTGACCGGTTAGAGAGAGTAAATCTCGTGAATCACTAGGGCTATGACGGTGACTCACCTAGGGGTGGCACAGATATCTAGCTGGTGAGTTGGCTGGGTGCATTAAATGCACCCAGATCTTCTTCGATTTGGCCGGTGCGACGGCGATTGCGTGTATCATTAGGGTAAAACCCTAAGTATGGTCTAATCTAGACCGTTGGATCTCTCATAGATTCAATGGTGGATGAAGAACTAGGCTGGGGAAGATGCAGGAATCCCTAAGGTTTCGGGTCTTGTTGGTGGGCCTCCAGGTTGTTATAGGCCTTCGGGTTGTTGGTTGTTAAATGGGGCTCCAGGTTTGATTATAATTGGGTCCCTCGTTTCTTTCTTATTGGGATGGCTTGTAATTATTATGCCCGATTTATATTTTTAGCTGGGTTTGTAATATAATATAATTATTATTTTATAATAATAATAAGAAGAAGAATAAATGGGACAAAAACTACTGTAAAGGAGAGCATAAAACACAATCGAAAATCATTCTCGAAGATAATTATCCAAAAAAAATTATATTTGGTGATGTCCCAAGTAGTAGTAACGTTGCAAATACCTTTAACAATGAACAAAATCGTAAATGCTTACATATTTACAAAGTAAAGATAGATTTTGTTTTAATTTGAGGTTCCTCTTAGTTTTTTGTACAACTTTTATTTCATTTTTTAATTTATTTGTTTTAAATTGTCTTTTTTAATTAAAGATTGTTTTGTTTTTAAAAAGTAATCCAGATATACATGGTCCCAATTTTAACATTTCTTTTTTAACTAGTTCATGTTACTATATTTATCTACAAATTATACATATATTTTTATTTAGCAGACATCATATAAGCACTAAATAAATTAAGTAACAGTTTAGGTAACGAAGGGATTTCTTTGATATAATGCTAATAATTTATGGATACAATTAGAACAATTGAAATTTAAAAATTAATTTCAAATGAAAATCATAATTTGAGAACGATTGATGGAATTAACTAACATTCACCAAGAATTGATAGCTGTTTTATAAGGATATTGATGATCATAGGTAAAGGTGTAATATTTGATTATGGATTTGGTATTAAATGCATATCTAGCACAATATCTAGATTTGGATTTGCATTCATTAAAAAGCCATAATCTCTATATCATCTAACGAAATATTAGCTAAAGATATTTGTTGCATAAATGGCAAGGATGATCCGCTAATAAGACTTGACTAAAAAAAATCTATAAAACCCCCATTAGAGAGACACTTTTGTATATGATCATCTCATCCTCAACCAAAACACAAAAGACATAGAACTCAATCTTATTTTCTCTTCTAATTAGCTTCAACACGGTCTACGAAGAATTGAAGATGGGTTCTTCTGGCATTGCATCCCTTCTCATCATCTTGATTGTAGTTTCTTGTTAGTATATACATATATATATCATCTTTCTATATTTTAATACTTACCAAAATCTTTAAACGATATAATTTGTTTTAATCCAATTCCCAGGTGTATCGAACTCAGTAGCACAAATAGTAGGAGGAAAATGTACTACTGACGCGGACTGTAGAGGTAAGGATAAATGCATATGTGACGGAGCCGACATCTGTACATGTCAGCCCCCAAAGATTACTGCTAACTCCGTACCAATCGTGGATGCTCAATGTCAAACAAACGCCGATTGTGCTCTTGCTTGTCGATGGGGTTGCAAACATTATAGTTGTATCGATGGCACTTGTGTCTGCCAGTGTTAGTAGTAACTAAAAATTTGTTTAAATTTCAGAAGACTCGAAATAAAATCCTTCAATATGTTGGAAAATAAATGATAAGCGAAGCATAATTTTCATATTATTTTTGCATTTTTTCCTTTAATAATAATTATATAGCTTGTGAATTTTCAATTCAAATTTGAAGTTTAAGTCAAGTTTGAATTTGCAAAGTTTAAATAATCAAATAACAAAAAAAAAAAGGAAAACAAAGTTGTTTTTATATTTACCTTAGTAATTTTTATTATTGAGAAAGAGGCAAAGGCTTTATCTAGCTACGACGGTTCTTATGTAAGGAGATCTAGGAGGTCTCTTTCCAACAGATAGGCGATGGACGACGGGGCGACAACGAAGGAGTACAGATTGTATTTACGTGGTAGAGTGAGTTTGGCCATTCTACCAGCTACCACTTTTTTCTTCCCAGTGAATCCAAATAAACTCCACAAACCAATTACGATTTCATAGGGCAGAAAAATCGCTCAGACTAGCGGGAGCAAATCTTGCCTAACATTTGAGTTTTTGATTAATTTAATGGCTTGTAGGCTATCACTTTGCACCTGCATACGCTGAACGTCGAGACTCCGTGCAACCTGCAATCCATAAAAATGCTCTAGAGTTCTACCTGTAGTGGACTTGCAACGCCAATCATCTTGTGGAAGCCGGTGATCCATGATCCATTACTGGTACGAATCACTCTGCTAACAGCAGCAAAGCCACTCGTTCCTTCAACCGTAGTGTCTGTATTGAGATAAAAACACCCGGTTGCAGGTGGGTTCTTCATTGTTATGCAAGAGCCCGTAAATGTAAAAGAATTACGACATTTCCACGTATGCCAAAGAATAAACACAAATAACCCCCCAAGAGCAAGACATACCAGGATGAAACTCAGAACCACTAATGTTGGTGCGGACCCAGTCGGGCTGTAACCCCTAAATTTGTCCTAAAAGAGAATTAGTTCAAATCTAGAAAGTCAATTAAAAACTTGTCTCTCACGTTTTTAACTCTAAAACAATCATTTAATGCTCGAAAACATTTATAATTCCAACACTAATAAATATTATTAAATAAAAATCCAAATGAAATCTATTTTTACAAATAATATTTAAACATTCATAACAATCCAAAATATTTAATATTGTCTAAAGTCCCAAATACAACTAAAATAAATTAATTCCAAAATATTATATTTAAAGTAATAAATAGATAATCTGAATGTGTATCATACTATGAAAATATTAGAAATCTGAATAAAGACACAACTCCAAGTACCAGTTCACCTTGCTAGAGAATATGAAAGAAGAAACAATGGCGGAGTAAGCTACAAGGCTTAGTGTGTCTCTAAAATTCAATCAAACACAAGTCACAACATAATTTGAAACAAACAATAGAAATTATTCATCCATATATCCACGTTATAATTATATGTAAATATGAAGAAAATGTTAATGCACCCGCCCGTACACCTGTTACACCCAGAAAAGAGAGTGGGTTCCCTAGAAGCTCAGTAATTCCAACCCAAACACCATGTAAGTGGGGTCTGCCACAAAGGTAAAAGCCACTGAATTCGAAAAAGTGACATTTACTCCGTCGAGTGAATGCATAGAACTCCCTTAATAGAAATCGTCCCAACATGATATATAAAATGACATAATATTTGATGTCTAATCCGATCCGAATAATAATATTTCTGAAGAATATAGTTATTATGAATCAGATATGTATTCCGACAAATCAAACACATTTATTCAATATGGTTCTCATAGTCATATTCCAATTTCGACAATTAAACATGCCTTGCATGATAACATTTTTCCGAATCACAACAATTTCACAATCAAACATGCTTTCAGTCATATTTTAACTAGTAAAACAAGCAAGCAGCCAAACAAATAATATATCAATATATTAACAGACACACGTCAACAAAAGCTACATCAATAGTAACTTCTACCACGGTCAGCTCGAGAAGTAGATCAATCTGAATCAATGCAGTTCACAGGAGCTACACAGTACGGTTTTATATTTATGGGCAACGGTGGCAGAGGTGGTAATCCAGTTCTCGGGTCAAAATTTCCTGTAAAAATTCCAATGACTAAATAAATCCCCAATTGAAATTCCATATTACTAACTATTATTTAAGGACGATTCAAAATTATTTTCGAATCAATCAGAATTTTGAAAATAATTTGGATCGAACAAACTGATCTTCCAGATTATAAAAATGGGATTGCTAGAGATGAGGGTGCACCGGCAGCAATATCCAAGGGTGATGAGGGTCAGGGTGTCATGGTCGGCCTTATCGTAACCACAAACGGTCAACCACCATACAAAAACAATGACATAACCTAAATAGAATGAACGAGGGTATTTTTCAAGGCTGACGACACGGCTCGCGACCCAGGTCGGTTGGGCCTTCCTCAATGAAGCTCCGAGCCTCTCACAACCTTACATGGCTGACCGAGAATAGAATAATCAGTTACCAAACTAGGTCGATCTTTTATCTCGAACTTTAAGATTCCATTATCCAAAAGATGTTGGACTCGATGCTTAAAGGTGATGTGATTTTCAATGGAATATCCTTGAGCTTCGGCATGATATTGACAATTAACATTGATATCATACCAAATTTGATACGGGGGTTGCCAAGGTTTCACATAATGCGGAGCCACCTCTCGGGCTTCTATTAGCTTCTTGTACAACTCCTTATATGATATAGGGATATAATCAAAACAAGAACCACCTCTCAGCTTGGATTGAACTTGAGTCTCCAACGTGGGGAGCAGACTCTTAAATACCAACAAGTTATGATTTCATGACTTCTTATTATCTTCGGGAACATTTACAGTTGTCACCATTTCTTTGGTATTTCCAGACAACTTGTTGATACGAATGGTGATCTCTCATGATTTCTCAGATTGTCTAAGATTAGCAGTCCCTTGTATATCTGACATTATAGGATCGTTTTCATTGTACTCTTTCTCTTTTTATGCAGAATTCTTTTTTCCTTTGGTCAAAGAAAACATTTTATCCATAATTTTGGACATTTGTCCTCTCATATCTCGTATCTCAATTTTCTCTTGATCTTTGGGTGCATAGCTCACCATTATTTTTGCAGATTCTTCAAGATGTCATTCCCTAGCTATGTTATAGTTTACTTGATCAAGAAACCCTTTGTCCATTATGAAAACCTTTTACTATAATGACCACTCACAAATCAACACCTTCTGATTATGTCATGATCATGCAATGCAAGCAAAAAGAAAGAAACATAAAAAAGTAAATACAAATAAATAATAATAATCTACTGCAAAACAAAAATGTAAATACAGAACTGACAGAGAAAAATAAATTAAGAAAAATGGTTAATATCAATCAATTTTATGGAAAGAAAAGATTCTACCCAACATGTTATCCACCCTGACATGCTTTTATCAAATAGTAATCCTATTTGTAGATGTTTTCTTCTCCCATGCTTTGATATTTACAAGAAACAATCATAACCACATGATATCTAGTTCACATGTTTGGTACAAAAATATAGAACCTAACCGCATAATTTCTAATTCCCATACAATTATTTGAAAAGTAAAATTATACTATGAAAATTAAAAGATTCAAAAAAAATTTCCTTGTGTTCTCTTCTCACGGGATTTTTAAGGTTTAGGTTAGGCTCTAACCTAGGTTCGAGTTTTAGGTTTACTATATGCTGAGTTCAGCTATAAGTAACAAGTTCTCAAATTGTCCTTGTTTGTGCCCCTTGGGCTGTCAAACCCTCAATCCTGGCCCATCACAAGCTTTCTAATTGATTTCAATTCGAGGTAACACACTTCCTTATGTCCATACGAAGGTGAATACCATCACGAGGACCATAATGTATGAGTTCCAGGAGTGGTCCACTATCCCATACGGATGTGAAAACCACACGAGTGAGTAATATCTCATTCCAACTTAAATAGGATGGAGTGAGGTTTTAGCTCTTGTCATGATAATGCAGTGCACAGTGTGTGAGAAAAAGCGAAAAAACACAACCACACAATACACAAAATTTATTTCTCAATTTCAATAAAAACACAATCAATTATGAAAACATTAGAAAACAAATTAGTGCAACTATTTAATAGTAAATTAATTCACACAAAGAATGGTTATTTAAAAACAATCAAGGGATCAAAAACTAAATTAAAACAAACTTATAATTTTTATTGCAAAGACGATTAATTAACGAACAAGTGACTTGACTCTCTAAAATCAGTGGTCCCCAGCGGAGTCCCCAAGCTGTCAAAACAATTTTTTTACGTAAAATTAAATTTAATTATTTTTTAAAGTGATTTAAAATCTCGTCTCGAATTATTTTGGCGTTTTTCTTCTCAAATAAGATAAAACACAATTTAAGGAGTCACCATCAATCTTTGATTAAGGTGTGATTTGACACATAAAACGATATGTTATTTTAATAAAATTTATTTTAAAAAATTATTAAAACAACATAAAAAATGTTTGCATACCATAAGTTTGGGAGTCGGTTACATGTGGGGAAGGATTAACAACACCACAACGCCCTAAATCGGTACCTTGTTCATTAATTATTTGTCTTTGCAATAAAACTGATATTTTTGAATTTATTTTAATTTATGATCCCATAAAATAAAATTCTTGAATTTTGGAATGAGATATCATAAATATTTAATTATATCCCATCGAAAGTAATTGATCTCTTGTATCGAAAAATAAATGATAGAAATAAAAATAAAATAAAAACAATAACCAAATTATAATTAAATAGTGACCAAAATATAATCAAACAAAAACATTATATCAAAAATTAAAATAAGACAAAACGTAAATAAATGAAAAATTTGTGAACAAACCAAACATCATATAATAATATAATATAATATAATAATATAATATAATATAATAATAATATAATAAATATAATATAATATAATATAATATAAATATATAATATAATATAATATAATATAATATATAAATAATAATATAATATAATATATAATATAATATAATATAATATAATATAATATAATATAATATAATATAATATAATATGGCAAATGACAAAACATAAATAAATAAAAATAACATATCAATGTTAAAATAAAATAAAATGTAAATATGACCAGAATAAAAACAAAATAAAATTAATACATCAAAGTTAAAACAAATAAACTATAAACAATTGATCAATATATATGTAAACAAAAACATCATATCAAAAATTAAAATAATTAGAATATAGATAAATGACCAAAATATAAAACAATAAAATTGATATGCTCAAATTCAAAATAAATAAAAAATAGAGAAATCAGATGACTAAAGTGTAAATTACAAAACTCGAGGGATTGCGGGAATGATTTTCCTATACATTAAATACACAGAAACCCCCTCCCCAAAACGACATCGCATGGGGAGGAGTATTTATACCCCAAAAAAGGGCCAAAATAACCTTCATCTCTCATTTTTCAATTTTCTTTCTTTCTCTAGAAAGAGAGAAAGCTTTTTTTTTCTCTCAATTCTCTTTTAACTCCCTCATCGGAAGGAAACCAACCACCAGGTCGACTGTCGTACATCGGCGCCGATGACCACCGCCAGCCACCGCAATGGTGGCCGAGATTCGACTAAAATACCCAAAACGTCCCCTTTATTCTCCTGCACCCGAATTCGACCTTCACTCATCCTAAAACCCCACCAAAAGCCCTAAATCTAAATTTTACCTTCGACCATGCGACTCTCCGACGACCCTTGCAAACTTCGACAATGGCGAGGTAAGCTTTTTTATCCTTGTTTCTTATTGTTTTCAACGGTTTATTATTGTAGTTTATGTGTATTTTATTTCCTCGTTCTCTCTTATTTTTCGAATGAGTGTTCGTTTCCGCTGGTTTTCTCTCTCTTTATCTCTGTCTCTTCTCTCATGAAGGTTTGGTCCTTCTATAGGCCCTGAGGTGCGACCTTTTGACCGGTCGGAGAGAGTAACCCTCGTGAATCACCAGGGCTATGGAAGTGACTCACCTAGGGGCAGTACAAATATCTAGCTGGTGAGATGGCTGGGCGCATTAAATGCACCCAGATCTTCTTCGATTTTGCCGGAGCGACGGTGACTGCGTGTATCATTAGGGTAAAACCCTAAGTATGGTCCAATATGGACCGTTAGATCTCTCATAGATTCAACGGTGGATGAAGAATGGAGGTTGGAGAAGATGCAGGAAACCCTAAGGTTTCGGGTCTTATTGTTGGGCCTCCAGGTTGTTATAGGCCTTTGGGTTGTTGGCTATTTAATGGGGCTTCGGGTTTGATTATAATTGGGTCCCTTGTTTCTTTGTTATTGGGTTGGCTTGTAATTATTGTGCCCGATTTATATTTTTAGTTGGGTTAGTAATATAATATAATTATTATTTTATAATAATAAGAATAATAATAAGAATAAATGGGACAAAAACTACTGTATAAAAAAGCAATGATAAAATTGAAAAGGAGAGCATAAAACACAATCGAAAATCATTCTCAAAAATAATTATCCAAAATTTCTTTATATTTGGTGATGTCCCAAGTTGTAGTAACGTTGCAAATACCTTTAACAATGAACAAAATCGTAAATGCTTACATATTTACATAGTAAAGATAGATTTTGTTTTAATTTAAGGTTCTTCTTAGTTTTCTGTACAACTTTTATTTCATTTTTTTAATTTATTTGTTTTAAATTGTCTTTTTTAATTAAAGATTGTTTTGTTTTTAAAAAATAATTCAGATGTACATGGTCCCAATTTTAACATTTCTTTTTTAACTTGTTCATGTTACTATATTTATCTACAAATTATACATATCATATTTTTATTTAGCAGACATCATATAAGCACTAAATAAATTAATTAACAGTTTACGTAATGAAGGGATTTCTTTGATATAATGCTAATAATTTATGGATACAATTAGAACAATTGAAATTTAAAAACTAATTTCAAATGAAAATCACAATTTGAGAATGATTGATGGAATTAACTAAGTAACATTCACCAAGAATTGATAGATGTTTTATAAGGATATTGATGATCATAGGTAAAGATGTAATATTTGATTATGGATTTGGTATTCAATCCATATCTAGCACAATATTTAGATTTGGATTTGCATTCATTAAAATGTCATAATCTCTATATCTATCTAAGGAAATATTAGCTAAGATATTTGCTCCTTAAATGGCAAGGATGATCCGCTAATAAGCCTTGACTAAAAAAAATCTATAAAACCCCCATTAGAGAGACACTTTTGTATATGATCATCTCATCCTCAACCAAAACACAAAAGACATAGAACTCAATCTTATTTTCTTTGCTAATTAGCTTCAACACGGTCTACGAAGAATTGAAGATGGGCTCTTCTGCCTTTGCTTCCCTTCCCATATCTTGATTGTAGTTTCTTGTTAGTATATACATATATATATCATCTTTCTATATTTTAATACTTAACAAAATCTTTGAACGATATAATTTGTTTTAATCCAATTTCCAGGTGTATCGAACTCAGTAGCACAAATAGTAGGAGGAAAATATACTACTGACACGGACTATAAAGGTAAGGACAAATGCATTTGTGACGGAGCCGACATCTATACATGCCAGCCCCCTAAGATTATTGCTAACGCCATACCAATCGTGGATGCTCAATGTCGAACAAACGCCGATTGTGCTCTTGCTTGTCGATGGGGTTGCAAACATTATAGTTGTATCGATGGCACTTGTGTCTGTCTAGTAGTGCCTAAATTTGTTTTAAATTTCAGAAGACTCTAAATAAAATCCTTCAATATGTTGGAAAATAAATGATAAGCGAAGCATAATTTTCATATTATTTTTGCATTTTTCTCCTTTAATAATAATTATATAGCTTGTGAATTTTCAATTCAAATTTGAGAAAGAGGCAAAGGCCTTATCTAGCTACGACGGTTCTGATGTAAGGAGATCTAAGAGGTCTCTTTCCAACAGATGGGCGATGGACGACGGGGCGACAACGAATGAGTACATATTGTATTTACGTGGTAGAGTGAGTTTGCCCATGCTATCAGCTACCACATTTTCTTCCCAGTGAATCCAAATAAACTCCACAAACCAATTACGATTTCATAGGGTAGCTATCGCTCAGACTAGCTGGAGCAAATCTTGCCTAACATTTGAGTTTTTGATTAATTGAATGGCTTGTAGGCTATCACTTTGCACCTGCATACTCTGAACGTCGAGACTCCATGCAACCTGCAATCCATAAAAATGCTCCAGAGTTCTACCTGTAGTGGACTTGCAACGCCAATCATCTGGTGGAAGCCGGTGACCCATGATCCATTACTGGTACGAATCACTCTCCTAACAGCAGCAAAGCCACTCGTTCCTTCAACCGTAGAGTCTGTATTGAGATAAAAACACCCGGTTGCAGGTGGGTTCCAAGTAATCGCTTCAGCTCTACGGTTTGTATGAACGCTAGCACCTAGAAAGGATTCAACAAAATGGGAGCTCCAAAAGAGGCTCAGATCTAAAACCTCATTCATTGTTATTCAAGAGCCCGTAAATGTAAAAGAATTACAACATTTCCACGTATGCCAAAGAATGAAGACAAATAAACCCCCAAGAGCAAGACATACCAGGATGAAACTCAGAACTAGTAATGTTGGTGCTAGTGGCGGATCCAGAAATTAAAAAATAAGGGCCCAAAATAAATATTATAATATTCATTAATTAAACAAGTTACATAATCCAAAATCCAAAATAACAATTCATTTAAAAAGCACAAAAAAAATTATTACTAGAAACAATTACAATTGTTCTCGACGAGTCATTCCTTGAAACCGTTTCATGATTACTTCATCGTCGGTTTGGAGAAAAAAATCTCTTTCTATATAAGTGACCAAACAATCATTTAAAAAGTGGTCACTAATGCTATTTCGCAACCTATTCTTCATGATGTTCATTTTAGAAAATGCTCTTTTCACACTTGAGGTTGCTACGGGGAGAATCAACACCAACTTTATGAGCAAATAGACTTGTTGGTATACTTGATGCTTCTTTGTCTCGACTAGCTTCATGGAAAGTTCACCCATATCTTTCAATACCCAAAATCTATCATCCCTCTGCATATCAACAATATAATTATCAAGCTGATAATCAAGGCCTAGTCTATCAACACTTGTAAACTCATCAGGATATAATTCAGCAAGTCTAAGTATTTTTGTTTGTCAAAAGAAGAAAACTAATCAAGTGGACTCAAAGAAACCATACAAGTCAATAACTATATACTAACCTCATCAAATCAATTGTTTAACTCTTGAAGTTTAAGATCAATAACTCCAAAAACACTTCAATTAAAAAATGATGAATATTAGTAGTATCCAAACGACAATGTTTCTTTCTTCTAGGTGGAGTATACACAATATTCATATCAAGAATATCAATGTCATTCTTGTTACAAAATAAAGTGGTTGTAGCAACAACAAAAAACTCCCACTCGTTTTTCCTCATGTTTTACAATCTTTCCTTAGTTAAAGTGACAAGCGACATAGCATTGATGATATCTTGATCTTTTCCCTGTAAAGATTTGTTTAATTCATTCATAATCCTAAATATTCTCTTCATCAAGTGAAACATGAGAATGAAATTAAATGACTCTATTACAAAGCTCACATTATTGACTTTTCGAGCATCATCATCATTCCAAGCATTACCAATCAAATCAAGCACCTCGTATATGGTAGAATACAAATCAATCACATTCAAAATCAACTTATAATGAGACCCCAACGTGTATCGCCTGGCCTACCTAAACCAAGCTCTTGGTTTAAACCTTTTCTAGTCACAATTTTACCATTTTCAAAGGCTTATGCAACTTTTTCAACTTGTTTTCCTTTAAGAAAATATTTTCACTTGCAAAATGATTCAACAACATTCAATAAATCTCCAAGTGTATCAAAGAGCCAGCCACAATCTTTATTTTTTTAGAAATGACAACAATAGTTAATTGAAGTTGGCGAGCAAAACAATGTATGTAGTATGGAGATTGTATTTCTCTCATGATAAGAGTTTTTAGACCATTAAGTTCACCCTTTATATTGCTGGCTCCATCATACCCTTGACCACAAATTCTTAAAAAACTCAAAGAATACTCATTAAGAAAAGAAAATATAGCTTTTTTAAGAGACAAAGTCGTGGTATCTCCAACATGAACAATTCCAAGAAATCGTTCCTTTATCATTCCCTTTTTATCAACATAATGTATGCACAATATCATTTGTTCTTTTTGAGACACATCACTAGACTCATCCACTAGTATTCCAAAATAGTCTTTACCAAAGTATCGGTTGGTACAGTTGTAGTGGTTTTTGAGCTTGAGACCGTAACACCCCTGTTGACGTTGTAAGTGTTGACATTGTTGATCTCTCGGTCTTTGTTCTTCATGGGAGGCTTTTTACTAGAGTCTCCTCCCTCAATATTTCCTTGTTTAATAGCCAACTCAATCATTTCATCGGCCATGACTAGATCTGAGAAACCTCCCGATGTAATTGCCACCAGGTGCCCGAAGTAAGGTGCCTTCAGAGTTTGTACAAACAACTTTCTAGTCTCATTTTCATCCAAAGGTGGATGAACCTGCACAGATAAATCCCTCCATCGATGTGCGTATTGTTGGAAACTCTCATTGTGTTTCTTCTCCAGGCTTTGTAATATAACCCGATCTGGTCTCATATCATTGATATGCTTGTATTGTTCCAGAAAATACTTAGCTAAGTCTTTCCATGTCTTGATATGAGTTCGGCTGAGTTGGTTATACCAACGGATAGCTGAACCGGACAGGCTCTCCTGAAAGCAGTGGATCAGGAGTTGGTCATTCCCCCCATAACCTGTCATTTTCTGACAGAACATAGTGATATGGGCTGATGGGCAGCTGTTCCCATCGAACTTCTCAAACTCAGGAACTTTAAACTTTGGTGAAAGTACCAAATCTGGAACCAGGCCCAGCTCCCTGCATCCACTCCATAATAATCATGGTCCCCTTGGACCATCTTCATTCGATCTTCTAACATCCTGATCTTCTCTTCCATCTTTATTGCTTTGTCATCTTCATTGAAATCCGGGATATTGTAATCATCCGAATGATTACCAGGATTAGTTGTGGAAGTTTGCACTTTTATAGCAGATGATGCTTTTCCTTTGACAGCAGAAGAATTTTCTTGTGGTCTGGGTAAGATCTCGCGTGAAATAACCACCTGTGGGGTTGGTGATATGGTAACCCCCTCGGAGGGACTTAAGCCTAGTACTAGCTTGCTGTAAACCTGATAATTTGGCCACTATTTGGTCTACCAAGGACTCCTGGTTTTTCTTGATGGATTCTAGAGTGCTCTGACTATTTTGAGCCATCTTATCTTCCAGTTCTTTTTGCAGTCTTGCCATGTTCTCCTCGAGTTTTTCCATTATGGCCTCCATTTGTCTCTTTTTTGCTCGAGTATTGTGTGGATGATGTGTATTTAATGCTTGCGGTGGTAAACTTGGTGTTTGCTCTTTCTCTTTCTGAGACATGTTCTGTTTGTTAATACGAATGTAAAAACATAGAAAATATAAAAAACAAACATGAAATATAAAATGCAAAGTATGCAATGCATGATGTATGCAATTTAGAGGCATTGATCCAGAAAAGTGTCCATTACTATAAATAATCCTTATTTAGACAAAATTATTTTATCTTGTAAGAGACATAAAAAACATCACATGTATGTTTGGACTAAATCCTCTAGACCCCAAACAACTTCTAGTAGATTGACAAGTCTTATTCCTTCATCTGTCACTGGTTGAATGCCTTATCGAATGACTACGGCTTCCCTTGCTATGCCGTGAAGATGACGGGTTGCCTTCTGTACTTGTTCTAGGAAATCTCGGATGACTACATCTCTAGCTTTTACCCTTTGTTGTGCTTGCTCCCAACGGAAACGCCACTGTAATCCTCCGTCGAAGAGCATTATCTGAAGCTCGTTCGCTTGCTTCTTGAACCCATTTACAATTGCTTCTAACTCAGTTATTGTATTTCCATCTTTCTCATGTTGTTTCTCTAAGTCAGTCACTTGGATTCTCAAGCGTTGGTTCTGATGTTAACTGTCTTCCAAGCACCTTTGAGCAGCCTTAAGCTATTCCTTCCAAGCTTTTTCATCAGGCCCCTCGAACTTCTTTTTCAGACTGTGAGCTTCGTCTTTCCAGTATTCAGAGGTTACTTTCAACTTGGAGTTATCCTTGACTTTATCTTGATACCCCTTTCTCAAATCTTCGAGCTCAAAACGGACTCTTTTTTGTTCTCTTTCTAGTTTGTATGCTCTGTCTTTCTGAGAGTTGGCATCTAGCTTCCATTGATAACGTTCAGCTTCAAGTTCCTTAACCCTCTGCTTCAGTTCGTTATTCACAGCTTCAAACTATGCCTTGGCTATCTGAATTTCAGAAGAGACAGGCCTAAGATGTTCCTCCATGGTCCGGGTATCTTCACAGTCTAGCACTGGGATGTTATCATTCTTTCTCAATCTTCCACTCCACATAATATGGAGTAAGCATGTCTCTGGCAGCTAAAACATCCATCTGAAATACTTTCTTCCACGAATCAGCTACTTCCTTAATCATCTTCTTATAACTGTCACCATGATACACAAACTCTTATCTAGCTAGCCTGCATGTTACCGGGATAAACTGACGTGCCCCATATTGTCTAAGTGATAGCAACGGAGCATACCCAAATGCACCCGAACGTTCGAGTAAGGTCATAGTGTCATAATCCCCACACCGGAAAAGAACGTCATCGAGGAACAGTCAAGGGGCTCTCCAGGTAATATCTCGATCCTGAAGATGTGTAAAGACTTTAATCCAATTTTATTTCGAAGCGTATTCATGCCATTTCATTGTGATGAACTCTCTCAAAGGTGAATAGGTGGTGCTAAATCGGCGGTAGGCAACCCCGTTAGTCTTCCATAAATGGTTGTGAATCCAGACTTGAAGAAGCTGTATACATCCAACGAACCTTCCTCCGCCAGTTCTTCAACAATGGTTGAGAGATCGAAAGGTTTCGGCTAAGATGTTCGGTGCTAGGTTGACTCGCTTCGGGAGTTGTTCAAACAGCTCTACCACAACAGCATCAATGTAATCCAAAGTCTTCGGGAATATAATCAGACCATATAGACCCAGTGCAAACAGGTCTATTGACTTTCACTCATCGGGATGGTTCTTCATCAGTTGCTTGATATGAAGCCAAGCAATTCCTTCCCCACTGCCTTTACATCGAGCTCGGTCAGTTACCCATTTTTCGTCAACCCCGGCAACCTTGGCTAGTGCATTCTTGAAAGGCTGGCTTTTGATGTGTTTAAGGTAGGCCCTCTCTAGTCTGATACTTTCACAGTGCATCAGTGTAGTCTACTCTTCAATAGTGGGCACCATGTCCTCCTAATTAAAAGTAAAACAACTGTATCCCGGGTTCCAGAATTGAACCAAGGCTCTGATTAAGGGCTCATCAGTCTTGATATGAAGCAAAAGTGCAATGTCACCGTACCGTTGACTGAACTTATGTTTCTGATCATTCTTCCAACTGTCCCAGATATCTCGAAGTTCTTGCACATCATTCTGTTTTAGGCTGATAGAGGCATAGCTGACCAGCTCTGACACATAGCTTTCTTGAAGACTGTATCCCTTTTCCTTCTGAGTCTTCTCAGACCATAGTCGTACCTCGGGGTTTTTAATCTCTTGTATTACAACACCTTTTTCTATTAGTTCAGATTATTTTGTGTATAACAAATGCTTTTTAGGGATCAATGGCCTCTTGTTATGATGCAAATGCTAAAAAACAAACACAAAGGCAAAAAAGTTAGTAAAATAAAAAATAGATAAATAAATATAAAATGGCGAAAGGAAAAATAAAAAAGAAGCATGGTTAGGGTAAAAATATCCTAGGTTTTGGAATGTGGTTTCGGGGTAGGCTCTAATTCTTCATAGTCTCCCGGTTTAGGTTCTAAAAAAACGGTACCCGAGTTCTCCTTGTCGGCGCCCCCTTGGGCTTACCAGTCCCTTAGTCCTAAACTCATCACAGGCTTGTGTGGACTAAGTTAAACTCGAGAGGACACATTCCCTTATGTCTATGCGGAGAATAAATTCACACGAAGACATAAGGTATATGAATCCCGAAGGCTACTTGCTAGGCATATGCGGTGAATAAATTCACACGAATGCGTCACTTTCACCCCCACTTAAAACGGGTTTGGAGCTCGGGTTTAGAGCCTTAAGTGAAAAAAGCTTTGAAGGCTAAAATCATGAGAAAACAATTAGTACAACTATTTACTCGAAAACATAATCAAAAGTAAATAAAACGGATCGAAATTTTACCTTAAAATTTAAACTTACCCTTTTCGTTAAAAAGACAACTGAAAATTACCTTAGCCTGACTCACTTACCTGTGTCCCCAACAGAGTCGCCAAGCTGTCGCAACCGTCTTTCGGTTGGGCCCCGGAATTAGGCTTCGACTTGAAAAATGTGGATTGGAGCCGCCACCAATCTTTTATTTTAAAACAAATAGGTAGATCGGATACCTTATTTCTTATCTGATCTGCGTTTTACCAGAGATGTGTCGGATTCGGGAGTCAGTTACAGTCAAGTAAGGGTTAGCACCCTTGAACTGCACTTTCGGTACTATGTAATTTCCAGTTGTCCTTAAATAAGAAAATTATAAGTTTAACTTAAAAGGTAAAATAGATATCCAAATTACTTACCTCCGATTTATTGAAAATTCCTCAAAAGATTAAATGTGTTAGGGAAAAAAATGAAAAAATGGTAAGGAAAGAAAAAAAAAGTTAAGATAGGGAATCAAATAAAATAAATAGAATAAATAATAATAATATATATACCGTAAATAAGCAAATAAGAACAATGAAAAGAATAAATAAATTAATTAATAAATACAAGTATAAAATAAATATAAAGGCAAAAAAAAAGGTAAATAAAAATACATATATGAAAATAGTAGTAACGATAATAATAATAATAAAGTAAAATATACTTATGTATAATGTAATATAATAAGAAAAACAATCAAATAAAAGTAATTACAATATATATAGATTTAAATAATATAAATAAAATACTAGGCGTATACATATATATTATGATAAAATATAGTAACGATATAAAGTATATATATATATATACATAAATTAAAATACTGAAAAAGTAATAAAGAATAAATAAATAAAAGATAATTAAATATACATGATAGTAATATGGGTTATATTGAAACTAAAACAAAATTGATAGCACAATTCGAAAGAAAATTGAAACTGAAAACGAGATTTAAGGGTAAAATCAAAGTTTAAAAAAATGGAGGGATGAATAAGGGGATTCACCCCTTCTTTGATGGAAACACGCGGACCTTGTAGGTCCATGGATCCGGTCCGTCGATTTTATGGGTTGCATATAAGTTAAAAAAATTAATTTCATTTTGCCTCATTTATTTCTTCAACTCAAAACCGAGCCTTCCCCTACCTCTCTTTTCCTCTCCAACTCTCTTCAACATCAACGAACAGGGGTCATATGTTCAGAAAAAAGAAAGAAAAAACGGTGGCTTTTTTAAAGAAAAACGGTCTCATGAGGGTGGATCTAAAGAGATCTCTTCGAAATGCCCCTCATCGGGTCCTCAGCCTTTTTTTGGCTTTGAATCAAGAACAACAACAATCGAGGCAACATGGATGAATCAAGAACAACTGAAAGGTAAAAATAATACATTTCTTTTTATTTCCTCTCGAACTTGTTACAAACGCTTCGGGATCACTCTTTCTCTGCTCGTGTCTTTATGGTATTTTCGTGTGTAATTCCTGTCTAAATTACAATAGGGATTACACTGTATTTATAGTGTTCATGTACTCCTATTTTTGGGTATTTAAATCCTAGTAAAATACTAATGATGGTATCTTGATAATGGTCGAGATTCTCGGAGATGGTTGCATGCACGCGCGCGGCTGTTAAGAGTCCTCACATATGAGGGTTGCGGCGCCGGTAGAGAGGCGATAGAAGTCTGTTGGGCTTCACGTGTTTCTGCTAGGTTCCTTGGTCTTGGGCTATAGGACAAAATCTGGTGTCTTCAATTTGAAATATGCTTTTTTGGCCGAAAATGAAACTTTGCCTGTGATCATATCAAGTAAATTATCCGAAGGAGAAGAGGAAGCTTTGGTAGCAGTGTTGTGCTCTCACAAAGA
This sequence comes from Hibiscus syriacus, assembly GCF_006381635.1. Taxonomy (NCBI): domain Eukaryota; kingdom Viridiplantae; phylum Streptophyta; class Magnoliopsida; order Malvales; family Malvaceae; genus Hibiscus; species Hibiscus syriacus. Next base: position 16,191,322 of record NW_024062900.1, on the reverse strand, counting down.
AGCCATATGATGGACCATTGCCGACATTAAAGGATTAAGTCCCTAGACATGCATGCACAAGATCAAAGTCGAAGAATGAGCAAAGCCATCACGAGAAGGATAACGCCGATTAAATCCACCGATGATGGAAGTAGTAAAGAAAGAAATTCAGAAACTCCTTGATGTTGACGTAATCTATCGGATATCGGATAGTAATTGGGTAAGTCTGATTCATGTGGTTCCCAAGAAAATAGGAGTCACAGTGGTTGAAAAGCAAGAAGGGGAGTTAGTGTCCACAAGAGTTCAAAATGGATGGCGAGTTTCTATTGATTACATGAATTTGAATTCTCTTACTTGAAAAGATAATTTTCCTCTTGCTTTTATAGATCAAATGATTGAAAGATTAACTGGGAAAACTCATTATTGTTTCCTTGATGGGTTTTCAGGTTTTTTTCAAATCCCAATGGAACCAGAGGATCATGAAAAAATGAATTTTACTTGTCCCTTCAGTACATTTGCATATAGACGAATGTCATTTGGTCTTTGTAACGCACCAGCCACCTTCTAAAGATGCATGTTAAGTATATTTTTCGACTATGTGGAGAAGGGCATCGAAGTCTTTATGGATGACTTCACGGTTTATGATAATTCTTTTAATGAATGTCTTGATAATTTAACTAATGTGCTTAAAAGATGCTTAGAATATAACATTGTTTAAAACTATGAAAAATGTCATTTTATGGTTGATAAAGGGTTAATTTTAGGTCATATTGTTTCCTCAAAAGGGATTACGGTTGATAAAGCTAAAACAGATGTTATAAGCTCACTTCCTTACCCCACAACTGTGAGGGAAATTCGTTCTTTTCTTGGCCATGCAAGATTTTACTGCAGGTTTATTAAGGACTTTTCAAAGATAGCACAACCTTTATGCAATCTACTTCAAAAGGATCAAGACTTTGACTTTAATTCAAAATGCAATGAGTCTTTCGATTCATTAAAGGAAAAGCTTATTTCAACTCCAATTGTTCAACTGCCAGATTGGAATCATCTCTTTGAACTTATGTGTGACGTATCGGATACTAGCGTTGGATATGTTCTTGGGCAAAAAATAGTGAAAGAGCCACATGTCATAGCCTATGCATCCCAAACTTTGGACTCGACTCAGAAAAATTATTCGACTACGGAAAAAGAACTTTTTACTATAATTTTTTCTTTAGAAAAATTTAGATCCTATTTGCTTGGCACTAAAATTACTATTTTTTCTAATCATGCTGCTATAAGGTATTGATGAGCAAAAAAGAGGCAAAATCGAGGCTTATCCAATGGATCATGCTTTCACAAGAGTTTAACATGGAAATTAAAGACAAAAAATGATGTGAAAATCTGGTAGCAGATCACTTGAGTCGAATTCCCCTTTCTACATCCGAACCACCACTTAGAGAAGAATTTCCTAAAGAAAAATTGATGGTGACGCAAAGCATAACCCCGTGGTTTGCGGACATGGTTAATTATTTAGCCACGGGTAAGTTACCATTAGATTTGCCAAAATCTGAAATCAATCGAATTAAGCGAGAATCTTGACACTATATTTGGGACGATCCTTATTTATGGAAGCACTGCTCGGATCAGGTAATTCGACGATATATTGCCGCAATGAGGTAAATTCAATTTTGCAATTTTGTCATTCTTACTCTAGCGGTGGTCATTTTGGGCCAGACGTACAGCCCATAAAATTCTTGAATGCGGTTTCTATTGGCTTAACATCTTTCGGGACTCTTATATGTTTTGTAAAACTTGTGAAAGATGTCAACTTACAGGTAATTTAAGCCATATGAATGAAATGTCGCTTAATTCTATACAAGTTTGTGAAATTTTTTATGTTTGGGGAATCAATTATATGGGTCCTTTTACTTTGTCATTTGAAAATACTTATATTATTTTAGCTATAGATTATGTTTCTAATTTGGTGGAATCTAAGGCCACTCAAAATAATGATGCTAAAACTACAGTTAATTTTTTGAAAATTATTTTTTCTAGGTTTGGCACGCCACGGGCTATAATAAGCGACAGAGGAACACATTTCATAAACCGAGTCATCGAGTCGCTAATGAAGAAATTTGGAGTAACTCAAAGAATTGCTACATCTTACCATCCATAAACAAATGGACATGAAGAAGTATCAAATCAAGAAATTAAAACAATTCTTGAGAAAATTGTTAAAAAGGACAGAAAAGGTTGGAGTTTAAAATTAACCGATGCACTTTGGGCATATCGAACTGCTTATAAAGGCCCCATTGAGATATCACCATACTGGCTTGTTTTCGGTAAACCATGTCATTTACCAGTTGAGTTAGAACATCGTGCTTATTGGGTCGTTAAACAATGTAACATGGACATGGATACAATTGGTGAAGCTCGGAAATTACACATTCAAGAACTTGAGGAAATCCGAAGAAATGCCTATGATAATGCTCGGATATTTAAAGAAAAAACAAAAGAATTTCACGATAGTAGAATTTCTTTTAAAACTTTTTCTGTCGGTTAAAAGGTTTTATTATTTAACTCCAAATTTAAACTTTTTGTAGGAAAACTCAAATCAAAATGGCTCGGACCGTTTACAGTAACTCAAGTATTTCCTCATAGTGCTGTTGAAGTTGAAGATAACTCATGAGTTCGATTTAAAGTTAACGGTCAAAGACTAAAGCCGTATTATGAAAATGATATGGTTGGTCTAATAGGAGAAATCAATTTAGAGGAACCCACACTTTCAAAAATCAGGTCGTCTAGCTAACGACGTTAAACAAAAGCGCTTGATGGGAGGTAACCCATTTCGTTCTATTTTTTTCATTTTATTTCATTTTATTTTTTAGCAAACTTTATTTTTATTCTATTTATTTTATTTTAATTAATTTTATTTTATTTTTCTCTGAACAAATTCAAATTCCGATCGAATATTTCTTACCTTCGCCCGAGGTCGTCTCGACATGACCCTGGTTGCGGCCGCCACTAAATTAGGGAGTATTCTTTTTCACTCTTTTTGTTTTTAAATTCGACATACGTTTTGGGACAAAATGGATTAAGTGAGAGGGAGGAAGATAAGTATGTATCAAATTTTTCATTGACTTGTTTAATTATTTGAAATTGAGTTATTTTGATATTGATATGTTGGGATCGTTGGTTGCTAGTCTTGAATTTCGCTCTATATTCTTGCTTCCTTTTGGATTGTGTTCATTTTTGATCGAATTTAATTTGCATGATTAATGATTGGTATACCTGGAAAAGTTTTGTTAAGTATTGATATTTCATGCTTTTGTCGATAGGGATGAACTTGACTCAATGCACATAAATTTTTCTTGTAAGATTTGAGCCTAAACGAGCATACATTTTCTTTCTTGCTCATTGTTTGACTTGTGTGTGCCGAACTAATTAGGATGTTCTAGAACTTGTAATCACAATGCATATCGAGACTACATGTTGAACGTGATGTTTTAATGTGATAGGATAAACCCACTTTTCCCAAAAAGCCTACCCGTCTATATATCCATTAGTGAACCATATTTGAGCCTATTTCTCTTTCTTTGTTTTTCACCTCATAATTAAACCTGAAGCCTTTCTTTTTATTTTTCCTCTCTTTTCACACCCTTACCGAGACTTGAGATCTTGTATCACTCTTGTTCCACGAATGAAGAAACAAAAATGAAAAAAAAATCACTTTTTCAAAGAAAAAATCAAAAAAAAAACAAGTTGTTCATTGTTTCGAACAGCAAAACAAAGACCCTTTGTTCGAAAAAAAAGGGGAAAGAAAAACCGATCGATTCAATTGTCTTTCATCTATTCTTTTTCCTTGATTTGTTCTTCATTGCACTTCATGTTAATTCGTGGATTGTTCTTAATTATTTTGATCTCTTTTTCCGATATTTTAAACCTTTCTTTTCGACCTTTGCTTACCCTAACCTAAGCCCCTTTACACCTTGTTTAAAAAACCCTTTGATTATTGCATTATGTTCATTTTTCATAGTGGAGACTTGATTGGATTCCAAGCCTATGGTGATATTTTGGTTAGTTTCAGTTTGAGCGATTTCATTTACCCCAAACACTTTGAGCGGATATATGTGAATCTTTGTGAGGTATTGAGTCATGTTTCATTGAAGTTGGCAATTAATTGAGATATCTTGTTTACTTTAAATTTTCTTGGTTGTACCTTTGCTTGATTGTTACTTGAATTCGGCAAATATCATGGACTTAGTTCGATTGGAAGTTTGAGGAATAAATTGAAATTGAAGATGGCAACTTGTGATTTGAATGTATTAATTGATGAATGCTTGAGGACAAGCATTGAATAAGTGAGGGGGAATTTGATAAGTGACTGATTTAGTTAATATTTTGCTTTTAAATTACTCCTTAATCATTGGTTTTTGTGGCTTAATTGTTCGTTTTGGTTCATTTTTTGTGCAGGACGTCAGATTCTAGAAATTGCACAAAAATGATAGAATTTTGCAGTTTTATTTTTATTTTCAGAATCAAAGGTGGTTGAAATTCATATTTGAATTAAACTCAAGTATAGGATAATATTTTAAAAATTATATTTTATCTTTGTATTTTAGTTTAAATAGGTTTTAGTATTCTAATTAAGTTTTAGGAGATTATTTTTATATTTTATCTTTGTTTTAGGTATTTTAGTTTAAATAAGTTTTAGTATTTTAATTAGGATTTAGAATATTATTTTAAATATTATTTGTTTAGGTATTTTAGTTTAAATAGTTTTAAGTGTTTTAATTAGGATTTAAGATGTTTAGCTTGTTTTTAAGAATATGAAGGCTATAAATACCCTCTAAAGGTGAGCATAGAAACATATATCTCTCATCTGAGAATAAAATATTATTTTTCTCTCTAACTTTCTCTCTAATTTTCGCATACTTCCTTTATTTTTCTTAGAATTTCGTTTTCAATTATGCTAAGAATGACATTGGTCATACTTAGCTAATTTTCTTTCAAGCCGAAGGCTAAAGCAGAGACTCAATTCCAAATGTGAGAATTGCAAGGTACTTAAATCCGCTTCGGATTTCTCTCTCTGTTTTCTGAGCTTACTTTTCAAATCAAAACGATTTCGACATTGGTCTGGATATTTTTATGATTAACGTTTGAAGAAGGATTTGCTTATTGAAGCATATTCAATTTCCCGAGAACACACTTAGCAAAATTATTTGCTAAAAGGAAACTGAGATCGGAATCAGTTATTGTTGAAATGACACAATCCGAGTTGGCAACGAAGAATTGTCCTTGTAAGCCGACGTGAATCTTGAAGTAAAAATATGTTTCGATGATCCGAGGAATTTGAGGCAAAGATGAAGTCAGAGGCTGCTTTTACAATAAGTTTTCTTTATCCCAATTTGGTTATTTTATTTATTTGTTTATTTAATTTTTATTTCATTATACTTCTTTAAATAATTTAAAACCCCTTTTATCTTTATTACTATTTTTAAAATCATTATTTATTATTTTATTATTTTCCCTTTTTATTTTATTTTATTATATCTTTTCCATTTCATCTGGAATTATATATTCTTCTAAAATCAAGAAAGAGATTTACTAAATCAGAAGCCGGAATTATTTTGATAGCAAAACGACGGTTATCAAGAATACATGGTTTATTTCATTAATTAACGAGCATATAGAAAAATAAAGAAATCAAGATAATGAGATTAAGAGAATATTATAGCAAACAATAGAGAAATCATATCGATGTACCTATAATGTCTCTATTATTTGGTTGCTCGCAAAATGGCCACGTTGTAGCACTATAGTTATGAGTTATGCAGAGATTAACACTTAACCTAATGAATTTTAATTCTCATTAAAGGCATAGGTTAATTGCTTAACAAAGCATAACATTTGGTATCATATATCTATATAAGAATTAGTTTACTTTCGTAAACACCAATGCTAGAACGAATGTAGCATGCAATCTCAATAATTTTTATCTCTAAAAATAACCAAGATGAACATACATAAGGATGTAATTATCTCTTTAAAAACATCTAATTAACATGCAGCTCGTCAACATATAGTTTAAAGCAGAAACCATGAGTGAATCAATTGACCGAACATCTTATGTTCAGTACAAAACAAAAAATAATAAGAATAATAATAAGCATCCAACTTAGCAAAGTGTATTTCCCTACTCAACTCAATAACACAAAGGTAAGGCTAAACCCCGATTGATTACCGCTGCTCCATTATTGCTAATACACTCTTGGGTGATAAAATTAGGTTGCCATCGTGGATTGATTGTGGTGGAGAGAAATATGGAGGTGAATGAAATTCTTTCTTGAAATGGTATAAGGTGCTCCCCTATTTATAGGTTAAAAGATTGGGCCCTCAATCAATGATTTTTCTCCACATTTCAAGATGTATTTTCCAAAATTTGAAATTTACAAAACAATTTTAATGAAAATACTGAAAACATCTTTTTTATGTTTTCATATTTTCACTTATTTTTATTTTCGTTTTATCGAAATTATTTTCTAATTTTACAACCAAAACACGTTTTCTTCAACATTTTCTATTTCCTAAAAAAATGAAAATAAAAATAACTTATATTTTCTAGAACCAAACGGACCCTAATAATTTCTAAATGGAGAGTATTCTTCTCAAATTGGTAGAGGTGAAAACTTGATTCAACTCAAAGATTGATTATTTTTAAAATTTTGAGTTATCCGAATTATACAAATTAATTCAAATTTTGAATTCAAATTTAAATTCAGATCTGAAAGTTTGAATAGCTGAAAATAAAAAATTTAAATAGCATTATCAATGTTTAACTAAGTAATTTTTTATTTTTTTTAATTTGATGCGTAATTTTTTTTAGTTTCTTCAATTTCTTTTTCAATATTTTTTACTAAATTTATATCGTATGGTCCCCAATCAATTAAAAACCATTTTTGGGATTCGAATGCATTACCAATTTTTTTTTATAATTAAACCTTCTACTACTCCACTTAAAATCACTTGTTCATTATAATATTTTAGATAAAACATTTTTATGTTTTTAATGAATATCTACAAACTTAATTTTCCCGATGGAGTTTGTATTATCAATCAACTCGACATCAATTTAACTAGAAAATGATCAAAATAACCTTATTTATATAATACAGTAAATATTATTTTAAGAGTATTGTTGTGAAACTTGCTGTGTTTCACACTCATAATTTTTTAAATAAAACAACTAAAACCATTACTCTGTATTTGAACTAATTACTAAAAGCCTTTATAATCAAACTTTCCACCGCAGCACAAAATTTATTTGTTTATTTAAGTTTTCTAAATATATTTTTTACTTATGTTTTTAATGTATATATACTTGTATGTATAATATAATGTGTTTGATTAAATTGATGTCACCCGTTAATCGAGTTTCAACTTTCAAGTCAATTAAAAATGACAAAAATATCCTCATAATAAATAAAGATTAATATTAAGGCATGTTTGTGATCTTTTACACTTTCATACAAAATGTATAAATAAAGCAATTAAAAATTATTATATAATATTTAAACACATCATTAGTAAAGTATGCACTAATCTTTATCACTCCATCTAAAATAATTATTAAATAAATCGTGATAAATATATTTTCACACTCTTGTTTTTTTCATGTACAAAACATTCATTGTGAATGCAGTAAATAAATTGGATTAGGAGGAACGTTTTTATAATGAACATTTATAATATACAATTTAAATTAGTCCATCAATAAATCAGATATCGATTAATTAGTAAAAATATAACCTTAAATTAATAGTTGTTTTAGAAGGATAACAATGATAATATGTAAAGGTAAGATATTTCATTATAAATTGATTTTCTATGAATGTATGTTAAATATCCAGATTTGGATTTGCATTTATTATAAAGTCATAAACGCTCAAAAAAGTTTCTTTCTATACCCAATAAAATATTAGCTACGATATTTGCTGCATGATTAGCGTGATCATCCCCAATAAAATATTATAATCCGTTAACCTTTTAGATGGCTTGCCTAAAAAATCCTGTTATAAATCCCCAATACAACTACAATTTGGTACATCATCATCTCATCCCCAGCCAATACATAAAATACCGAGAGCTCAACCTTATCTTCTTTTTTAATCGGCTTCAACACTATCTACTAAGAGATGAAGATGGATTTTTCTCGCATTGCTTTCCTTCTGATCACCTTGATTCTAACCTCTTGTCAGTACATACATGCATAGATATATTTATCATATTTTCCTATTTTAGTATCTATAACAAATTGTTTACATGAAATATTTAAATGATAAGAAAATTTTTATTCAATTTAATTTAATTTAATTTCTAGGCGTACTAAACTCAATAGCATGTTCTATTGACGAAGACTGTGAAATTATGGAGATTTGCGCTTGTGACCGAGCTGACAACTGTAAGTGCCAGCGCCCGAAGGTTGCTGCTAAACTCGTACCATTCGAGGATGGTGAATGTAGAAAAGACGTGGATTGTGCCCTCGTTTACCGATGGGGTTGCAAATACTATAATTGTATAAGTGACACTTGTGTTTGTCAGTGTTGATAGTGTTTAATTGTTTTTTAGAAGATTCGCTTCAATACGTTGGAAAATAAATGTGAACAATAATACAAGTGAAACATGGTTAGCATGATATTTTGTACACTATTCTAAAAGTCCAATATTTGAAAAAGAATGAATAATCTAAAAATTGTGACTAAATATGTACTAAAAAATTACGAACTCAAAAACTCATAACCATTAAAATCGTCCAATAGTTCTGATCAAAATCGTCCGTAGAGTATGATTCTGAACTCGTAACCATTAAATAGGGACTAAAAATATGTACTAAAAAATTACAAACTCAAAAAAATAAAAACAAATCTCAAACTATTTATACAAAAATTAAAATTAATTTATCGAAACAAATTATAATATGTACTAAATATATCAAACTCAAATATACATTAAAAAGGTTATGGCCAGGTCTTCCTCATGTTGGCATCAAGGAAAAGAGATATTTGCTCGAATTCTTTGTGTTTACTCTCTTTCCATCGTGGCATCTATTTTCAATTTTCTACCCTTAACGAGTATTTAGCAACCTTTGCATCTTTTATAAAATAACAAAAAAGTAAAAGCATTCGATGGTCATGTGTCACATGGGTCGAGTTTGAAAAATGTGTTTGAGATAAACTTCAAAATGCATAAATTTAATCCTATAAAATTTATTAACACATCAAAAGAACATTTCAAAACATTTTATGAGTAAATTGATGTTCGCCCGTCATGATTATGACCTCAAAAAAGCAGACAGAAATAATCTACATAAATATATGCACAAAATTTGCCCCAAATTCTTTCCTTCACGCATTACAGCATGTTTTTTTTAACAAGTGGAAAGCTGTTAAGCAGTAAAATTAAACTAAGTCAGTTTCCTCATGAACAAGGATGTGCCGGACTTCATCAGGTGGGTTCTGGAAAACCATGAGACCCAGGCAAGTGTTACTATTGATATGAGCTAAGGCATCCGCCGCTTCATTCGCTTCTCGTTTGGTATGTGAAAGTTCTCGTATTCTTCTGATTAAGGTAGTCTCGTACATATGGGGGATACCATTCAGCGTGTTGACAACCTCCTTGTTATCAATCTCAGCCTCTACATCTTTGATGTTGCTATTCCAGGCGAGCAACAAGCCGTTATAAAGGGCCCAGATTTCAGCTTGAAACGCAGAAAACCGTCTGATATTCCGGTGGAATCCTGTGATCCAGTGGCCACAACCGTCTCGGATAAGACCACCACTTGATGCCTCCATTGTACGTGGGTCCGCAGCCCCATCCGTATTGAGTTTAGCCACACCCATTTTGGGAGAATGCCACCTTTGTCTCAGGTTCTTCATGGCCGTGCTGGAGGGCTTTGCTTGTTAGCTTTAATTAATGGCTTAAGCCCACGACAGTGTTGATTGACCGATCTCCTTTGACGACCAAACCTGACCATTAAAAACAAAAGCATTACGTTGTTTCCATAATCTCCAAATTATTATCCCAAATATAAGCCTCCAATGGTAAGCGTCCCGATCAAGTCCTGTGGATTTGGAGAAATTAGCATTAATCCAATCAAATAAGGATAAAGAATAGAAATTATGCGAAGCAGTATTTGGAACAAATTGTTCCCAAACCATTCTTACCGTCGGACACTCGCAAAGGACATGGATTATGTTTTCTTCACCATTGCGGCAAACCAGACATGGGATCCGTGGAGAGCCCACATCTCGTTCTCTCAACATTGGTCATAAGCCGATTACGAAGCACAATCCAAATATATTGTTTCAGCCGTTGTGGACCATCGTAATCCCAAGCCATGTTCCACTTTTTATCCTTCAAGTTCCACTCCCGCTCTCCAATTTTATGAAAAGCTGAGCTAATTGTGCAGACCCTGTTGTGATTCCATCTCCACATGGGTCGGTCCTCATGCATGTCATCGTTAGGGGCAGGGATAGCTAGGATCTGTCGCACCATGTCTTCCTCAAGATGGCAGTGCAACAAATTGATGTTCGAATCTCCATAACCATCAACAACGTTAAGAGGCAGCATGGGAGAAGATTTGGCACTAGTGATAAGTTGATCAATTCTTGGGATCCAAGTGTCAAGCCAAAAATTGGTGCTTTTGCCATCTCCAATGGACCAGCACGTGTTCCCCTTGATGAAGTCCCCAAAACCGAGTTAAAGACCACCAAATGAAAGAACAGTTCCGAGTCTCGATACTATGAGGAAGCATCTCGCTCATCTTATATTTGGATTCACTTTGTGCCCAGAGAATCTCCTAAACTGGTCGTGTTGAAAACCAATGCACCGAAAGTGCTTGCTTTGAAGAAAGAAAAAAAAATATTGAATTTTGTCAACAAATGTAGGCACCGAAAATTAGGTGTAGAATTTGTTGATTTTTAATATGGGCAAAATACAAACTCTAGTCACTAAAATTTAGGGTATTTACAAATTAATCCTTAAGCTTCAACTATAAATACCCTAGCTCATTTAGCTTCAAAACCATCCCAAAGCATTCTAGCTTTCTTCCAATACTAGAGAATTTAGAGAGTTTTTTTAGAGTTGTTTTCTCCTTTTTATCAAGAGAGAATTATCATTGTTTTCTCCTTGGTAGATCGAGATAAGTTGTAATTCCTATTTTCTCGTAGTGAAATTCTTCTACCGTTGCCCGTGGTTTTTACCCTATATTATTTAGGGGTTTTCTACGTAAATTTTGTGTCTCTTTTATCTTCATTTTTATTTTCTCAAATTATCAGTTGTGATTTTGCTCTATTCGATAGCCGTCTTCCGCAACAATTGGTATCCGAGCCAGATTTGAGTGTGTAATATTTGCTTATTGTCTTTGTGGTTGCCACCAAAAGGTGGATCCTCCAACATAAGAAAGTAAGAAGGTATTACCCATTCTTTGAAGGTTCTAGAGAACTATTCACAATAGTGAAATAATGGGAGCTATCTAGAAGCTATGGCAACGAAATTTGATATTGAAAAGTTCAATGTGAGAAATTTCTCATTGTGGAAATTGCCATCCTGAGGAAAGACGGTTGTCTAGCAGCTATCAGCGAAAGGCCGGTGGATTTCACAGATGACAACAAATGGATCGAAATGGACGAGAATGCTATGACAAACTTTCATCTAGAATTAGCAGATGAAGTATTGTTAAGCATCGAGGAGAAGAAGACAGCTAAGGAGATATGGGATCATCTCACCAAATTGTACGAGGCCATATCGTTGCACAATAAAATTTTCCTTAAGAGAAAATTGTATACTCTCTGGATGCCAGAATCTACTTCAGTGACGGAGAACTTAAACACGCTGAACACTTTATTTTCTCAGCTTACATCCCTAAGATGTACAATAGGAGAATAAGAACGTGCTGAACTTCTACTTCAAAGTCTACCAGATTCATATGATCAACTCATCATCAACTTGACAAACAATAATGTCATCAGTCTAGTCTTCGATGATGTTACAGCTGTTGTTCTACAAGAACAAATCGGCGTAAGAATAAGAAAGACAGACAAGTAAATCTGCAACAAGTAGAAGCGTTGACAACGATGAGAGGGTGATCAACAGAGCGTGGCCAAATCAGCAATCACAAACATGGTAGATCGAAGTCGAGGAGCAAGAAGAATTTAAAGTGTTACAACTGTGGAAAGAAGGGTCACTTGAAAAATGATTGTTGGAGTCTAAATCAAAACTCCAATCCACAAGGCAATACCGCAAATACTTCAGATGATGGAGATGCTCTATGCTGTGAAGCATCAACCATCGTGGAAGGTAGAAATAGATATGCAGATATATGGCTCATTGATTCGGGAGAAACATATCACATGACCTCAAGAAGAGAATGGTTCCATCATTATGAACTTGTCTCAGGAGGATCTGTGTATAGTTGCAATAATCATGCCTTAGAGATCGTTGAAGTGGGAACCATCAAATTGAAGATGTATGATGGAACAATTAAAGTTGTTCGAGATGTGCGGCACGTGAAAGGCCTGAAGAAAAAATTTATTATCCTACAAATTGTTTGACAATAATGCAAGAAAGATTGAAACACGGAAAGGAATCATGAAGGTGTTCCGTGGAGCGCTTGTGGTGCTGAAAAGGGAAAAGATAGCTGCAAACTTGTACATATTGAAGGGAGAAACTTTGTTAGAAGCAGAAGCCTCTGTTGCCTCATGTAGTTCAGATTCTGCAATGCTATGGCATCAGAAACTTGGACACATGTCAGAACAAGGAATGAAAGTCCTTGTGGAGAAAAACCTACATCCAGGCTTAACAAAGGTATCACTTACTTTGTGTGAGCATTGCATAACAAGTAAGCAGCACCGGTTGAAATTCAACACATCAAATTCTAGAGGCAAAAGTGTTCTAGAATTGGTTCATTCTGACGTATGGCAAGCACCAGTTACATCCCTAGGTGGAGAAAAATATTTTTTCTCATTTATTGATGACTACTCCAGGAGATGTTGGGTGTACCCTATTAAGAAGAATTCAAATGTGTTTTCAACTTTCAAAATCTTCAAAGCGCGGGTGAAACTTGATTCTGGAAATAAGATCAAGTGTTTCAGAACAGATAATGGAGGAGAATACACAAGCGAAGAATTTGATGACTTTTGCAGGAAAGAAGGCATCAAAAGACAGTTCAAAGTGGCGAACACTCCTCAACAAAATGGAATGGCAGAGCGGATGAACAGAACCTTGTTAGAAAGAACAAGAGCAATGTTGAGGGATACAGACCTAGAAAAATCATTTTGGGCAGAAGCAGTGAATACCGCCTGTTATTTGGTGAATCGAGCTCCATCAACTGCAATAGAGCTGAAGACACCAATAGAGATGTGGATTGGTAAACCAGCTGATTATTCAAACCTCCATGTATTTGGAAGTGTTGTATACTTGATGTACAACTCCCAAGAAATTTCAAAGTTGGATCCAAAATCCAGGAAATGCAAATTCTTGGGGTATGCTGATGGTGTAAAGGGGTATCGCTTGTGGGATCCTACTGCCTGCAAAGTGATCATCAGTAGGGATGTTATCTTTGTAGAAGATAAGCTACAAAGAAAAGAAGAAGATGGTGGTGTTGAAAAGTCAGAGACTACACAGATACATGTGGAAAAGGAGTTTGAACAAGAACCAGAGAGTTCTGAAGCTCCAACAACTCATCAATCATATCGTGTGAGAAGACGTCCAATTGGCACTCAGAATTATGTTATAGAAGGTAATATTGCATACTGCCTTTTAACAGAGGACGATGAGCCATCAACATACCAGGAGGCAATAAACAGCTCAGATGCTTCACTATGGATGATGGCGATGCAAGAAGAAATTGAAACCCTTCATAAAAATAATACATGGGACCTTGTGCCACTACCACAAGGAAAGAAGCCAATTGGTAACAAATGAGTCTTCAAAATCAAGCAAAATGGTGATGATCAAGTTGAGAGGTATCGTGCAAGACTGGTGGTCAAAGGATATGCTTAAAAAGAAGTTATTGATTTCAATGAAATATTTTCTCCTGTGGTTCGACTAACAATAGTTCGAGTAGTTTTGGCAATGTATGCTACATTGAACTTACATCTAGAGCGCTAGATGTTAAAACAGCTTTTCTTCATGGAAATCTTGAAGAAGGGATTTACATGCTCCAGCCTGAAGGTTTTGAAGAAGAAGAAAAGAAGAACTTGGTTTGCAGGTTGAACAAATCTCTGTACGGTCTAAAGCATACGCCGAGGTGTTGGTATAAGAGATTTGATTCCTTCATTTTGTGCCTTGGATACAACAGACTTAATACATACCCTTGTGCTTATTTCAAGAGGTCTGGTGATAACGATTTTGTTATATTACTGTTGTATGTGGATGGCATGTTGGTTGCAGGACCCAACAAAGATCATATTGAATAATTGAAGGCACAACTAGCTAGGGAATTTGAAATGAAGGACTTGGGATCAGCAAACAAGATTCTAGGGATGCAAATTCACCGAGACAGAAGTAATAGGAAGATTTGGCTTTCACAAAAGAATTACTTAAAGAAGATCTTGTCATGATTCAACATGCAAGATTGTAAGCCAATTTCTACCCCTCTTCCTATTAACTTCAAATTATCCTCCAGTATGAGTTCTAGAAGTGAAGAAGAGAGGATGGAGATGTCTCGAGTACCGTATGCATCGGCAGTGGGAAGTTTAATGTCCGCTATGATATGCACAAGACCAGACATTGCACAAGGAGTGGGAGTGGTTAGTCGGTACATGACAAATCCAGGTAAAGAGCATTGGAATACAGTAAAGAGGGTTTTGAGATACATCAAAGGGACCTCAAATGTTGCATTATGTTACGGAGGATCAAACTTACTTATCAATGGGTATGTTGATTCTGACTATGCATGGGATTTGGATAAAAGCAAATCTACTACAGGATATGTGTTCAAAGTTGTTGGTGGAGCTATAAGTTGGGTTTCAAAATTGTAGTCAGTTGTGGCTACATCCACAGCAGAGGCAGAAAATGTAGCAACTACACAAGCTAGTAAAGAAGCAATTTGGTTGAAGATGCTATTAGAGGATTGGGCACAATCAAGAGTATGTCTATATGTTTTGTGATAGTCAAAGCGCCTTACATCTAGCAAGGAATCCAGCATTTCATTCAAGGACAAAGCACATACGAGTTCAGTACCATTTCATTCGTTAAAAGGTGGAAGAAGGGACGGTAGATATGCAGAAGATTAATACCAAAGACAACATAGCAGATTTCATGACGAATGCGATCAATACTGATAAATTTACTTGGTGTCGATCCTCGTGTGGCCTGTCAGAGATGTAAGCAACATGATGGTACATGGTAGAAAGAATGGTGTGAAGAAATGATTGTTCCAATCAAATCTTCAAGTGGGAGATTGTTAAAAATCAATGCACCGAAAGTGTATGGTTTGAAGAAAGAAAAAAAATATTGAATTTTGTCAACAAATATAGGCACCGAAAATTAGGTGTAGAATTTGTTGATTTTTTATATGGGAAAATTACAAACTGTAGTCACTAAAATTTAGAGTATTTACAAATTAGTCCTTAAGCTTCAATTATAAATACCCTAGCTCATTTAGCTTCAAAACCATCCCAAAACATTCTAGCTTTCTTCCAATACTAGAGAGTTTTTTTAGAGTTGTTTTCTCCTTTTTATCAAGAGAGAATTATTATTGTTTTCTCCTTGGTAGATCGAGAGAAGTTGTAATTCCTATTTTCTCGTAGTGAAATTCTTCTACCGTTGCCCGTGGTTTTTACCCTATATTATTTAGGGGTTTTCCACGTAAATTTTGTGTCTCTTTTATCTTCATTTTTATTTTCTCAAATTATCAATTATGATTTTGCTCTATTCGATAGTCGTCTTCCGTAACAAGTCGAGGATAGCACCAACAAGATTATACTGGTTTTCAGTTTCCTTGCTCAAAATGATTTAGTCGTCCGCGAAGAACAAATGAGTAAGGGTAGCCCCCTACGAGAGGATCATCGGTTCCTAGAGATCCATATCAAGAGCATAATGAATACTCTATCCCAATCTCTCCATGCAAAGGATGAACAGATAAGGGGAGAGGGGGCATCCTTGCCTAATACCTCTAGAAGGTTTAGATTCATCTGAGAAAGACCCATTCCAAAGAATCTGAAAAGAGGAAGGAGTAACCGACTCCATAATGATGCGATGTAAATTATCCGGGCGTCCCATATCTATCAAAGAATCAGACAAAAAAACCCAACTAACTCGGTCATAAGCCTTCTCGAGATTGACCTTCTTCAGAGCCATCCATTTAATTTTTCTTCTTTCTCATAGAGTGAATCACCTCCTGAGCAATGAGGATATTATCAGTGATGCTTTGGCCAGCGATAAAGCTAACTTGATTAGGCGAAATAATCTTAGGGAAGGTCAGCTTGAATCTGTTGGCAACGATTATCATAAGCAGCTTGTAGAGAACTGTTCATAAACTAATTGACCGAAGATCAGAAAAAGACTCGGGACTATCCACTTTAGGAATGAGCATCAGGATGGTTTTGTTGATATCATGTTCTAAAGGGCTCTAGTAAATAGTGTTCCATTGGTTTTGAAAAAACAAAGCATGCAATCCATCTATACCAGGGGACTTCGTTGGATTCATGTCAAACAGGACTCGTTTAATTTCCTCTTTTGACACTTCCCCATTAAGAAGTTGGAAATTCGAAGACGAAAGATGAGAAAAGTGTTTTTAATTGGAAACCGATTCGAGCTCTAGCCTTTTTCCCGATAGAGCCTTACAAAGAACTTAGAAGCTTCCCCTCTGAGAACTTCTTCATCATAGCACCAATCTGCATTGCTAATGCGTAAGACATGGATACGATTCTTCTTTCTACGGATTACGACGCGGTCACCCTAAGACAACCAAGTGCTTCTAGATTTCTCCTTCCAAAGGAGCTCTTCGTTTTCAAGAACATTCTCCAATTTAGTACGGATTTCCATATCCACTGCGTCAAGGCTATCATTGCTCGGTGATCCATGGCAGCTTGCACCCTACAAAGTTAGTTCTTCAGCTTCTTCTTTTCCTTCCCCTGGTTAATGTTTCCAAAAACATTCTTGTTCCAAATCCTTAGAGCCTGATAAGCGTCGAAAGAGTTTGCATCATTGACCCTTCAATTTGCCAGCTTTCTTGGATAAAAGAATGGAAAAGCAGAAGATTATTCCAACAAGTGAAGAAGCGAACTGGTCCATTTCAAAAATTGTTCAGTAAAGGGGAGACTCAAAGAAGAAATTTTTATGGTCGGACTTAAGGCACGAAAGATGATACAGTCACCTCAGGAGCAATTATATTCCAGTGAGCATTGGTCAGTATCCTGTCAAGTCTTTCAAAGGTTCCGCCTTGCTTCCAAGTGAAGGGAGATCCTTTAAAACCCAAATCGAATAGATTGCAATTTCTTTGGAAGTCTTGGAACAAATTGCACCTCGCCACTCTTTTTATACCACCCATTTTATCAGAACCATTAAGGATGGCTTTGAAATCACCTCCAAGGATCCAAGAAGTACTGCTCGTCATGAATGTCTTAAAGGTCCTTTCAAAGAGTTTCATTTGTAACTGTCAGGACTACCATAAACCGAAGTTATCATAATGGGTAAGGGAAGATTTGTACCTGTGACCCTTGTATGCATAAACTGGGGATGAGTTGCAATGATCTCGACTTTGAGAGGAGAACTCCAAAGCAACCATATACCCCCAGAGAAGTCGATACCCTCAACTCTAAACAAGTAATCAAAGCTGAGTTTCACAATGACTCTATCCGCTTTGTTGCCACTAATTCTAGGTTCCAAAAGAGCCATCATGTTTGGCCTATGCTCTCGATTATAATCCATAAAGATTCTTGGGAATTTGTACCCACCGCTACCTTGACAATTCCAAATAAAGAAAGTAAAATTGATAATAATAGTAATGAACAGAAAGGGGGAGAATACTTTATTGGTTAGTTCTAGTCTTTTCATTTGGTTGTTCCGCTCCAATAGATTGGACATTAACCTGAGCTTGGATGTTATTAATTACATTCGTCATAGCTTCCTGGATGGAAGGTCTGTTTGGGGAGCTTCCTTTGAGTTTTATCCCCTTATTGCGGATCACATAAGGTGTGGCCCTACCTCTAGTCGGGGGAGTACACAGGCTGGTAGAAACAAGAAGAGTATTTAAAGAGCCCCCGTTTGATGGGGAGGGGATCGGTTGAAAAATGATTGCTTGATGGGACTTGGAATCGAGTGTTGTAGAGATTAAACGATCACCTGCAACCACAGAGTTTTCATGTGGGGTTAGAATTACAAAAAAAAAATTGGAACCATTTAAATTTACTACTCGAATAACTTTATGTTGAAAATTCAATATTAGCCTAAATAAGTTCACACCTAAATTAATTTGATGTCATTGCTTACATCAATTTAGTTTTAATGTCATTGCTTACATCAATTTAGTTATGTGAAAATTAAATATTTTTCTCATGTTTTAATTTCAATGGTTTAGATTATTTAGTGCTTATTTTAATGAGTGGTTTAGATTGTTTCTTGTAACCTATAAATACCCTACTTGTATTTGAGTTTTATCATCCAACAATCAAAGCTTAATTATAAGCATTTGAAAGCTTTCTTAAGAGTTCTTCCCTTTTGTAATTTTGTGAGATTATTCTAAAGAGTTTTTTCTTCTTCTCGATCAATTAGAGTTTTTACTCTATTTTAATTCAACAATTGGTATCCGAGCCACGTTTTTAAGGTCTCTTAAAATTCTGAGTATGCTCTGTGGTTGTAGTTTTTAACTGATCTTCCACATCAGAAAATATTTCTTGAGTTATTGTCGGGGTTATTACAAACCTTGTGGAGCTTATTTGTGTTTAGAGTAATTTAGTACTTTGCACGTTTGTTACTCAAGCTTGTTAGGTGTAGTCAAAGTCTTGCCGTTAAGATGGGTGATCTTCAAGTAGTTGGAGGGATCAAGAAGCTCAACAACAAAAACTACAACACGTGGGCAACATGTATGGAGTCATACTTACAAGGTCAAGACCTTTGGGAGGTTGTCGGTGATGGTGAAGTTACACAACCGGCGACAGAAGATGCCAATGGAATCTTGCGAAAGTGGAAAATTAAAGCAGGCAAAGCAATGTTTGCTTTAAAGACCACAATTGAAGAAGAAATGTTGGAGCACATTCAGGATGCTAAAACACCAAAGGAAGCATGGGACACTTTTGTTACACTCTTTTCGAAGAGGAACGATACAAAATTGCAACTTCTCGAGAATGAACTTCTATCAATGGCGCAACGCGACATGACGGTTGCCCAATACTTTCACAAGGTGAAGTCAATATGTCGCGAAATTTCATAATTAGATCCGACAACTGCTATTGAGGAAGCCAGGATAAAAAGAATAATTGTCCATTATTTGAGACCCGAATATCGAGGGTTTGTTACCGCTGTACAGGGATGGCCGACACAGCCATCGCTTGTTGAGTTCAAAAATTTGCTTGCAGGTCAAGAAGCCATGGCCAAGCAAATGGGAGAAGTCTCGCTGAAGGGTGAAGAGGAAGCGCTCTACACCAGCAAAAGAAGAGGCACTTTTCAGCGGTATACTGGCAGTGGATCTAAAAAGGATGGTGACAAGGTGAAAAATTATCAAGGAAAGGGAGGCCCTCATTCAGGGGGAGCATCCAAGAATCGCGGTAATAGTAGAAAGTTCAATGGCAAGTGTTATAACTGCGGGAAGATGGGTCACATGGCAAAAGACTGTTGGACCAAAAAAAAGCCTGTTGAAAGTAATATTGCTACTTCTTGTTCGAAGGAGAATAGTGAAGATGGTTGGGATGCTGAAGCGTTATTTGCTACGGAGGAAGAAGAATTAGATCTCACGGTAATAACACCTGAACGGATTGACTACAAGAATGATTGGATCGTAGATTCTAGCTGCTCAAATCATATGACGGGTGACAAACAGAAGTTACAAAACATGTCTGAGTATAATGGAGGTCGTGTGGTGGTGACAGCTGACAACTCAAGGTTACCGATAACTCACATCGGTAAGACAATAGTTACGCCTCGATATAATACTAACCAGGTGCAACTCCAAGATGTTTACCATTTCCCAGGAATGAAGAAAAATTTGCTATCTGTGGCTCAACTAACATCATCAGGTCATTATGTCTTATTTGGTCCCCAAGACGTGAAGGTTTATCGTGACGTCAAAATCTCAGAAACACCAACAATGGAGGGACGACGTTTGGAATCAATTTACGTGATGTCAGCAGAGTCTGCATATATAGACAGGACAAGGAAAAATGAGACATCAGAACTATGGCACATGCGGTTAGGTCACGTTAGCTATTCCAAGCTAAGTGTGATGGTGAAAAAGTCAATGCTTAAGGGGCTTCCTCAACTAGACGTGAGAACAGACACGGTCTGTGCGGGATGCCAGTATGGTAAAGCACACCAATTACCATATGACGAGTCGAAGTTTAAAGCAAAAGAACCGTTGGAGTTGGTTAACTCTGATGTGTTCGGACCGGTTAAGCAACAATCAATTAGCGGTATGCGGTACATGGTAACATTCATTGATGACTTCTCTAGGTATGTATGGGTTTTCTTTATGAAAGAAAAATCTGACACTTTCTCAAAGTTTAAAGAGTTCATATACTCAGCTGAAGGAGAAGTGGGAAAGAATATATGTTGCTTGCGCACAGACAACGGAGGAGAATATAGATCAAACGAGTTCTCTCAATACCTAAGGTAATGCCGAATACGTCATCAGTACACTTGTGCCAACACGCCACAACAGAATGCTGTAGCGGAAAGAAAAAATCGGCATCTTGCAGAAATTTGTCGAAGTAGGCTACATGCAAAGAATGTACCTGGAAGGTTTTGAGCTAAAGCAATGAGGACTGCAGCCTTTGTGATCAACAGACTTCCTCAACCAAGGTTAGGATTTGTTTCACCCTTTGAGAAACTATGGAACATAAAACCTACAGTTAGCTACTTTCAAGTATTTGGTTGTGTATGTTATGTGTTTGTTCCTGATCATTTACGGAGCAAATTTGACAAGAAAGCTGTTAGATGTATCTTTGTGGGATATGACAGCCAAAGAAAGGGGTGGAAATGTTGTGATCCAATTAGTGGAAGATGCTACACATCACGAAATGTGGTATTTGATGAAGCATCTTCTTGGTGGTCCTCAGAGAATGAGGTGTTGACAGATTCGAGAGAATTTGGAGACAAGCTACAACAAAAGATGGGGGAGCATGATGTTCAACTCCAAACAAGTTCAGATGAATCAGAAGATCCAAATGGCGATGATGTCGAACAAAGAGTGACTCAGAATCCTTGACAAACTGGCGTGTATCAACAACCAAACGAAGAAGGTGGGCCTAGTGAAACAGAAGAATCAATTTCACAATCTCAACTCCGAAGGTCAACAAGAATACGAAGGCCAAATCCCAAATATGTCAATGCAGCCATAATTGAAGAAGCAACGGAGCCTGAGACGTTCGAAGAAGCATCGAAGAGTTCTGAGTGGATGACAGTTATGAAAGAAGAGATCGACGCACTTCAACAAAATCAAACTTGGGATATTGTACCAAAGATAAAAGATGTGAAACCCATATCTTGCAAATGGGTTTACAAGATAAAGTGCCGTTCAGATGGGTCAATCGAGAGGTACAAAGCGTGATTGATAGCTCGTGGTTTCTCTCAACAGTATGGACTAGACTATGATGAAACATTTAGTCCAGTGGTGAAACTTACAACCGTACGAGTCTTACTTGCACTTGTAGCCAACAAAGACTGGAACTTGTGGCAAATGGATATGAATAATGCTTTTATTCATGGAGAACTAGATCGAGAGATCTACATGACCCAACCAATGGGTTTTCAGAGTCAAGATCATCCTGAATATGTGTGTAAGCTGCGAAAAGCACTCTACGGATTGAAACAAGCACCTAGGGCGTGGTATGGTAAGATTGCTGAATTTCTAGCGAAAAGTGGTTATTCAGTAACACCTACAGATTCTAGCTTGTTTGTCAAAGCCAATGAAGGTAAGCTAGCTATCGTGCTAGTGTACGTGGATGACTTATTCATAACCGGTGATGATGAGGCATAAATTCTTCAGACGAAGGAGAATTTATCAGTTTGTTTCCAGATGAAGGAACTTGGACAACTTAAGCACTTCCTTGGTCTAGAGGTTGATCGCACACATGAAGGAATATTTCTATGTTAACAGAAATATGCTAAAGATTTGTTGAAGAGGTTTGGAATGCTCGAATGCAAGTCAACTTCAACGCCAATGAAACCAAATATCAAAATGTGTGAAAATGAAGGAAAAGATTTGGAAGATGCAACAATGTATCGACAATTGGTAGGTAGTCTGATCTACTTAACCTTGACCCGACCTGACATTTCTTATGCAGTTGGTGTGATGATTCGGTATATGCAAAATCCAAAGAAACCTCATTTGGAAGCAGTTCGACGAATACTGAGATATGTGAAGAATACAATTGACTATGGTCTTTTGTACAAGAAAGGTGAAGACTGCAAGTTAGTTGGTTATTGTGATGCTGATTATGCAGGAGATCATGACACCAGGAGATCAACAACTGGATATGTGTTTAAGCTTGGCTCCGGAACAATTTCTTGGTGTAGCAAAAGACAACCAATGGTATCATTGTCAACCACTGAAGCTGAGTATCGAGCAGCAACAATGACAGCTCAAGAGAGTACATGGTTGATACAGTTGATGAATAATCTACATCAACCAGTAGATTATGCAATTTCGTTGTATTGTGACAACCAATCGGCAATTCGGTTGGCAGAGAATCCTGTCTTTCATGCAAGAACTAAACATGTGGAAGTACATTACCACTTTGTTAGGGAAAAAGTTTTGCAATAAGAGATTGAGATGAGGCAAATCAAGACAGATGAGCAAATTGCTGACTTGTTTACAAAAAGCTTGAGTGTTGGAAAGTTTGAACATTTCCGTCTGCAGCATGGCGTGATTCAAAGAATGGAGGCTAACATTGAGGGGGAGTGTTGAAAATTCAATATTAGCCTAAATAAGTTCACACCTAAATTAATTTGATGTCATTACTTACATCAATTTAGTTTTGATGTCATTGCTTACATCAATTTAGTTAGGTGAAAATTAAGTATTTTTCTCATGTTTTAATTTCAATGGTTTAGATTATTTAGTGCTTATTTTAATGAGTGGTTTAGATTGTTTCTTGTAACCTATAAATACCCTACTTTTATTTGAGTTTTATCATCCAACAATCAAAGCTTAATTATAAGCATTTGAAAGCTTTCTTAAGAGTTCTTCCCTTTTGCAATTTTGTGAGATTATTCTAAAGAGTTTTTTCTTCTTCTCGATCAATTAGAGTTTTTACTCTATTTTGATTCAACACTTTAGGAGTCAAATTGGGAACGTCCAGATCCATACACGATGCAGCCAAGGGAGTACTTTGCATGGTAGTATTAATTCTCATATTTTGCGTGGGAAAGATCACGTGGGAAGAGATATCCTTATTCAGAAGGAGTTTAATTTGAGGTAAAGGTGTTCGGTTAAGCTATTAAAGGATTATAATTGTTTGAATGAGTATCATCCGGGAATGGAAAATGTGGTTGTTGATGCTTTGAGTCATATCTCGATGGGTGAGTTGCGAGATTTGTTTGCGAGTTTGAGCTTGTCCAAGGATGGAGTGTTAGTTGTTGAATTGTAAATTAAGTCTATGTGGTCGCAAAGTATTTGTGATTTGCAATCCATTGATAGGAAGTTGGAAGATAAGTTGCAGCTCGCGAGAGATGGTTAAGGTGGTGATTTCTTGTTGAATTATGAGGGTGTATTGTGTTTCCGAGGTAGGTTATGTGTGCATGTGAATTCGAGTTTGAGGCGTGAAATTCTTTCGGAGGCACATAGTGGGCCATTTGTGATGCGTCCAGTATGAGAAAGGGCCCATCAATGGCAAGGTGTGCGTGAAGAAAAGATGAGCAGCAAGAAATTGTGTTTTACTAGAAAATGTGAAAATGAATTACAAACAATGCTTGATTTAATCCACTACATTGCTAGGCTTATATAGCCCTCTAACAACCAGCTAACCAATTAACTGAAGTGCTAACAGAATAACTAATACTAACTAATCTTATTAATATTCTAATATTCACCCGACTTCTTCAACCTTCTTGATAAAAAGACAAACAGTTGAAACGAAAGTGTGATACATCCTTCCGTTCAACTTGAATCAGAAGTGTCGATGCTTCCTTCCGTTCGACTTGAATCGGAAGTGCCGATGCTTCCTTCCGTTCTACATGAATCGGAAGTGCCGATGCCTTCTTCCGTTCGACTTGAATTGGAAGTGTTGATGCTTACTTCCATTCGACTTGAATCGGAAGTGCCGATGCTTCCTTCCGTTCGACTTGAATCAGAAGTGTGATGCTTTCTTTCGTTCTTCTTATTCACCTTCATTTCTTTCTTCTTCATCCTCTTATACAAGGTTCCTTGACATTTTTTTCTCCCATGGACGCTTGGGTGTGAAGCTTTCAAGTTCCAATGACACTTTAAGATAAAAGCAACAAATCATGAAGATGCAAAATCCAAAATAACCAGCAATGCAACACCATGCAACACGCCATATTATAAGTAGTAGATGAAACAAAGCCAATCCCTAGTAACGATCCATCGCCAAAGCATAGTCGAACAAAGTCTCATAAGTAACGGAAACTTTGAGCAGAAAGAAAAGTAACATAGAACTTATGGTGTCAATAAATGGTGGGGAAAAAATAGCAGTCATTCCACACTTAATGGTTTCTGCACTATACTTTCTACACTTCAAGAAATGGGTTGAAGCACCAGCTCCCATAGGTGGTGGGAGTGGATCAAATTGGTGTGCTAGCATATAAAGCTAGTAATGAATATTTGTGTACCCTTTTTCAGTGTCCCGAAATCAGTCTCAGGATTATTTTCTGTTAAAGCAAGGGATATAGTCGTCGCCAGGGCCTTCACACCAGGTTTTCTAGACAAATATGTATTTGGATCTGACTGAAGAATTTTGTTGAACAGCTTGTACGCTTTCTTGGTTTGACCCATACCACCCAACAACGTTCCCAAAAAGAATTTCCAATCAGTAACATCCGGTTGGGCAGAAACCAGACGGTATACCGCTTCTTCTTCTTGGGTTTTGAGCTTTACGTGTATGGTTTGCCTCAATTTCAAGAAAAGTTTATCGGCTTCCACGACCGCAAAAAATGATGAAGTTTTCTTTGATTTTGAATCCTGAGTTTTGTCCTTTGCCTCCTCTTCTCCTAGCAGAGCAGGTTCTTTCTCAATCACCATTACTGGTACAGAGTCATCTCAGGCAGGGAAGTTTGAGAATTTCTCGATCATCAAAGCTTTGTTCAGATTGTTTTGGAGAAAGTGTAACTGAGAAGTTATTAATCGAACTTTGGCTTTCTTCTCTTTTTGGGCAAGGGCTACGACCCCTTCTAACCTCTTGATAGTAGCTTCTCCTTCCCTGCAACGATCCATCAACAATCGGAATGACAATAAGTCGTTACAGCTCAACGGTGAGGATGATACTCGTGGCATAAACCACGGCATCAAGATCATCAAAATAAACTCTACAATAACTACAGCTTAAGGAAAAATGAACTCAATCGTCGGCGCAACAGCGGAAGAGTAAACGACGCCAGGATCTTTTAGCGAATGATATCATGTGAGAAAGGGGCCATCAATGGCAAGGTGTGCTTGAAGAAGAGATGAGCGGCAAGAAATTGTGTTTTACTAAAAAATGTGAAAATGAATTACAAACAATGCTTGATTTAATCCACTACATTGCTAGGCTTATATAGCCCTTTAACAACCTGCTAACCAACTAACTGAAGTGCTAACAGAATAACAAATACTAACTAATCTTATTAACATTCTAATATTCTAATATTCAGATAGTACGAAGATGAATAAGGATTTGCGAGAGTTGTATTGGTGGTTGGGATTGAAGCGTGCGGTTGTTGAGTTTATTGGATATTGCTTCGCTTGTCAGGGTGTAAAACCTAAGCATCAATGTCCTTCAGGGTTGCTTCCGCATATTAGTATTTCAAAGTAGAAGTGGAAGCGTATTACGATGGATTTTTTGACGAGTTTCATGTTAACGTCGTCAAAGTGACTTTAACTGTCTTGACATATAAGCAACCACCCTAACGTCTTGCATCAACATGTACCTAAGACATGTAATATATGCATCATTGAACACCATAAAATCCTTTCTCAACACGATTTGCACCAAAACAGGAGCTTTTGTCAACACCATCTTAAACTTCTCAAAACTACTCTGCCTCTCTTACGTCCACTATAACTAAGCATTCTTTTACAATAACCTTGTTAAATGAGTTGCAATAAGCAAAAAAACCTTCCACGAAACGAAGGTAATAAC
The DNA here is from genome assembly GCF_006381635.1 of Hibiscus syriacus. Lineage (NCBI taxonomy): Eukaryota > Viridiplantae > Streptophyta > Magnoliopsida > Malvales > Malvaceae > Hibiscus > Hibiscus syriacus. The sequence continues at coordinate 16,164,848 of NW_024062900.1, read as the reverse complement.
CAGCCAACCCAAGAAAACTGCGAATATTGGTAACACTCTTAGGCGGCTTCCATAAGACTATCGCCTTAATCTTATTCGGAGTAACTTAAATACCCTCAGCTGAAACAACATGACCAAGGAACAATAACCTTGTTAAATGTGTTAGATATGTTGTGAATACGGAGATTGACATGAAAATTGATATGCTAACTTTAAAATGGAAACGGCAGTACATCATTTTAATTGATATGTTAAACATCTCTTAGTGAGTTTGTCGATTTACTATAGTTGATGTTGTTTTTAGGTCAGTATACTATGGTCGTCCATTCATGATGTTTTACTTATATTTTTTTATCTTTGTTTTGGAGTGTAATTCAATGCTTGATTTTATGTTCATGCTTCATTAAAGCACCATTTGGAAACTTTATGGCCTTTGGCCAATTTTACTAATATTAATAAGCTTAAATTTGTTGTGCGAAAAAAATCTAAATGATTTTTTATATGTGAAAATATTATAATTTAAGTCTTGGTTATCTTAGTACTCTTACGGATATATTCGGCATGTCATAAGATCCCTTTAGTGCTTGTGTTACAGGTTAGAGATGTGTATAGTATTGAGTTACACATGGGTATTATGTGGCTATAAACCTTATTTGTGTTACCTAGGGTGTTGTTGATTCGTTTATCCATCTAAGCCCAAGTACCCAACGGGTGCTAAAATCTAAATTAATCCAACGGGTACTATTTATTTTGAATATTAACTTTGGTGCTATGTATATAAGTATGTGTTAAGTTGTCAACAATCTTTAAAACATATAGTTAAAACTTAAAAGCTTTAAATTGACACCTCCCCTCATTCTTAAATTGTAGGTTTAATACATATTAGGAGCAAAATTCCCCTTTTTCCCTCCTTTAGAAATTGTTCTAAAAAAAGTGTTATGTTGGATTCTATATTAGTGTATGCTAATGTATGAATCATGTGATCAATGTGTTAGTTTCATATGAAAAGAGTTTGCTTAATATGTGGGTGCTTGTCTGCTTGATGGTTGACATGATATTATACTTGACTAATAGGTTTTAAGTGAATTATGAGCTTTGGTACGTGTTAAGATGTATGAAAAGTTCATATTTTGATGCATACTAGATCTTTATAGGTTAAATAAATGATTTGTAAGTAAATACTGATTTTAGATAGTATATCATTTGTTTAGATAAGTTTCAAAATGTTATGATCTTTTATATGCTTTGCATGTTGGGTGCTTTTGTAGGTTAAAAATGTGTTGATGAGTTTCTTATTGCCTTTAAGTAAGCATTTTAAACACACGAACAAATTACTTCAGTGGTTAAAAAAATGTTATTATTTCTAGAGGTCACGGATTTCAACAACAACAACTATAAGAGTGATTGAGCGATCATTGTCAAATAGTTGATTGAGAGTACTTAAAACATATACTACTTTGTAAAATCACCTTAGCTTAATAAAAAAATTATATATTTTAGACCTTCCTTGGGAATTAAGAAAGTCCAATTTGTCATTCTATGATGATAGGTGTTGTTTGTGCATAAGATTTGGTTTTCGTTTATTCCTTCTTCAGCAGTAATAAATAACAATACTTACAATAGCATACATATCATCAATGATAAAACAAAGTCAGTCATGGTGCTTACAAGCATCAAAACTCAACAAACTGCATATTCTCATCTTGTTTCTTCCCTTCTACCAAACCAAGATTTGTTCTCATGATACAATTACATATACAAAACATCTTTTTTCTATTTACTTTCAAAGAAGGAATTACTGAAGCTCACCAGCAACTAAGCGTCATTCTGTCCTCCAAGATTACAATGAAGTCCAGCATTCTGTCGCCCTCGAAATCGAAGTGGAAGAGGATAGGGCATGATGACACCAGGCATTAAGTCGTAATCACCGCCAACTATACGAGGAACTCCAAGTGGGGCAAACATTGGGTTGGGATCTCTCCACGTCGGGATGAAAAATGGTCTATCAACACGAGGATACCCTTGCCACCTCGTAATCTCCCGGCTCCGTTTCTTCCTATTCTCCCAACATGAATGGAACATCTTTTTCCAGTTCCCCATTCCTGCTGCTCCTGATGAATCTCCAAACTCTTCTGTAAATTTCTGCCTCCACATATCATTGTTCGAAGCCAGATACCGCATCTCTGAGCAAACACATTCCATTCTTGCGATGTCAGCACCGGGCAACGACTCCAGAATCTTGAGTTTCAACTCAGTCGGGAGACGGATCAGACAAGCTGGAAGAGCCAAACCAGTCTCGGAACAAAGATCTATCAACAATGGCAATGCAAGCCCATCCTTAACAATCCTCCAAAACTCAAAAACTTCATTCTCAGGATATGAACTAATAGAACCATCTTTCTTATCATTCTTATCACAATTTACCCACACTAGATTCAAAGTAGGGGCGAACCTATGTTCATCTAGAGACAATTTATACAACATAGACCCCTTAACTAGAGACCCATAGACCTGAATGAATTGCCCTAAAGTTAAAAACTTCAAAACAACATAATCAGTCAAATTAGAACCGGAAGATTTGTAATAATCAGCCCTCAAGAGGTCAGGCAGAGAATAACAAAGTGAGAAAGGAGAAGCGAACTCATCTGGCAAATGAAACCGATCATTTTGCATCCCCGAAACGGGATCAATCCCCACAAAACCCGATTCCAGTAAAACCGCATGGACCGCAATCGCCAACAACTTGTGAATGCTTCCATTATCACCCAGCTCTTCACCCAAAACCTTCCTCAAGAAATAGGGCTCCGATAACTTTGCAACAAGGGCGAAATCATCGATGTCCATAAGTTCCGTTCCTTGGGTTTCTTGAGAAATTTCGGGCTCTGTTGAAATGGGATCTTGAAATTGATTCAATTCTTGGACTGGGGTCTCTTGATTGTTGCTAGATTCCGGCATCTGATTCGGATCTTGAGCTATGGTTACTGATTGAGGTTCTTGAGTGGAAGGAACGGCAGAAAAAGCGTTTGGATTGAAGGAGATATAGATAAGGTCACCGGAGGCAACACCGATGGATTGAAGGGAAGTGTGAGGTGACGGCGCAAGAAGCCGGTCCTTGGCGTTGAGCGAAAAACAAATTGAAGATGGAGAAAGATGAGGCGGAGGCGACGGGAGAGAAGCGAAGAGGGTTTCCTGCAGTTGTAAGAAAGAACAAGACGATGGAAGTTGAATTCTTTGGGTTTCTTTGGATTCATAATCTCTCAGTCTCAGCTTCATCTTGATCGCAAAGACGAATTGAGTTCTTCGTTTTTTGAGTGTTGGAAATGATTTTCTTGGCTGTTAAGCAATTCAATTGAGATACAAAGAGGAAAAGGGGACATCTAGCTACCGCATTGTTATATACAAAGTTGTTTAGATTTTGGGTAAACTACACGTTCAGTATGTAAAATATCATTTTTATTTTGTTTTAGCGTCTAAACTTTTATTTGTTTCAAAATTATTCCAAACATTTACTACTTTTTGTTTCATTTTAATATTCATTGTTAAAAACCTAACAACACAACAAAATATTTTTTCATTGTTTTAAAATTTTTAAAATAATTATTGATATTATTATTTAATTAATTTTATTCAACTTGTAATGCCACGGATCGATACGGGTGGCCTGATCTAATCCGAGGTGTCACATTAGAGCCACTGGAGCGACCCACCGTAAAAAAATCCGTGCAAAATTAAAATTTTTGCTAAAATATGTAAAATCATAAAAACAATTTATAAATACAAGTATTCATAAATAAAACAAATTTCAGACTCGAATATAAAACATAATACAACCTACATGCCCCCTAATCACATGCATCATACTCCGCAAGCAATGTCGAAAGAACTCCCTTACTGATGTCGATGGTTGCACTGGTTCAATCCTTTTAACCTGAAAATGTGAGTAACAGAGTGAGCTTTGGAAAGCTCAGTAATACAGAACTACCAGTTGATACTGAAGAACATGTAGATAACAGATAAAAATATGTTCCTTATTGTTTCAGAAATCTACAGACTTTTTATGCTGAGCTGAGGTCCCACTGTTATCTCATATAGTAAATGACAGTAAGTTTTCAGTTCAGAGGAAATGTTTCGGATGATTGGGTTCAAGAGATCAGAATAAGGTGTCTAGTGTGTTCCTCCAAAACAAGTAAAAAGGTACATATCTTTTTAAAACAATAATAGTTTAAAACGTATTTTTCAAAAACCATAGTAATCCCTCCAACCGAACGTTATATACAGCTCCACATAACTGCATAACCTAAGGGAGATCCTTGGGGCCTGAGAGCCTACCCAAGAAAGATTCTTGGGGTCGCAGAGCCTACCTAAGGGTCACCTTAGGTCAATAAGGAATTACCAGTCGGGGCTGAACCTATATAAGGAATTACCAGCAACGACTGAACCTGCTAGAGATAAGGAATTATCATTCAGTGTTGAACCTATACAATGAATTACCATCAATGAATGAACCTTACAGAGTCTTCACTCATACCAGAGTCCCAAAGTACCCCGTATAAAAATAATTTCAGTCAATAAACAAAGATATCATAAATCATAGCAGAGATCATAATAGAAATAAAAGAAAATATATGTGTGGTCAGGGAACACACTAGAGGTTCTAGAAATTATTCGGAGGTACATGATAATCTTATCATGCATGAAAACACGGATCCTCAATATACCGATAGAACGCTGGAAGTTAGAATCACTATCGAAAGAGTTCATTAGCTGACGAGGTCATCAATTATTCAGAACGTGATATATCAGGATTATATAGTATTCGGACATTTTTCGGAGGCACTATTGAATCCTTTGCATCTGAGTTACTTGTGTTTTCATATATGACAAGAGAAATTCCATTATTCAGGAAATCAGAGGCATTTTGGGCATTAGGTTCTTGAAGAATTCTTAGTGATTTGGACTGATAAGGGAGAAACGAAGATTCAAGGCATTTATGATTTGTGTCTATCTATCGAAATATTGAGTTAAATCGAATTGTACAAGTCCCATCAATGATACATGTCAACTGGTTAAATTGTTACACTTCCAGAGTATTCACTTTTCAATGCAGACAATTCTTGTCGAATTGATCATCTTTAGAATCATTGTTGAATGGATCTTAGGAAAACTAACAGGTATTTCAATTCGGCATTGCAACGTTATTAAGAAATGTCAAAGTGCTTGATTCGTGGTTCAAACCCTTATAGACGGTACAACATATATATAACCATTGATGTTTCCAGACTTATCCAAGTTATTCTCTTAATTCAAGGTCATTGAGGGTACTTAGGCCATTTAATAGTCAAGTCTATCCCGATTACTTCGAAGTTTCCGGAGTAATTCGGTCGTTTCCAAAATTCGAATACATTCAGTACTTTTATTTCGTTTAACTTGGTCATATAATATAGTCATATTGGTATACGAGGTTGATTTGTTCATTTCAAAGTTGAGGGCATTTAGTTATTCCAGAGCTTGGACTTGCTTCAAATCATATTACACTTCAGGGGCATTCCAACTAAATAAAAAATTTAATCGATGATCCCCAAATTCAAGTGGATCATAATTTAAGTTCTTAAGTCGTCTCCATTATCATATTTATCCATAGTCTTTATACACTTTAAGGGTATTACTGTCATTTCATTCAATTTTGTCAGCGGCATTACTTTGGATAACTTAGTATTGAAAGTATTCTAATTCCTTTAGAATTCTGTGTACTTTGTTCAATTGATCATTAGGTTATTTTCACCACTAGGGGAAGTCTTGGTCATTTTTCAGTACAAGGGCATTTTCATAATTTTACCTATAGTGCTATTGGTAGTTTCATTATCCAAATATTTCCAACATTTAACCTTTAACGAGATTAATTAGATTTTGTGTTCTGAGATTGATTGATTTACTGATTAAATCATTGAACTTAAATTTGTTTCCAGTCAGTATACCAATTTCTTTTTCGAGTTGTTAGAATCTTATATAATGTTATATCTTTAATCCAATTTACGTCTGAGTCCAATGATAGTTAAATACATAAAATGGAACAATTATATTCATCCATGCAGTAATCAATACGAACATGTTCCATAAAGCATGAAAAAGGTAGTAATGTATTACCCGATTTTTGTGCCTTATCGATCGACGCTTTTAAACTCCATTCGATCACCCTCGAACTTTAATTCAATGTCCAATAATTCTTTATTGAGAAACTGAACATAATTGAGAAACCAATTTGAATATGAAGATAAATCACTGAAAACGCCTTACCAGGTGCGAATTTGGAAAAATGAACTTCGGATTCAGACTCGTGACGTCAAAAAACATAGAATAAGACATTTTCTAAAAAGTTGACTTTTTGGGTCAAGGTCAACGATCAAAGCCAAAAGGTTGACTCGGACGAGTTGGCTCAGATAAGTTGACCCAGTCCGGATTGATTTGGTCGGGTCAACCAGACCCGGTCCGATTAGACCGGTTCCAAAATCTTCCTGGACCTGTTGGAGAGTACCACGTGCACTATTAGCGCGTAGCGGCACGTGCGAAGGTGACAAGGGCAGTTCTGGGCGGCTGATTCTTCCCTTATCATCCACATACACGATTTAATCATGAATAACCCAATAACACAGCAAATACATTCCAAAGCTCACCGAAAATAAATTAAAATCTCACCTCATTCGACGATCGGTGAAAACAGAGATAACATGGTGACCTGTCGACTGGGTTTTATACACACGACAAAGGGGAGTTTGGCTATGGTGGTGGTGAAGGAAACCGGCGACAGAGGCGGCTGAAAATCGATTCGAAACACAAGGAAAACCTTTGGTTTTTCCGATGAGTTTTTGAATGCTTTCCACAACAGATGGTGATAGTTCATCGATAGTGGTCTACTGAGATTTGATCGGACGGTGATGACAAGTCAGTTGGTGTCAGCGGTGACACCCACTGACAGATGGTGACGTCAAAATGAGGAGGGCGAACCAATGGGTTTTTCTCAAATTCGTGCCTAACGGCGACCAGATTGAGTGATCGAAGGGTTGAGGTTGGATCGCTGGTCATTACTGAGCTTAGTGGTTTCGGCGGTGTACACCACTACTGATTGGAAACGGTTAGCCGGAGGATAACGGAGGTGGTTCTGGTTGGAGAGAAAAGAAAATAGGTTGGGGTTCTTAATTTCGAATACGGATGAGGTTAAGTGTTTCAATATAAAAGAAAAATGGGCAAATTCAGGACTGGGTCCCCCGAATTTCCTGCAACTTTCTAAAACTGACTATAAGTTTCTAAAACTTATAATTTGACCCCTAAATTGGGGTGTGACAATTCTCTACTCCTTAAAAGAATTTCGTCCTTGAAATTCACTCAAGTCACATAAATGCAAAAATGAAGTTTCCATCAGTTCTTCCATATCTTCAAGTAGCTTTTACATAAGTAATGGTCCTCTTCTAATCCCTAACTAGCTGAGTATACATTCTCATCAGAACACTCCCTCATTCCAATAAAAGAATCAGAACGGAATCATCTTTGTGGAATCAATTCATCAATGGTTAAGAGGTTAGGTTCATAGAGCGATAAAATCTCACAATTTCATTTCTAGAGTCTGGTCAGAATTTCTTGGATAAGTAACTCTCACATTACTCGTGAGGTACTTTACAAAATTTAAACAATCGTTATTGATATTCCTTTATGCATAGGTTGAGCCCTAACTGATATAAAACTTATGTTAGCTTATTATAGAGAAGAGCTCGACTTTGGTGTTCCAGCTTAAAGAAGTACAGTTGTAGTCTAGGGGCATGTACTGACCAGACATGTTTTGACTACCGACCAACCGGTCTATCAAGAAAAATTTGACTCAACCTAAGCTCTGATACTACTAAAAGTAACACACACAGACCGGTATGGGTATCCCGATCCTATCAGGGGTGTCAAATTAGAGCCACCGGAGCGACCCACCATAAACAAATCTAGGAAAAAATAATTTTTTTTGATAAAACATGTAAAATCATAAAAATAATTTATAAATACAAAAAGTAAAATTTATAAGCATTCAGAAATAAAACAGATTTTAGACTCGAATATAAAACATAATACAACATACATGCCCCCTAATCACATGCAACATACTCCGCAAGCAATGCCGGAAGAACTCCCTTACGGATGTCGATAGTTGCACTAGTTCAATCCTTTTAACATGAAAAGGTGAGTAATAGAGCGAGCTTTGGAAAGCTCAGTAATACAGAACTACCAGTTGATGATGAATAACATGTAGATTGCAAATAATCATATGTTTCCTTATTGTTTCATACATATACAAACTTTTATGTTGAGCTGAGGTCCCACTGACATCTCATATAGTAAATGACAATAAGCTTTTAGTTCAGAGAAAATGTTTTGGATGACTGGTTCAGGATCAGAATGGAGTGTCTAGTGTGTTCCCCCAAAACCAGTGAAAATGTATAGATCTTTTTTTTTAAAACAGTAGCATTTTAAAACGTATTTTTCAAAAAACCATATTAATCTCTCCAACCGAATGCCATATGCAGTTCCCCAAAACTGCATAACCTAAGGGAGCACCTTGGGGTCTGAGAGCCTACCCAAAAAATATTCTCGAGGCCGTAGAGCCTACCCAAGGGTCGCCTTAGGTCCATAAGGAATTAACAGACTATGTTGAACCTATACAAGGAATTACCAACAACGACCGAACCTGTTAGAGATAAGGAATTACCAGTCGGTGTTGAACCTATACAAGAAATTACCAGCAGTGACTGAACCTACCAGAGTCTTCAGTCATACCAGATTCCTAGAGTACCCTATATAAAAATAATTTCAATCAGTAAATAGAGATATCAGAAATCAGAGCACATATCAGAACTGAAATAAGAGAAAACATCCGTGTGGTCAAGGAACATACTAGAGGTTCCAGATATTATTCAAAGGTACATAATAATCTTATCGGATAGGGAAACACAGATCTTTAGTATGCCGATAGAATGTCAGAAGTTAGAGTCACTATCGAAAGAGTTCATTAGCTAACATGATCATTAGTTATTTAGAACGTGATTTATCAGGATCATATAGTATTCGGACATTTTTCGGAGGCACTATGGAATCAAAAAGATATTCAGAATCATTTATATCTGAGTTACTTATGTTTTCAGATATGACATGAGTGATTCCATTATTCATGAAATCATAGGTATTTTGGGCATTAGTGTCTTGAAGAATTCATAGTGATTTGGACTGATAAGGGAGAAACAAAGATTCAGGGCATTTATGATTTGTGTCAATTTATTGGAATATCAAGTTAACTCAAACTGTACAAGTCCCATCAATGATACCTTTTAACCAGTTAAATCGTTGCACTTCCAGAGTATTCACTTTTCAATACAAATAATTCTTGTTGAATTGATCATCTTCAGAATCATCGCTGAATGGATCTTAGGGAAACTAACAGGTATTTCAATTCGACATTGCAATATTATTAGGAAATGTCGATGTGCTTGATTCGTGGTTCAAAAATCTTATAGACATTACAATATATATATATATAACTGTAGACATCAATTTTTCATTTAAATTTATTATTATTATTAAAATTAAAATTATTATTATTATTATTATAATTATTATTATTATTATAATTATTATTATATATTATTTATTAAATATTACAAAGCCCAATTACAAGATCCCGGAGCCCAGATCAGGTCCAACAGTGACCCAACTTGAACCAGGCCCGAGAAGCCCAAATCATTTGGGAGTTTCAGCTAGGGTTTCTAAACCCTAGCTCCCAGCCGCCGTTTCCAGAAGCCCCGCGCCGCAGCCGCCTCTCCAGCTGCCATAAGCTTCTAGATGCCTCAGCCTTTGATGCCAAGTGCTCCAATCGACGTTGCCGACACCTCCAATGCCAGGTGTTTCAACCATGGCGCCACCGCCTCCGACGAAGTCTCCAGAAGCCAGCTGCCCCCCACACGTCGCGGCTATGGGGTGAGTCACCACATAGTTATGGTGACTCACCAAACTCGACCCTCTATTGTCCGATCTGATAAGAGCCTCGGTGGTGGCTATAAAAGCCACCACACCTGCAAGAAAGAGAGACAGAGAGCAACGGAGAACAACAGAGAAACAGACGAAGAGAGAACAAAAAAAAGAGAGAGATACGAACAGCAACCAATAACCAGACCAAAACAGAAACGAAGAGAAGAAGAGGAACTTACCCTTGAAGCCTCGCTCATTGCCGGAAATCCCGAGCGTCACCGGAGTCTCATTTTTCGAAGGTAAAAAATTAGATCTACAGGAATCTAAGGGTTTTTAGGGAAAACAAAGACCGGAATCAGTCTTAGAGCGTTTAGATCTATATTTTAGGTAAATTTGGGAATTTCCGGCCACCGGAGGCGGTGGCCGGCGGGGGAACTTGCGGCGGATCATGGTTGCCGGCCGGTGGTCAGCTCTATCTCCGGGGAAGAGTTTAGAGAGAGCAGAGAGAGTTTTCTCTCTCAGAGAAAGAAAGAAAAAAAAAGAAATGAGGAAGATGGCACATAAGGACAGGCTGATTGGGTATTTAAAGCCTTCCCCAAACGACGTCGTTTTGGGGAGGGTATTTCGGTAATTTCATAAAGGGTAAACCCCGTCCGTAGTGCTCCAAATTTGTATACCTTTCAATTTAGTCACTAAAAGCAATTTTTGATTCTTTTAATTATGTCATTCAATTTTATTTTATTACATTTTAGTCATTATCAGTTTATATATATATATTTAGGGTAAATACCTAATTTAGTACCTTATAATTTTATTAACATTTATTTTAACCCGATTAATTAAATAAGGCTAAATTACATTTTTAGCACTTAGAGTTTTTATTTATTCTAGATAGAGCCTTTAAACTTTTATAAATTTTATTTTAATCACTGATTAATTAATTAAGGGTTAATTACATTATTAGTAATTTTATTTTATGATGATTCGAATTATGTTCATTAATTTAAATAATTTTACATTTATTATTATTTTATTTATTTTAGTCATTGTTTAGTTATATTTTAACTTAATTTAATTTTTATTATTTTAATATATTTTAAATCATTACTTTAATTATTGTTTTACTATATTATAAATATATATATTATTTATTTATTTAATAATGTTTATTTATTTTCAATATCAAAGAAAAGGGCAGTCTTAATACAACTGGATGTCCTATTCTGGTATTTTAAATAACTAAATATTATAAAAATTATAATTTAGTTTTATTACATTTTTAATATTTATTTTTATTTATTAATATCGAAGAAAAGAGCTGTCTTAAGGTACCTAGAAGCCCTTTTCTGATATTTCTAAATAAGTAAATATCTTATTTATGTATATTAATATATTTTCTTAAAATTATTTGAAATAGTAGAATTATGAATTAAATATATCTTTGAATTTTTTAAATTTCCAATAATAGAGACAATTTATAATTAAAAAAGTACCAATTTTGGGCGTTGTAGGGGTGCTAATCCTTCCCTAAACGTAACCGACCACGAATCCCTTTTTATTATTATTAAGAACGAATTTTTGGTTATAAACGCAGATCAGTTCATCTTTTAATTGATGTTTTCTTAAAACTCTTTTAAAAAATAATTTTTAGGTATTCGACCTACCTGACCCAAAAGGCCGATGGCGACTCCCAAATTATTTTAAAAAACCATTTATTCACATTATTTTTCCCGCCGAGTAAAAATTTCGTGCCCGGACGAAAACCGGTTACGACAGCTTGGCGACTCCGCTGGGGACGGTTAAACTTTTAAAATCAATTATAAATTGTCTCTATTAATTATAAATTAAAAAATTCATATATTTGATTTATAATTTTTTCTTTTCAAATTTTTTTATATACTTATTATTTTCATAGTATTTATATATTTTTCTTATTAATATTTCATTATTTGCAAGTATTTTATTATTTATTTTTCTGTCAGAGGTTTGAACATTTCTCCTCACACACAACACTTGCATAACATAAAGCTCTATAATTGAGCTTGTCCCTTTTAAGTGGAAGTGAAAGCGACGTCTTCGTGAGAATTTATTCTCCGTGTCAGACCTAGCCAGTAACTTTCGGGGTTCATATGCTCTATGTCTTCGTGATAATTTATTCTCCGTGTCAGGCATAGAGAAATGTATCCCCTCGAATTGAACTCGATCCGTTTAAGTCTGTAATGGACTAGGATTGAGGGTTGACAGCCCAAGGGGCATCAACAAAGACAGTTCGAGTACTTTTACTCCTAGAACTGAAAACCTGCATATAATAAACCCTAGAAACTCTCCCAATCTGAGACCATGCCGAAATTTTGTCAGTAGTTATACACAAAGGAGAAATAAGCTCTAGCTTTTAATTTATTTTATTTTCTTTTTTCGGAATAAATGCATGCGAACTAGAAATCATGTGTTAGGTTAATTTTTCCTAACAAAATATGGAACTAGAAAGCATGAGGTTAAGATTTATACCTTGATAGATAGATTTTTTATTAGTTGGTACTAACTATTTTATTTTTTTCTCATTTCTTTTGTTTGCATTGCATGATCAAAGCATAACCAAAAAGGTGTTTACTAGAAAGACTGTTCATCGTATTGGAAAGAAATCGTAAATGGACAAAAAGTTTTATGATCAAACAAAATATAATGCGGCTAAGAAAAGACATCCTGAGGGAACTCCGAGGATAGAAGAGAGCTATGCACCTAGAGATCATGTGTTCATTAAGGAGCAAGAGGAGATACGAGAAATAAGAGAACAGATGTCCAAGATGATGGATAAAATATCTGTTTTGGCCAAAAGAGAAGAGATTCATGCACAGAAAGAGAGAAAGCTTAATGAACATAATCCTGCAATCTCAAATATGCAAGGGACTTCTGATCCTAATCAATTGGAGAAGTTACAGACAATCATCATCCGTATTCACAAGTCATCTGGAGATACCAAAGAAATGATGACAATTGTAAAAGCTTCCAGAGAAGAGAAGAAATCATGTAACCTGAAATCATCAAAGTTTAGTATGCTCCCGATATCTAAAACTCAGGTTCAATTCAAGACAAAAGGCGATGCTATACCTATATCATATAAAGAGTTGTATGAAAAGTTACTTGAAGCACGAGAAGTGGATCCATATTATATAAAACCATTCCAACCTCCGTATCCAAATTGGTATGACATCAACGTTCAATGTGAATATCATGCCGGAGCTCAAGGACATACCATCGAGAATTGTCTTGCTTTCAAACGCCGAGTCCAAAGTCTTTTGGATCATGGAACCTTACAATTTATGGTAAATGATCGACCTAGTTTGGTAACCAAGGGTCCTGATAGATTAATACCAAAAGTCTTCAAAGGTAAGAATATCAGTAGGGGCGCCCAGAGAAAAGAAGATTTGCTGAGGTTTGAAGCTCAAATACGTCATTTGAAGATTGAAAACGATAAATTGAGCACCAAAATGGAAACCATACATGAAGATTTCCAGAAGGTCAGTCAAGCCTTTCAAAATGCTGGTATAGGAAACACCCCAGAAGAGTGGATAGCAGGGGTCACCAAACTGAAAAAAAAGTTGCAACATACATAAAGATCTTGTCCAAAAACTTTTTGAACACAAATATTCTCTTACAAGGGAAAATGAGTAACTCCGAGAATTGACATAGGAGATGAAAGAACACCAGAATGTCATGGAAGAAGCTGCAGTCCAGACAAGCAATATGGCTCATAAGCTGATAAACTAACTTGGTTTTAGAGAAGAAAATAAGAAAGTTATTCCTTATATGTAAAGTTAGGACTGAAAGTTGTCCCCTATATGTAAAAGTTTTGTTTAATGCACAGAGACTTTTGTGTTCAATAAAATCTGTTCTAAGATGATCACTCTTGAGTAACACCTTTTCATATATGCATTTTCATTTTGCATCTTTGCATTTTTCATTTTGCATTCATACTTTTATGTTTGCCTTTGAATTGCACATTTTGCATTCTTATTTATTCATTTATGCATTTTTCACATTTTTATTTAAGTACTGTTATGTACTTTAATTATAAAAACATGTAAATAATTCATGAAAGGTTCTGTAACAGTAAAAACCAAGACCATTCATTCATATTACTTTACTATCATCATGAAAACAATGGAGCAATCTTATAAGGGACTACAAGACCAGTGGCCAGAACAATTGACAAGGTTACCTCGGGATACAAGGAAAGAAGCGTCAGATTCAGTACCAGATGAATCAGATCAAATTATTCAGGGAATGGAATCTGATAAAGAAAAGATAACTGCTAAAAAGAAATCGTGCTATCAGATTGAAGAATCGAGAAAAATAACATACCCTGGAACATCCCACTCAAACCCAAAGAATAGCCTCATTAATTATTCACAATATGAGGAGAGAGTCAAGAGGACAGAGAAAGCAATCAGAAACATGAAAGATGTTAGTGCCCATCACAAAGAATTAGAAGCAAGAAAGCTCAGCTTAGTTCCAGATTTGATTATTCCCCATGAATTCAAAATGCCTGATTTTGAGAAATATGATGGCACCAGTTGTCCCTTAATCCATTTGACAATGTTTTGCAGAAAATGGAAGGATATTTGAGTTCTGATGATCTATTAATTCACTCTTTCCATGATAGTCTTGTTGGCCCAACAGTAGTCTGGTACAATCAGTTGACCCAAGAACAGATCAAGAGATGGGTAGATCTAGCTGATGCATTTTTGGGATAATATCGGTATGTTAAAGGCTTAGTTCCAACACGTATGGATCTTCGAAGAGTAAAGAAGAAAACCAATGAAAGATTTCAAGAATATGCCCTAAGATGGAGATGAGTGGCAGCACAAGTTCAACCTCCCATGTTAGAAGAAGAAATATCACGTATGTTTCGTGATTCCCTTCCAGCGCCTTTCTTCGAGTTAATGCAGGCAAATCCGATAAACGAATTCGAGAATCTTGTGACAAGTGGAGATTTAATTGAGAATGTAATCAATGAAGAAAACTCAAAAGTCACATCCAAGAGCCCAACGGATCAAAAAGCGAAAGCTGATGATGTGAATGTATGTCGCATCCAGAATCCCCGCAACTGCAAAAGAAAAAGAGTAAGTAACTGTTCGGATCGACCAAAGAAAGTCATGCGATCAAGAAAAATTTTGGAAGTGTTCCAAACTTCTATTTCAGACTTATACCCTCATTTGGTTAAAGGTCAGTACATCACACCAAGACCAATGAAAATGTCACCAAACCCTTCTGCTCATAGCTATGATCAAAGTAATGTTTGTGATTTTCACTTGGGAGTATTTGGGCATTCCACGGGCAATTGTAGGCAACTGTTAAAAGAAATAGAGATGCTTGTTGACAAAAGAGTCTTGACACAAAAAATGATCAAGAAATGGGGGGCAAATGAAGACAATGACTCTGATCTTATTACACAACCGACATTAAAGGAGTGATGATGCATGAACAAGTGGAAGTGTTATCTACCACTGTAGTACCTTTCTATTCTCAGCATCTTGTTTGAACTTGTTTTTTGTTCCTTTCTCCGCTTTTTGTGCAATAAATAAATGTGTGCTGCTTATTAAGGTTATGAGCAAGGAATCAAGTTTTAATCTTGAGATTATTGAGTATCAAGTAGATTAAATAGTCTTTTAATTTTTCAAGAGTTATAGATCTATTGGCAAGTGATAAAATTATACCTTCCATCCAATGCCAATTACTTGATCCTTACTAATACCAAATTTTGACCGTACATTTATCTGAGATTCTGAAGAAATGTCTCTACCTGTTTTTGAGACACCTACTCCAGATGTTTACCTTTTTGGGTAGAGTTAATTGATGATACTACCTTCTACCATATACATGACTTTAAAAGTCACACATTTATCCTTCCAAACACAAAACCATCATAAACCAAAAGACCTCAAAAGAACCAAACTTTCAATTATTCGTGAATTTTACTACAAGAAGAGACGAGATGAGGCATTAGGAACCAACTCATTGATGATAATTTCGAGTGATTAGGGCATACTCAAAGAAGAAGGGAAAAGTGATTGATTGAAATAAATATATCATGCATTAATTACATTTTTTCATGTAAATAAAGTTAATCTTGAATATTCATCCCCCTGTGGATACCTCTTTATACAAAGGTTTCTGTGTATGAGATGACGAACGGCATCGTTTCATTTATCCTTTAATATATATATATATATATATCCTTTGTTGTCCCCACTTGAGCCTGAATGATTTTTCTTCTGATTCAACCCTAACCAAGGATCACCCTCCACATTAGGGGGCAAGATGAAGGATATTTGTTCACAAGAATAAAGATTGTCAATACATTTTTATTACGAAGACAAGTTTCCATAAAGTCAAGAAAGTTTTGAACTACAAGGTATGTCAAATACAGAGTGCTTGAAGATCAATTCAATCCAGAATAATGGAAAACCTCCAAAATGCAAAAGGAAAATGAGGTGCTTAAAGCAATTGAAGTATTGTACTCATCCAGCAAAGAAAGAAAAAAGAAAAATAAAGCAAAGAAAGGAAAAAAGAAAAAAAAAGAAAAAAAAAAGGGAAAGAAAAATAAAAAGAAAAACAAAACAAAAAGAAAAAGAAAAAAATTGAATCAAGATGGGTGACTTATTGAGCCTCAAGTTACAAGGTTGATCAAGTACAAACAAGAAGAGCAAGAAATGCTGAAGATACGAGAAAATGGAAATGAATCCAAAATTTGGCAGTCTAGAGGGATCCAGATGATGGAAAAATCCCCAATAAAGCAGATCCAAGTTAAGCAAGGCAAGATTGATGGCATCAGAATGAATTGATCCTTGGTTTGATTACCTTTAAACACTTATTTGGGCCTTTTTATCCCTTTCTTTCGTAACCATAAGCCATGGCCTACGTTACGTACCTGAAAAGTCCATTCTAATCATACATAGATTTCTAAGTAAAAGATGATATCTTTAAAATTCATTCCGCCTTCCAAGATTGATTTTTATTTGCAAAAATTGTTTTTTAAAATCTTTAATGCATGTTATGAAAAATGATAAAAGGGGGGTTCAAGATGTAAATTTTTAAATAACATCTTGAAACCAAAGGAGGATTCGAGTTGAAAACCTAAAAAAGGCGGCTCGAATAATGAATGGTGCAACAATGACATAAGAGACGATCTTAAGCTCTTAATAAAGCACCGCACATCCCAAAGACGTTCCTGAGAGTAGAGAAACAAGAAGCATCTCTACAAGATGGGCATAACAACCATTTCTTCAAGTTAGTGTAAGCCAAAACGACATACTGAACCAACTTGAAAGAACCTACTTTACCAAAATCCACCCACACCTCAAATCAGTCAATAATTTTGACACTTGCCATAGGACTATGATTTTTGAATGATTTAAAAGTGTACTTGATTTATTTGATATTTATTAAACTCATTGTTTATGATTTGATTATATTGTGAACCTGAAAGGGGCAATACTTTATAAAATTCTTCAATAAAAAAAAACATTTTCAAACAGGACAGTCTCAAATAGAGAAGGTCCTTGAGGCAAATTGTTGCTTAGTCTACCTCTGTTGAAGAAAAAGAATGAACGCGGCCAGAATAATGAAGCACTTCACATTTTTGAAGGCAAGTGGTCCAGGAAGCCAGAAAGTCTGGAGAATTGAACTTGTGATGCTCTCCTGTGACATTATCAGCAACTTATTAAGAATGATTACCTTGTTCTAAAGGGAGATACTGAAAGACAGTCACTTTAGCAGCCATTGCAAGAAAAGGTTGCTATATGGAATGTCACCGAAAACAAGGTCGAATTCGACAAATCTACTCATCAATTGCTCCAACCGATCATCATTCAGTTCTTGCACATCTATTTTCAAAAATATGCCAAGACAGTAGAAGACAGCCTCTGCATCACTGATCCCAGAAGAAAAAAGACAGGACATGGATACCACCGATGAACATGTCTCTAGCAGATCCTCCTCCTCGTGTATGGTTTTTAGGGAAACCTAGAAGCATTTCCACCTCATCAGGTTCAAGTGGAACCATTTTATTCCTCCTAATCCATACCAGATTCCATTTTCAAGCACTCATCAAGAACATACTTCTGGACACTCGAAGGTGTTTCATTGTCATAAGCTTCAAGAGCCTTACAGATCCTTTCTGTCAATTTGGCACTTCCTGTACATGTTTATAAACAGTTCAACTTTGTTCTTGGATCCCAGGAAGACCATCATTTCTTTGTCAATGGAAAAGCATCAGCACATGGAGGAAGTAGAATAAGAGAAAATCTATTCTCAATTAGCAGAATTATGAATATAGCACTTTTCAGTGTAATAGCATGAAAATGCTTCGAATCTATAAATTATGGCTCTACATCAAATAATTACTGTGATATTCCAGTCCAAACATTAACTGGAACAAGTGCCATGTGCTCATAGTAGAAATAAGAAGACCCAATAGTATCTTCTGGAAGTGTTCTTTGAGTTATCTGATCTGGTTTGGTATGAAACCACAGAATCAATCATTGAATTTGGAAGATGAATGTGCTCATAGCATCTTCTGGAAGTGTTCTTTGAATTATCTGATCTGGTTTGGTATGAAACCACAGAATCAATCATTGAATTTGGAAGATGAATGTGCTCATAGCATCTTCTGGAAGTGTTCTTTGAATTATCTGATCTGGTTTGGTATGAAACCACAGAATCAATCATTGAATTTGGAAGATGAATGTGCTCATAGAATCTTCTGGAAGTGTTCTTTGAATTATCTGATCTGGTTTGGTATGAAACCACAGAACCAATCATTGAATTTGGAAGATGAATGTGCTCATAGCATCTTTTGGAAGTTTTCTTTGAGTTATCTGATCTGGTTTGGTATGAAACCACAGAATCAATCATTGAATTTGGAAGATGAATGTGCTCATAGCATCTTCTAGAAGTGTTCTTTGAGTTATCTGATCTGATTTGGTATGAACTCCAAAATCAATCATTGGATTTGAAAGATGAATTTGCTCATGGTAGAAATAAGGAGGCTCAATAGCATCTTCTGGAAGTGTTCTTTGATTTATCTGATCTGATTTGGTATGAACTCCAAAATCAATCATTGGATTTGAAAGATGAATTTGCTCATGGTAGAAACAAGGAGACCCAATAGCATCTTCTGGAAGTGTTCTTTGAGTTATCTGATCTGATTTGGTAGGAACCCCAGAACCGATCATTGGAATTAAAAGATGAACTGCATGATCATCTTCATTAAGAAGCTTCTTTTCAAGCTTCCTCTGCTTCTTCCTTTTCCACAAATCATAGCCCAAGTTTCGCCTTTGCTTGTAATTGGGATCATTGCATAATGGCTTCCTATCTTCTACCATAAGAAGTGATTATTGAAGCTTCAGCCTCTGAGAATCCCATTTTTGTCAAGTATAACAGTTTACTCTCCTCATCAGAATCAGAATTCATGATTTCCTCGATATCAGAAGAACTATCAATATATGTGAAATCATCCTGAAAGATCGCTTCATAATCAGATGAGTTGTTATCAGAATCAACATGTTGCATGGGGGCGGATTTTTGATGAGCTTGTACCATTGTATATGTAGTCTTGCCATTGCATCAGATTACTGTTTGCATAAATTGGTTTCTCTCCCACATAAAAGTATATTTCAGAGATGACCTTCACTGAAAGATGATAAGCCACTGTGTCAGCCTGGAACGGATTACCAAGTTATTTTTACTGCTCTGTTCGACTAAATCCCTCCAGATACAGAAAATGGTCACCTCATTCAGAAGACACATATCTCAGACGTTTCTGTTAGAATGATTGAGTACTTCTTAAGTTTATGACAATATAAAGAGAATTTCTCCAGTTACTTGACAACATTGCTGTTCAGTAACATCAGAATAAGAGTATTCAAGATAAACAGATTTGGGGCATGAATAAAGCCACAAGTACAACAGTGTATTGTCAAAATTAAACCTCGTGGGGATCATGATATTCAAGTCAAACAGACATTGTGAGTCAACCAGAAGCAGAATATTGGGGCATCTCGAAAGCCCATTTTCAGACAGAAATGTTTCATGTGGGACATCTTGAGGACCCATTTCAACCAGAAATAGAATATTGGGGCATTTTGAAGGCTCACAGCAATATGAATATTTGGGCATTCTTGGAGGCTCATCTCAACAAGAAGTAATGTTGAGCACACTTTTAACATCTGTATCAGCAAATATTGGGGTATTTTAAAACTCACTTCAGACAGATCAATGTGGGGTATTTTGAAGACTCAGATTAACAAGAAGCAAATATTAGGGCATGCTGAAAACCCTTTTCAAACAGAATCAGAAATGTTGAAATATTCTGAATATTTATCAGCAAAATGCTGGGGCATGCTGAAAACCCATTTCAATCAGAATCAGAACTGTTGATGCATTTTGAACACTTGTATTAGCCAATGTTGGGGCATGCTGAAGGCCCACAATATCCTGTGTAAAGATCATTGACTTGAACAAATATTTCCAATGAGACAGAAAGATATGAAGAATGAAAATGGTGAAACAGTGACAGTCGAGCTGACTATACATAATTGCTTCGTTCATCAGTCAATTACATTATGATCATGATGTTGAATAAATGTTTACTCAGCAAGTATGTTTTCAAATACCTAATCTTCTTAACCGTATGTCACATGACAGTGTGTTCTTTGATAAACTACATTACGGTTGCATGAATAAAGATGGTCCCTTTGTAAACCATTCGATCCAAGGATCAGTTCCTCGAGACCTCGAAATCTGAATTTGGCATTTTGTGTGTCGGTGATAATTGAAAATATTTCTTTGAGATTTTTGTCAGTTAGTTTCAACCATACTGTTGAGGTTACGAAGTTGTTTTTCACATCAATTTTGTTTACTTGATGACATTGAAGAGAGAAGCTCATGTATATTGCTCTTTCCTGATGTTACTGGGGTTATTATTGCCAGCTAGACTGAATCGAGTTTTCATCTATTTGGTTTATCATGTGCGTTTCATCCCCAGCATCAAGAATTCTATGGATATCTTTCCATACATGGCTCTTATAGTAGGTGTGTTTCTAATTCCTACAACGCTCATTACAGAAGAAAACGTGATCAATATCACACTTACCCTTGCCTGAGATAATATCAAGATCAATTGGTATCTCTTATTCAATTCATCACTAGCATATCTTGAGAATTTGATCAACTTTTTGGTCATATCAGCATCTCATTTGTATTCCTATTAAGTTTTGTTCTCAAGTGGTCTTGTGACGTCATTCAAAAGCTTTGAACACTAGGCAAAGAGCTTCAATGATTGAGAACAGCTGAGCAGAAACCACAGGAAAGAATGAATGTGTTGCCAAATGTTTTACGAACATCTGAGCAGAAACTACAGGAAAGAATGAATGTGTTGCCAAATGTTTTACGAACATCTGAGCAGAAACTACAGGAAAGGATGAATGTGTTGTCAAATGTTTTACGAACCTGTTATTCTGATGTTGAACCAATGTTACGATCATATGGTTTCCATTTATTGATCAAGTCTATCTTCTTCCACTCCAAGATTAGAAGTGAGATATAATGAAGATTTCTTTCCATAGAAGGGAAGCAGAAAAATTAACAATAAGAAACTAGTGGCACCAACTAAGGTTGAACGACATGTTGTTGTTAAACATCTCGACATGATATGGTCCAAGTTGGCGTATTCGAGATTGAATTAGATATGGAGACATGAAAGGAATTAAGATAAATCCTCCTTGTGATATGTTTCAAGAGTCAAATCAGAACAGACTCTACTCCCCTAATTAATCCCTGCTGAGTCAGGCATATCTACATCTACACTCTTCAAAGATGATAGATTCTCTTTTTAAAGATGACAGATTCTCTTTTCAAAGATGAAAACTTTATGGGATTTCTACACAAGTCCAAACAAATAAAGTTGGTTTTATCCAAGACAAAATGGGGCATCAAGGTCATAGTTCTGACTACGACAAGAGTTCCACAAATGAAACAATTCTTCTGAGACTTTCATGAAGCAAAGAAGACAGCAAAGATATAAGTTGATCAGATGATTCTGCATGAATGCAAGCTTGATAGCATAAGTTACTACATTGATATCTAGAGGTAACCCTGGCAATAAATGATGAACTGGAGGAAGACAAAGTTCACCATTTTGAAGTCAAATGAAGATTGCATCAACATTTATGCATTCATAAGAATATCATTTACACAATAGACAATGCATTACATTGATACATCTGAGTGCATTCAAACATGAAGTTTTACAGATCTTCGGAAGAACAAGAAGAATCATGGTAAGAAATACCTTACAAGAAGAAGGTATTCAAAACCGCAAATACAAGAATCATACAAACATTTGAAGAAGTGATAGATGCAATCCACAAGAATGAAAATTATCTTGAGATTAGGGCATGTTACCTAATCAATATGTTATTTTGAAACATAATGAGAAAACGATTTTCATAGTTTCTCATTTTATCTTTTCTAAAATAAAATTGTTGAAAAGTAAGAAAACGATTTTCTTAGTTTTTTACTTAGTAAACTATTTCTCACATCTGTAAGTCCTTCAGTGCATGATGTTTCCAAAAAGCCTTCGGGAGCTTTTTGATGTTTTCAAAGCCTTCGGGTCATCTGTAAGCCCTTCAGTGCTTGATGTTTCCAAAAAGCCTTCGGGAGCTTTTTGATGTTTTCAAAGCCTTCGGGTCATCTGTAAGCCCTTCAGTGCATGATGTTTCCAAAAAGCCTTCGGGAGCTTTTTGATGTTTTCAAAGCCTTCGGGTCATCTGTAAGCCCTTCAGTGCATGATGCTTCCAAAAAGCCTTCGGGAGCTTTTTGATGTTTTCAAAACCTTCGGGTCATCTGTAAGCCCTTCAGTGCATGATGTTTCCAAAAATCCTTCGGGAGCTTTTTGATGTTTTCAAAGCCTTCGGGTCATCTGTAAGCCCTTCAGTGCATGATGTTTCCAAAAAGCCTTTGGGAGCTTTTTGATGTTTTCAAAGCCTTAGGGTCATCTGTAAGTCCTTCAGTGCATGATGTTTCCAAAAAGCCTTCGGGAGCTTTTTGATGTTTTCAAAGCCTTCGGGTCATCTGTAAGCCCTTCAGTGCATGATGTTTCCAAAAAGCCTTCGGGAGCTTTTTGATGTTTTCAAAACCTTCGGGTCATCTGTAAGCCCTTCAGTGCATGATGTTTCCAAAAAGCCTTCGGGAGCTTTTCGATGTTTTCAAAGCCTTCGGGTCATCTGTAAGCCCTTCAGTGCATGATGTTTCCAAAAAGCCTTCGGGAGCTTTTTGGTGTTTTCAAAGCCTTCGGGTCATCTGTAAGCCCTTCAGTGCATGATGTTTCCAAAAAGCCTTCGGGAGCTTTTTGATGTTTTCAAAGCCTTCGGGTCATCTGTAAGTCCTTCAGTGCATGATGTTTTCAAAAAGCCTTCGGGAGCTTTTTGATGTTTTCAAACCCTCAGGGTCATCTGTAAGTCCTTCAATGCATGATGTTTTCAACATTTCCATCCTGCTCAAAAGAAGCCAAATGAAAAATTATTGTCTTTTTCGTCTTTGCTCTATTCTTGTTAACACAAGGATGAGCAAAGAGGGGCAGCTGTAGACATCAATTTTTCATTTAAATTTATTATTATTATTAAAATTATTATTATTATTATTATTATTATAATTATTATTATATATTATTTATTAAATATTACAAAGCCCAATTACAAGATCCCGGAGCCCAGATCAGGTCCAACAGTGACCCAACTTGAACCAGGCCCGAGAAACCCAAATCATTTGGGAGTTTCAGCTAGGGTTTCTAAACCCTAGCTCCCAGCCGCCGTTTCCAGAAGCCCCGCGCCGCAGCCGCCTCTCCAGCTGCCATAAGCTTCTAGATGCCTCAGCCTTTGATGCCAAGTGCTCCAATCGACGCTGCCGACACCTCCAATGCCAGGTGTTTCAACCATGGCGCCACCGCCTCCGAAGAAGTCTCCAGAAGCCAGCTGCCCCCCACACGTCGCGGCTATGGGGTGAGTCACCACATAGTTATGGTGACTCACCAAACTCGACCCTCTATTGTCCGGTCCGACAAGAGCCTCGGTGGTGGCTATAAAAGCCACCACACCTGCAAGAAAGAGAGACAGAGAGCAACGGAGAACAACAGAGAAACAGACGAAGAGAGAACAAAAAAAAGAGAGAGATACGAACAGCAACCAACAACCAGACCAAAACAGAAACGAAGAGAAGAAGAGGAACTTACCCTTGAAGCCTCGCTCATTGCCGGAAATCCCAAGCGTCACCGGAGTCTCATTTTTCGAAGGTAAAAAATTAGATCTACAGGAATCTAAGGGTTTTTAGGGAAAACAAAGACCGGAATCAGTCTTAGAGCGTTTAGATCTATATTTTAGGTAAATTTGGGAATTTCCGGCCACCGGAGGCGGTGGCCGGCGGGGGAACTTGCGGCGGATCATGGTTGCCGGTCGGTGGTCAGCTCTATCTCCGGGGAAGAGTTTAGAGAGAGCAGAGAGAGTTTTCTCTCTCATAGAAAGAAAGAAAAAAAAAGAAATGAGGAAGATGGCACATAAGGGCCGGCTGATTGGGTATTTAAAGCCTTCCCCAAACGACTTCATTTTGGGGAGGGTATTTCGGTAATTTCATAAAGGCTAAACCCCGTCCGTAGTGCTCCAAATTTGTATACCTTTCAATTTAGTCACTAAAAGCAATTTTTGATTCTTTTAATTATGTCATTCAATTTTATTTTATTACATTTTAGTCATTATCAGTTTATATATATATTTAGGGTAAATACCTAATTTAGTACCTTATAATTTTATTAACATTTATGTTAACCCGATTAATTAAATAAGGCTAAATTACATTTTTAGCACTTAGAGTTTTTATTTATTCTAGATAGAGCCTTTAAACTTTTATAAATTTTATTTTAATCACTGATTAATTAATTAAGGGTTAATTACATTATTAGTAATTTTATTTTATGATGATTCGAATTATGTTCATTAATTTAAATAATTTTACATTTATTATTATTTTATTTATTTTAGTCATTGTTTAGTTATATTTTAACTTAATTTAATTTTTATTATTTTAATATATTTTAAATCATTACTTTAATTATTGTTTTACTATATTATAAATATATATATTATTTATTTATTTAATAATGTTTATTTATTTTCAATATCAAAGAAAATGGCAGTCTTAATACAACTGGATGTCCTATTCTGGTATTTTAAATAACTAAATATTATAAAAATTATAATTTAGTTTTATTACATTTTTAATATTTAATTTTATTTATTAATATCGAAGAAAAGGGCTGTCTTAAGGTACCTAGAAGCCCTTTTCTGATATTTCTAAATAAGTAAATATCTTATTTATGTATATTAATATATTTTCTTAAAATTATTTGAAATAGTAGAATTATGAATTAAATATATCTTTGAATTTTTAAATTTCCAATAATAGAGACAATTTATAATTAAAAAAGTACCAATTTTGGGCGTTGTAGGGGTGCTAATCCTTCCCTAAACGTAACCGACCACGAATCCCTTTTTATTATTATTAAGAACGAATTTTTGGTTATAAACGCAGATCAGTTCATCTTTTAATTGATGTTTTCTTAAAACTCTTTTAAAAAATAATTTTTAGGTATTCGACCTACCTGACCCAAAAGGCCGATGGCGACTCCCAAATTATTTTAAAAAACCATTTATTCACATTATTTTTCCCACCGAGTAAAAATTTCGTGCCCGGACGAAAACCGGTTACGACAATAACCATTGGTGTTTCTAGACTTATCCAGGTTATTTGCTAAATTCAAAGTCATTGAGGGTACTTAGGTCATTTAATAGTCAAGTCTATCTCGGTTACTTTGGAGTTTCCAGAGTAATTCGGTCGTTTCCAAAATTTGAATACATACAATACTTCAATTTCGTTTAACTTGTTCATATAATATAGTTATATTAGTATACGAGGTTGATTTGATCATTTCAAAGTTGAGTGTATTTAGTTATTCCAGAGCTTGGACGTGCTTTGAATCATATTACACTTCAGGGGCATTCCAACTATATCAAGAATTTAATCGGTGATCCCCAGATTCAAGTGGATCATAATTTAAGTTCTCAAGTCGTCTTCATTATTATATTCATCCATAGTCTTTATACACTTTAAGGATATTATCGTCATTTCATTCAATTCTATTAATGGCATTACTTCGGATAACTTAGGCTTAAAAGTATTCTAATTCCTTTAGAGTTCTGGGTACTTTTCTCAATTGATCATTGGGGTTATTTTTATCACTAGGGGAAGTCTTGGTCCTTTTTTAGAACAAAGGCTTTTTTGTAATTTTACTCATATTGCTATTTTTTGTAGTTTCATTATCCAAATATTTCCAACATTTAACATTTAACGAGATTAATTAGAATTTATGTGTTCTGAAATTGATTGATTTACTGATTAAATCATTGAACTGGTTTTTTTTTGTGATCAGTCTACCAATTTCTTTTTCGAGTCATTAGAGTCTTATAGAGTGTTTTTTCTTTAATTCAATTTACGTCTAAGTCCAATGATAGTTAGATACATAAATTGGACCAATTATATTCATCCATGCAGTAATCAATACTAACATGTTCCATAAAGCATTAAAAAGGTAATGTATTACCTCAGTTTTTATGGCATATCGATCGACCCTTTTAAACTCCATTCGATCGTCCTCGAACTTTAATTCAATGTCCAATAATTCCTTGGATACATAGCAACCAAATTTACTTTAGAAACTGAACTTAATTGAGAAACCAATTTGAATGTGAAGATAAATCACTTAAAATGGATTACCGGGTGCGAATTTGGTAAAACGGAATTCAGATTCAGACTCAGGACGTCGAAACACATAAAATATGACCCTTTCAAAAAAGTTGACTTTTGCGTTAAAGCCAACGATCAACAGTTAACGATCAACAGTTAAAGTCAACGGGTTGACTCAGACGAGTTGACTTAAATAAGTTAACCCAGTCTAGGTTGACTCGGTCGGGTCAACCAAACCTGATTTGACTGGACCAATTCAATTCGGCTAAACTGGTTCCAGAAACTTCCTGGATCGGCTGGAGAGCACCACTCGCACTATCAGGGTGTGGGGGCGTATGGCGCAGACAGAGGCAATTTCGGGCGGCCGATTCTTCCCTGATAATCCACATACTAGATTTAATCATTAATAACCCAAAAAACATAGAAAATATACTCCAAAGCTCATCGAAAATAAATTGAAAAATCACCCCCATTCGACGATCGATGAAAACGACGATTACACGGTGGCCTATCGACTGGGTTTTGTGCGCACGACAAAGGGGAGTTTGGCTGTAGTGGCAGTGAAAGAAACCGACGACTGAGGCGGCTGAAAATCACGGTGAAACACAATGAAAACCTTTGGTTTTTCCGTCGAGTTTTCTAACGTTTTCCATAACAGATGGTGACGGCTCATCGATGGTGATCTACTGGGATTTGATCGGACGGTGACGACGAGTCAGTTGGTTTCTGTGGTGACACCTACCGACGGATAGTGGCGTCGAATTGAGGAGGGTGAGCCGATAGTTTTTTCATAAATTCGTGCCTAACGGCGACTAGATTGAGAGATCGGAGCGCTGAGGTTGGATCGTTGGTCGATGCTAAGCTCTGTGGTACCGGTGGTGTACATCACCGCCGATCGGAGGTTGCTAGTCGGAGGACAATGAAGGTGGTTCTGGTTGGAGAGAAAATAAAATAGGTTGGGGTTTTTAATTTCGAATACGAGAGAGGTGAAGTTTTTCAATGCAAAAGAAAAATGGGTAAATTTATAACTAGGTCCCCAAATTTCCTACAACTTTCTAAAACTAACTATAAGTTTCTAAAACATATAATTTAGCCCCTAAATTGGGGTGTGGCACAACTAATAAGGTGGTGATATAATCTCTCCTCCCTTTCTAACTAAAAAATCTCTTATCTCTACCTAATCTTGCCCAAAAATGATGAGAAGCATTGTCGATCATCGTGTCTATAGTCGTCGGCTATTGTTAGTAGTCGTGTCGTGCTGTCCATTGTTGGTCGTTGCATCCATTG
Source organism: Hibiscus syriacus (assembly GCF_006381635.1). NCBI lineage: Eukaryota > Viridiplantae > Streptophyta > Magnoliopsida > Malvales > Malvaceae > Hibiscus > Hibiscus syriacus. The sequence goes on along the minus strand of NW_024062900.1, from coordinate 16,136,732 downwards.
GCTAATGAAACTCAAACTTTTAAGTCATCACCTTTTTAACCCTCTAAACGTAATTTCGACCATTATTTCATTAGGAAAGTCCTTAATCTCTCCAAATCGATGATGGACTATGTTGTTTTGATATTTTTTTCTTCATTTTTTTTATCTTTTTCGTTCACCGTTCGAAGTACCTAAATCTGGACTATGTTGTTTTGATGATTTTTGTTTTCTTTTATTCTTCGACTCTTTATTGTCATATTTTTCAAGCTATTGTCATTCGTCACTAGGGATGACAATTTAATCAGAAATCAATAGGTTTTGACCCAACCCGATTATGTGGTGCTGGATTTTTCTTAAAAAAATCATGTTCGAATCGGATTAGGCTATATTTTTTAAGGGAGTGGGATTAGGTCGAGTCGGGTTCGAGTGGATGGTGAAAAAACTTCGACCCAACTTAACCCTGAGATAATAATGTAATTTCTTTAAAATATATATTATTTTTAGTTAAGTCCTTATTTTATATCAGATCGGGTCAACTCAGGTCATATTTATAGTCTAAAAATTCATGACAGGTCGGATTTAGGTAGAGGATATATATTTTTTGGGTTAGTTAGAGGATATATAATTTTTTGATAGGGTCAGATTCGAGTGGAGAATACATTTTTTGTGATCAAATCGAGTTAGATTGATCGAAAACCCAACCTAACTCGATCCGTTGTCATTGCTAGTCATCACATATACCAAGCATCGAGAAGGTGAGTCTATCTTCTCTATTATGCTTTCGGTTATGGTTTGGGTATGATTTTGGTTTGATTAGTCTAGTTTGATTAGTTGAATGAAATTAATTAAATAATAATATAAATAATAATTTAGTAATTAAAAATTATCACCTCAGCTGTGCCGTTAAGATTTTAACTATGGGGTACTTGTAACACCCTAAACTGGTACGACACACAGTCGACCAATTAGAATGTTACACGGGATCACCTGAGCGGCAACCAAAAAATTTTCTTTTAAAACACTCATAATATAATGATTACCAATCATTTAAAAACCATGAAACCATACAAAATAGTTATATGTTTACAGTACTGAGGAGTTCCCAAAATAAATACCAAAAGTACATCGAGTATTCGAAAATAGTTACAACTCAAGTATAAGAAGGTATATGAATTATACATCTCCTCTAAACAAATAGACTCGGGACATAATATGATTGCTCGACTGTCTACTCCACCTAAAAACATGCAAACGAAAAACATAATTCCAAACGTTGAACTCACTAGCTCAGTGTCACACTAACCACAATGCGACACTGATAACTCCGTAAAAGACCATGTTTTAATAAAAATAATATTTTATATATTATAATCAATTAAATGCATATAAAATTATTACATAAAAAAGGAATATTAATTATTACTTAACTAATAATTTTTATTCAAAAGATAATCATTTTAATCCAAAAAAAAATTATCAAAGGTTAAAGTATTTTTAAAAATAGAAACCATAATTATCCTTCTATAAAACTGTTAGATTGGGGAAACATAATAAAACATTAATGAGTGTAAAGTCTAATGAAAACTACCATGGGAAGACCACCCATAGAGTGGGTCATCGAAAATAATTTTTGAAAATTAAAGGATTATAATATTTCAAACTTCTTTTAGAAAGTAACTCATAAAAAGAATTTATTTTAAGAGATTAATGTATTTAACCAACTAAAATTTTTCATGTAAATATTGTTATGTGTTTCTCAATTAATAATCGTTTATTATTATTCACTAACGAAAGAAAATTAAAATTTAAATATTACTAGTGATTAAAAACATGTAAATATTACTAGTGATTAAAAACCAGGGCCGGTTTTGGGACTGTGCGGGCTGCCCAACCGCACATGGCCCAATTTTTTTAAGGGCCTCCAAATTTTTTTAAGTCTTTTGTATATATATATATATGTGTGTGTGTATTTAAGATGTTTAACCCAAAAATTTTCAAGTCCAAGGCCCACATTATTACATGAAGATATTTTTTACCACTATTTAACGTTTTCTTATAGTTATAATAAATTTTAAAATATTAGTGAACTTCTTTATATATCTAATATTTTAGTTTTAAAAGGCATATTTTACTATTACTATTATGGCATAGGGCCACCAAAATTTACAAGACGGCTCTGTTAAAAACATTTAAATATGAAGATGGAAAAATATAGTTTAGAAGGTAACAAAGAGTTGGGTAAATTATGCGTTTAGAACTAAATTATCAGTTTTAGTATTAAAATTTTTTATTTTTTTAAAATCATACATAATGTTTAGTTTTTTTCATTTTAGTATCTCGTCATTAAAAGTTTAACGCATTTAGTACATAAACTATCAGTTTTGGTCTGTTTTCATGCCTAAACGTTTTTTTCAAAATTAACTTTAAGTTTTTAGCAGGGAACTAAAATAAAATAAAAACTAAATATTAAATATAATTTTAAAAAATTAAAAATTGTAAATACTAAAATAAATTATTACTAATAATTTAAATACTAAACATGTAATTTACCCAACAACCCTTTTAGCATTTTGTGGGAAGCTAAAACATGTTTTCCACGCACAATTGGGTGAGGTTGCTGAATTTCCTAACGTGGTAATGGATTTATTCCAGCATGCATCTAACACATGCCTGCCCTACTTCACACATCATAATATTAAATCATCTATTACTCTCTTTATTCCATTAAAATTATCTCATTCAAAAAATAAAATCTTTTTTATTTTCCATAATGGATTATGAGGATATACATATTATCATGAAGTCTTTCCCAGTAACAACAAATAGTAGACCGTCAGATAAACACTTGAGTAAAAAACAACGATAAACTTTGTTTAAAACTCTCCTAAAACATAGAAACAATAGAAAGCTATCAAAAGGTCGTATAAGTCGGACTACAACTATGTTTTGTCTCAACAAAAGCTGTAAGTAGATTATGGAATAGAGTAAAAAGGTGTGTAGATCAAGACATAGTGGCTGATGTTGACAGCATATATTATCAAATAATTTTCATAAAGAAGAGAATTTCTATGGATATGAATCGTATTTTAAAAATTTCACTTCGTAGACAGACAAATATTCATTCAATGGCCAAAATTTTATATATGTCAAAGTCTACTCTTCATCGTCAAATTAAGGTAGGTTTCATCAAGCCACATGCTAATTCTATAAAATCTTATTTTTTCTGATACGAACAAAAGAGCCAGATCGTAATTTTGTTTATCAATGCTTGAATCAGGTACTCTCACCACGAATCCTTTATTTATTAACATGTTTAATATAGAGCACTGCATATTGATGAAAAGTGATTTTATTTATAAAAAAAACGTTTGAACAATATTATCTTCATCCATGTGAGGTTGAGACTTTTTATACTTGTAAATGTAATTGGTTCTCATTCAGTTATGAGAGTCATTGCAGGAGTTAGTTAGTGTTAGGTTGTTAAGCTTCGGTTATGAAACAGTTAAGCTTTTATTATAGTTGGTTATGCATGTACATTGAGCTATAAATAAAGCTCAGTTGTAACAGCAGATACAAGATTGATTTTAAAGGTTTAGAGAGCCTATTCTCTCTCTCATTTTTCCTTTCTCTTATGTTGTCTTGATCGTCATGGTTGATCTAACTACAGGTCTGGTTCGAGGCTCTGGAAATGTGTCACTGAATACCTCTCCCGTGAGCTCCATGCCAGTTCTGTTAGGAATTAATGGGATTCATCATATCCCTAAGCATGACACTGTCAAACTTACCGAGAGCACCTATCTTCTTTGGAAACATCAAGTTGCATTGATAATTGATGGCTATGGGTTACAAAACTTTCTTTCCAGTGATGCGGTTATACCAGATGAATATGTTGTTAGTGTGTCTGGCCAAACTAAGGTGAATCTGGCTTTCCTGATTCATAGGCAGCCAGACAAATTGTTGGCCTCTTGGTTGCTTACCACGATTGGGACTGAGGTTCTTCCTCACCTCAATGGCCTCACAACAACCTTCTCCATATGGTCTACCATTTCTCGGTTGTTCGGTGTGCGGTCTACTGCCAAGATCTCAACACTTAGGCATAGTCTGCATACTCAAAGAAAGTCTGGATTGACTGTTAGTGAGTATCTTGCAAAGATTAAATCTATCTGTGATTTGTTCAATGCATCTGGTAGTGTTGTTACTGAACAAGAGCATGTAAGTGTTGTTCTTGCCGGCCTTTCGATGGAGTTCGAGTCGATCATTGCCATTGCGTCTCGTGAAAGTCTCTTTTTAGATATTATGAATGATATGTTAATGGATTGTGAAGCTCGACAGAAATCCTTCTTTAATGAAGGTGCTATGGCTAATTTGACTTGTTTGCCTAAGGTGGTAAACAACGTTGAAGTGGATACTAAAGAAAGTAGTGTGTCAGAGTTACATTCAAGCCAAAATCAGGATAAAAAAGGTGGTGGTTATCGTGGTCGAGGCCGAGGACGGAGTTCAAATAGAACTCAATGTCAGTTGTGTGGCAAGTTTGGTCATGTGGTGAAAAAAATGCTACAATCGCTTTGATCGTGAATTTACTGGTGTAGTTGGAGGTGATGAGCAAACTGGTGATGGCCAGAAACAATTTGCTCGAATTAATTCAGTCAAACAACAATCTGGAGGACAAGTGTTTACTCACACGTTTCAGCCCTTCTCGACCATTCCACAGTCATTTGTTCCTTATTCACACTCACAAATGTTTTACCCGACTGGCCCATGTATACCAGGAATACCTGGTATGTCTCATACTCCAGGATATTATCAATTGCGTAGGTATCCATCTTTTCCCTCTATGGCTCCTGCAGTATGCAACTCTTCTGTTGCTACTAGTTCGACTCGATCCTCAGTACCCCTAGAAACTAATTGGTATCCCGATACAGGTGCCACACACCATGTCTTAAATAATTTATCAGTTTTTGACTCAGGTACTGTCTATACTGGTGTGAATACTTTACTCATGGGAAACGTGTAACATCCTCAATACCAGGTTAGTGACCAAATTATAATATTTCAGGATTTGGTGATTGAAATGGAATAATTGAAAAGTTCAATGATTTATTTGGAAATATTACCTTAAAGATGCTAGTAATTATAAAAGGTATTAAAGGGAAAAAGGGTTATTTGACTAAGAAATGAATTAAAAATGGGATATGGTAAGGATATATACACGTGGGAATGAGAGATTTCTCCAGAGCTTTCTTCTTTCTTCTTCTTCTTCATACGTGAAAGAGAGCCAAGCAAAGGTAAGCTTTCTGATCTGTTGATTATTTGTTAATTTAAGGTTTAGGTTTTGATCGTTAGATGATAACTAAGCTTAAGGAAAGCTTAAGTTATCTTAAAATCAAAAGATAAAAGAGTTAGGGAAGATTAAAGATTTGGAGTTCTTGAATGAAATTTTGATATAGAGTTGATAATTAGAATTGGAAGTTGGATTTGACTTGTCATCAATCTAGTTAAGACATATGAAGTTTTAGAAGTGGAATTAAATCATGTTGCAAAGTTGGTATAATTCTTGAATCTCATAAAGAGGATATGATTTTGGGGTTTAAGATGAAATAAATGAGTATAGATTAGTTTAAATAGGTGTATAAGAGTTAAGAATAGAAAAAGGGATGAAATATGAAGATTTGAGAGAATAAAGAAGGGATTTTCGTGCTCAAAGTATTATTTCTGGGTTGTGTGCATCGATGCATCTTCAATGTGCATCGATGCAGTCTCAAATAAATGAACATCGAATGCAATTAGTGCATCGATGCATAAGGAGTACATCGATGCACCTGCTTAAAATGCAAACATCGAATAGGATTTATGCACCGATGCATGGATAGTGCATCGATGCACCTGTCTAGGGATGCACCGATACATGGTGTAGTGCATCGATGCATGCCTTCATTAAAAGTTAAAAATGGCTTTCTTCTAGCCTATGAAGTGATAGCTTAGAATATATCAATTAGTATATTGATATTTATCAATGTGTTATTATTATGTAGATATAGAATGAAAGCTTGTTCCAGAATAATTGAAGAATTAGAATCAAACCAAAGCAAGCAAGGCTAAGGTGAGTGTAATTTTATTGTACTTATGTTATCGAATAAGCATTGGCTTGCGATGAGCCAGTGACGGAGTTACTATGGTAATAAGTAACTCGTCAAATGTTATTTGATTTGTGAATTCTATGTATGCATGAGTATATGTGATATGATTTATATGATCCATATGATATATGATACTGAACTATAGGAATATATGATAATATTGTATCAGTGGAATGATAGGTTTGACATGTTATTTTATGTGATATGTATTTAAATGATCACAAGACATGAGTTATATGAAAGAGAAAGTATATGTGATACGTGAAAGTGAATCATATGTTTACATGAAAAGTGACATGAAAGTAAACCATGTGACTATATGCACATGTGATATGTGACAGAAGAAAAGTAATATGTGATCATAAGAGAAATGAAAGTGTGTAAATGAAAAATGCCCATGTTATGTGTATTGAGAGCTAGAGGTATAGTTGGCATGCCAAGAGTTGAGGGTTTACCTATGTATTTCGAGACATATGGACATTTTACCTATGTTCTAAGGAACATATAGACAGTTTACCGAGGATCTTTATGACCTCTGGATAGTTACCGAGGATCTTTATGACCTCTGGATAGGTCCTTCGGGACATTTATACGAGCTGTGGTGACAGCATAGTGGTGCACAACCTCAATAGACTCACGTATCTACAGTTCTCACATGTGTACCATGGGCTAATAAAGAGATAATATTAATAAACTGGATATGATGATATGTTTGTTTCCTTATAAAATGTTATGTGTGATATATGATGGTACAAATGGTAATTATAAGATTATATGATAAAAGGAATCAATGATAGTGATAAGAATGAAGATGATGATATAGTTGCTTGTGTGTTTGATTTACGATAGTATATATATGTTATATGGTATACGTGAGTACATGTTAAGGTATATGTGAATGAGTATAATTGATTGACATGATGATATAATAACAAGTCTATCAGATATATAATATGGACATAAAAGATCATAGGAACAGGAGAATAAGAGATATGAATGATAATGGCATATATGTATGTATGTATTTGTTACATATAACAGTATATGAGTTGTAAGAAATGATTACTAGTAAATGTTTACATTATATGTTTATTGCCTCACTAAGTCATAGACTTAGCGTGTGATTGTTTCACACGTAGGTTACAGAAGTGAGAAGAATAAAGAGCAATGTGGAGCAAGACAAGTCAGTTCTCCTTACCGAAGGTCAGATCAGAAGAAAGATGAATAATATGTATGTTAACAACTAAAGTTTTAGTTGGCATGTATTCAAAATAACGTATTGTATAAGCTCTGAATAGTTTTGTAAACATTTTGAATAAGTTATATGTTATAAAAGTTTTAAATTATTCACTAATTTTGTACAATTAAAAGTTTTGAAAAGTCAATGTGATACATCGGACTCGGATCCAGGTCGGATACGGGTTGGGGGTGTTACAAAACAGGGAAGGAATCAAAATCGATCATGTTGGTCGAGGTTTCTTACCCACGAGATAGAAATCTTTAGTTTTACAAAACATGTTGCATGCTCATAATATTAAGAAGAAGTTGTTATCTGTATCACAGTTCACACGTGATAATAACGTTTTTCTTGAGTTTCATGCTTCTAAGTTCTTTGTGAAGGATGCTCAGATCAAAATGCTTCTTCTTCGAGGGAAGCTCACGGATGAGGGACTATATCAACTACTGCCATATGATGGTCAGCTTTCGTGTGCCAAGCAGGAGGCAGTATTTCAAGTTAACACTATTTCTGGTTCGCGTGATACGTTGGAGTTGTGGCATAGAAGGCTAGGTCATCATTCGTTAGAAGTGGTTCTTTCTGTTATGAAATCTTGTAATGTTTTTTCAGATAAGTCTAAATTCATTCATGTATGTACGGCTTGCATGCAAGGCAAAGCACACAAATTACCCTTTTGTTATTCTTTGACTGAATACAATGAGCCATTTCAATTAGTTGTGTCTGATGTTTGGGGACTTGTACCGGTTATCTTCTCAGATGGCTTTGCGTACTACGTTTCGTTCATTGATGTTTTTAGTCGATACACGTGGGTGTATTTACTCAAGCGTAAGCCTGAAGTCATGCAATGTTTCATTAATTTTGTTAAAATGGTTGAAGTATAATTCGAATATAAAGTCAAGATGTTGTAGTCTGATGGGAGTGGAGAATATCAGGCTTTGAGATCTTGGTTCAAAATGAATGGGGTTCTGCATCGTATATCCTTCCCTGGTACATCTGAGCAGAATGGTAAGGCTGAGAGGAAGCATAAGCATGTGGTTGAAATGGGTCTTACTATGTTATCTCATGCCTCGTTACCATTAAACTTCTGGAGCTATGGTTTTGTGTCAGCAGTATATCTGATAAGCAGGCTTCCTACGAGTATTCTGAGTGGTTGATCTCCGTTTAAAGTTCTCTATAAAGAATCGCCAGATTACTTTCTTATTCGTGTATTTGGCAGTGCTTGTTTTCCTTGTTTACGCATATTTAATCAGCATAAACTGCAAGTTTGCTCTAATAAATATGTGTTTCTTGGTTATAGTTCCTCTTATAAAGGTTACAAGTTCTTGGATGATTCAGGCAAGGTCATTCTCTCTCGGCATATTTTCTTTGACGAGGAAGAGTTTCCTTATAATAAAGTAAGGTGTGTTGATTGCTTGGGTACACGAGGTACGTCTGTTGTAGCCACTAGCATGATGCCTGTTGTTATTTCTCCTATTGCTAATGATTCTACTTGTGATGCTGGCCATAGCAATGAAGTTATTGTTACTTTGAACAATGAAGAAATAGTTCTCGGTAATGTTGTTAATTCTCCTATAGTCTCTTAGGCTCCAGAATTTGTGGAACCACATAGTACACTCCTTCCTACAACTTCTGAATTTTCAGACCATGTTAAACAGTCATCTACTGAGGATGAACCTGCTCCCTCAGCTGTTGAACCTATGTCAAGTCCAGTGCCTGACCCAGAGGCTCTAGAATTTATAGAACCACATAGTACACTCCTGCATATAACTTTTGAATTTTCAGACAGTGTTGAAGAGTCATCTGCTGTGGTTGAACCTGCTCCCTCACCTGTTGAGCTTATGTCAAGTCCAGTGCCTGACTAGAGAACAGTATACATGTCTTAGGTGGTCCTCAGTCTACTCTTCAAAATTTCCATCCCATGATTACGAGAGGCAGAAATGGGATTCGTAAGCCAAAGGCACTTCAGGTTGCCTGTCTCGATAAGGAACCTTATTCTATTAAGGAGGCTATGCGCAGTCCTCACTGGGCTAAAGCGATCCAAGAAGAATATGAAGCCTTGGTGAATAATAGAACATGGTCATTAGTCCCTCTTCCAAATGGACGGCAAGCAGTTCATTGTAAGTGGATCTTGAAGGTGAAAAGAAATCCAGATGGGACTGTGTCTCGTTACAAGGCACGTCTTGTAGCCAAAGGGTTCCTTCAACAGGCTGGAGTGGATTTTCATGAAGTGTTCAGTCCAGTGATTAAGCCAACCACTGTTCGTATAATTATCTCACTCGCATTGTCCAAGGGATGGCAGCTTCGCCAAGTTGATATCAACAATGCGTTCTTGAATGGGGTGTTGTCTGAAGAAGTTTACATGAAGCAACCCCCTGGGTATGAACAAGGAGATGAAGGACTGGTGTGCAAACTTAATAAAGCCATATATGGCCTGAAACAAGCGCCTCGAGCCTGGTTTGATAGTCTTCGAGGATATCTGATTTCAGTAGGTTTTGTATTGGCACGATCAGATTCGTCGTAGTTTGTTCGAAAGACTGCTGATAGCGTAGTATATATGCTAGTTTATGTTGATGACATAATCTTAACAGGGAGTAATACAAATGAGGTTCAAAGAGTGATCGATGATTTGAACAAACAATTTACTTTGAAAGATCTTGGTTCCCTTAATTTTTTTGGTAATTGAGGTGTGACATGATACTGATGGTTTAGTTTTGAGTCAGAAGAAATATATTCTTGAATTGTTAGAGAGGTTTGGCTTCGCTGATGCGAAAGAACTCCCTACTCCCATGGTGTCTACAAGTAAGCTTTCAGGAAATGAGGGTGAATTCATTACAAATGTTGTTGAGTATCGCAGTATAGTAGGCATTCTTCAATATGTGGTAGTGACTCGTCTGGACATTGTTTACTCGATGAATAGGGTCTGTCAATTTATGCAGGCACCATGTGATATACACTTTCAAGCTATCAAGAGAATCTTGCGTTATCTTCAAGGTACTTCTGACTATGGGTTACGATTCACTCCTTTATCAAGACTGTCGTTAACTGGCTTTGCTGATGCCATATGGGCTTCTGATATTGATGATAGGCGATCCACTTTGGGGTTCTGTATCTATTTTGGTGGGAATCTTATTGCATGGAGTTCTCGTAAACAGTAAGTCGTTGCACATTCTACTGCTGAGGCTGAGTATAGGAGCGTTGCCTCTGCTGCTGCGCATTTGGTATGGATTATGGCCTTGCTTAAGGAGCTGCATGTTTCCTTGGATGGCAGAGCAACCCTGTGGTGTGACAATAGGAGTGTTGTGGTTGTTTGTGCTAATCTTGTTCTACATTCGAAATTCAAGCATATCGAGCTTGATTTATTTTTTGTTCGTGAAATGGTGGCTGTTGGAAAACTGCAAGTGCATGAAGTTCCAACCTATGAACAGGTTACTGATGTGTTGACAAAGCCACTCTCAGCACCTATATTTGTAAAGCATCGTCAAAAACTCTTGGTCTCTCGATTGTTTAGAAAGTTAGAAAGTATGGGGAATGTTGTTTCTTAATCTTCTTCTTAGAGAATTGGAAAGCATGGAGAATGTTGATCTATGTTGATTCTTAATCTGCTACTTAGAGAATTGGAAAGCATGGAGAATGTTGATCTTCAATCGTTCTGCTGATATTCAATCGTTCTACTGTTTACAAGTCTAAAAGCATTGGGAATGTTGAGGCTTGATGGTAAAGAAGAAGACGAGTGATTGTAATTGGTTCTCATTCAGTTATGAGAGTCAGTTTGCAGTAGTTAGTTAGTGTTAAGTTGTTAAGCTTCGGTTATGAAACAGTTAAGCTTTTGTTATAGTTGGTTATGCATGTACGTTGAGCTATAAATAAAGCTCAGTTGTAACAGTAGATACAAGATTGATTTTAAAGGTTTAGAGAGCCTATTCTCTCTTATTTTTCCTTTCTCTTATGTTGTAGCTTTGCTACTCTTGATAGTAAAAACAAATAATTTATCACCCAAAGTAATGTTTATGACTTCAGTGATTTTCGACCTTGTTTTGATGAATATTCCAATTGTATTTTTTCATTTGTAAGTAAAGAACTAGCAAGGCAAAAATAAACAAGTTGAAATTTTAGAGACTAAACCTATATTATCAGTAACTAAAGATGTAACAAGTTCATGCTTAATTGATAAGATTCTGTCAGCTATTAGAGCTAAATGACCTATATCTAGTGACAAGAAGATTTTCATTCAACAAGAAAATGCAAAGTCTCATATTGACATTGATGATGAATAATTCCTTCAAGCTGCAATTGTGGGTGATTTTAACTTTCAATTGTTTTTTCAACCTTCAAATAGTCTTGATTTAAATGTGTTGGATCTTGGATATTTTAGAGTAATACAATCTTTGCGGCATCAAAAATCTCCTACAACAATTGATGAACTGGTGAAAACGGTAGAAAAATCATTTAATGAGTTATCACCAAAAAAAATTTTAAACAATATTTTCTTAACATTACAATCACCCATGATCGAAATTATGAAGATTCATAGAAGAAATAATTATAGGTCGCCACATATGGGTAAGTAAATGTTGAAAAAGACTATGAACTTCCAATCCAACTTCATTGTGATATTGTGCGAGAAGCTCTTTTGCATATTCAACTTCAACACTAAATGCAGTAAATGTCCTAGCTGTATACATTTTGTTATTAATTTTTTATGATATTTTGCTCAATCATGATATTTTTTTTGTAAATATGAGTTATATACCATTCAAGTAAATATGATGGTTGTAGTGTTGAAGTTAGATAGAGTAAAAAATATTTTTTGTGAAATTATTGTAAACAATTAGTAATAAAAAGTTATTTTCTTTTGAAAATTATTTTATTTTGTTAAACATCATGGATATATTTGTATCTACTGTTCTAGCATTTAGAGTTATTGTCATTAAGTTAGTGCTGATATATTCTAAATATGTTCAATTATTTGACGAGCTTTATACTAATCATTGATCTTCATGAAAGCCTAGATATGATGACAGAGTTAAACTTATTTAGATTTTTATGTTTAGCATTTTAAATTTTTAATGTAGTCAACTTTTATTTTTCAAAGGAAATAGTGAATAAAATTCATTAAATTTGTGTTAGATTTCATTAAGAGGGGAGAGGTTCTTATAATGTATGAGTTAAAATAAGTTAACAAAAGATTTGTGTCTTCAAATTTGAACACAATTTGGCCTTGAGCACTATAAAGTTTAGTTAAAAAATAATGATTAAGTTTGACATTTGTTTTGATGAGATAAAGAGTAAAAAGGAAAATATAAGTATTATTAATAATTAATTTTTTTATAACAAAGTGATTGCCTTAAAAGGCAATAATATTGTTTAAGTTGTTTTTCTTATTTTTTAATATAATAATTAAATTAGTCTCTAATATTTTATAAAATGATCATTTTTATTTTTATTTTTTAAGCACTTTGATCTCAATATTTTATTTTTAAATAAAACATTCCTTAATTACGTAGAAGTCGTTAGTCGACTAACGATCAATATTTATTCAGAAATGATGACATGATAATTTTTTATTGATGTGATATTATTTTATGATTTTACTTTAATATTATTATTAATGTTTTAATAGTAGATGATCAAAATAAATCAAAATATAATGTTAAGTATAATTTAAAAAAAACAATTAAATAATTATAACGAAACAATAAGAATATATGGATGGCTAAACATATAGTTTATCCAGTTTATTTTAGTCACCCAAGCGGAACCAAGGCGAAAGATCCTTTCAAAATAAACGACACAAAATCGAGAAAAAATTAAATAAAAGAACAGTAGACCACGAAATCCACGTGGTGCTTATACAAAACCTCGTCTGAAAAACTAATAAAATGCGCATTGCACTTACCCACTCTCTTTGTTGACCTGCGTCGGTTTCCCTCCATATCCTTTCCTTAGCTATCTCTAGTGGTGACTTGTCTGCAACTATCTCGTTTCTCCACCCGCATCGGTTCCGATCGTTTTGGCGGGATATCCGGAGCTCTTACTTCAAGGAAACTTTTCTCTGTCAGATGCTCTGCCGATTCCGACACTTCTTTCTCTTCCGTTGCGGTGGATATCGATAACTTCGACACCAAGTCCTTTCGGCATAACTTGACGAGGAGCAAGAATTACAATCGGAAAGGATTAGGACACAAAGAGGAAACTCTCAAGCTCATGAATCGAGAGTATACTAGTAAGCTTTCGTTCTTAACAACCAAATTCCGACGGGGTTTTGGTCATTTGTTGCGCTGAAGTTTAGATTTAATCCTCTATTTTAATCGGAGATGATTTGATCATCTCCTACTAGACGCAAATTGATAATCCAGATAACCATGTGTAATCATTGAACATGCTTAAAGTTGTTTTAAACATCGTTTCTGATCCTATTATTAATTGATCAAAGTATGTCCAATTACAGTGTACTGATTGAATTCTAAATTTTAGGAAGTGGAGGGAATAAAATGGAACTAGAATAGATTTTTATTTGGAATTTGGCAAAAGAAATTTATCATTCTATTTTGGAAATTATGTTCAGGTGATATCATAAAGAAATTGAAGGAAAACGGAAACGAGTATACATGGGGAAATGTTACGGTAAAATTGTCAGAAGCATACGGTTTTTACTAGGGTGTTGAGAGAGCTGTCCAAATTGCTTATGAAGCGAGAAAATAATTTCATAATGAGAAAGTTTGACTTACCAAAGAAATTATCCACAATCCAACTGTTAATAAGGTATTCTATATATTTACTCTTCTCTACCAGTGTTCTATTTTACTAGCTTATGCTTTCTTAAATTATAATAGTAAATGCACCGACCTAACACCGACGGCGCAAGGTGTCTCAGTTCCTTGGTAGTTTCTTTGCATAAATATAATAATTTTTCTTTCTAATGTAGCGGTTGGAGGATATGGAAGTTAAAAATATTCTTATCGACGAAGGGATGAAACAATTTGATGTAGTGGATAAGGGTGATGTTGTGGTTTTGCCTGCTTTTGGAGTTGCGGTCGATGAGATGTTAGTTTTGAATGATAAAAATGTGCATATTGTTGATACCACTTGTCCTTGGGTATCTAAGGTATCATATTCTGCAACCGGTTGATTGTCGTGGCTAATAATACCTTGTAATTATTTTAATTTTTGCAGCTTTTCAACTGTGGCCACAATTGACTTTTATTCATTTGATATAGAAATGTTCTTTTCTATGTAGGTACGGAACACTGTAGAGAAGCACAAGAAATGAGACTACACTTCGATCATTCATGGTAAATATGCTCATGAGGAGACAACTGTGAATGCATCTTTTGTTGGAACATATATTATTGTGAAGGATATGACTGAGGTATGTCCTAAAGGGGTTGGCTGGTATTCTATCTTTTTGGTGATACCTTGTAATTTTTACTAAAAAAATTGTTTGTTCCCGTGATGTTTGATCGGGAAAGGAAATGTATGTTTATGATTACATTCTTGGAGGTAAACTTGATGGATCTAGCTCCACCAAAAAGGTGTTTATGGAGGTATAGCCTTCATTTCTTATTTTCATCATATGTCAACAATACATGTAGCATTGTGAAAAATGTTTAGATGATGATTGGCTCTTTCACATAAATTCAAACAAGCTACTTCAGAGGGGTTCGATCCAGATCTCGACCTAGTAAAACTTCGCATTGCAAACCAAACTGCAATGCTTAAGGGAAATACAGAGGAAATTGGTTAGTGGCGCTTATGCACTTGTTATATGTCACCCTTTCTTTTTCGCAAGGAAATTACTGCTCGTGAAACACGTTACATTTTAGTTTAATAGGGAAATTAGTTGAGAGGACAATGATGCAAAAATATGGAGTCGGGAATATCAATAATCACTTCATAAGCTTTAACACAATTTGTGATGCAACACAAGTAAGTTGAAAGTATTCATTATAAATTTGTAAATATATGTTTTCTTATTGAAGAAGTCACGGTTCCTTCTTGTACTCTTCCCCTTCACTGATTGCATACTGATTGTTACATTGGTCACTGAATTAAAGCTGATTTATCGTCATTTCCAGGAGAGACAAGATGCTATGTATAAGTTAGTGGAGCAATATGTGCATCTTATGTTGGTGGTTGGCGGGTGGAACTCAAGCAACACTTCACACCTTCAAGAAATTTTCGAGGATCGTGGGATCCCCTCATATTGGATTGACAGTGAACAGAGGATCGGTCTAGGAAACAGAATAAGCTCACAAATTGAAAGTAAGTATGAACTTGTAATTTTATGACCCTATAGAAAAGGGTATTATAATTGCAAATTTCATATTCTAATCATGCAAATGTTGAATTGTACCAGCATGGGGAGCTTGTTGAAACAGAAAACTGGTTACCAGAAGGTCATTTCACTATTGATGTTACATACGGTGCCTCCACACCAAATAAGGTAATTCTCTTATATATGTGTATGCACATACATGCATGCTCGCGAAAACAAGTTTTTCGTCATTTTCATCATTTGTAGTAATGGCTTTATAGCTTGCAACCACTAATACAGGCTTGACCGTGCGATATGTGTTTATATAATTTGTGTAATTGAATTAAACAGGTTGTGGAAGATGCACTCATCAAGGTGTTTGACATAAAAACGGGAGGAAGCCTTGCAAGCAGTAGCATAAATATATAGGTTCACAGAGGTTTTGGAACCGATGGTTAATGCATAGTTAAAATGTAGGACACTTTAGTGTTTAGTGTTAGAAATTTTGATTTCTAATATTGATTCATATAATTTAAATAATTGATAATTGTTGTTGTTGTACACACGGTGATGATTAGTGTAGTACTGAAGAGGCAATTATTGGGTGTAAATTCCTCCGTCCTATACCATGAAAATATAAGTTTGAGTGGTGTTATGTGTAACTAAAAAGTAGAGGGGTCTTTCGATTATTTTGTGATTTAAAAAATATAGTTGAATCGGTTTTTTAAAATCTCATGTGACAGACATTTTTTTAGGGCTATCTCTTTTTCTATCTTAAAAATAAACAAGAACACTCTCGGTTTTAGGGTTCTAATTTTTTAATCAAGAATCAAACAAGTCTTGATATCATCACAAGTCGAATTAAGTATTATAGAATTGGGATTTGATAACATTTATTATTTCTTGCTTTTGGGATATTCAACTATCATAATGAGATTAGCAAGTAAATTTTCATTTATTTTAGTGTAATTGTTAATAATTATGCCATGAGCTTGATTTTGTTGATTTAATTATCCTATCAAGATCTTTATGTGTTAATTGCTTTTGCATGCAAAATTAATTGATTTTAACATTTGGCATCAAAGCCAGGTTTGATAGGAATTAAATCACCAATTTAGGTTTTGTAAGAAATTTGAGTATTTTTTTCTTATTAAAAGTTTCATAAGAAATTTGAGTATTTTTCTTATTAAAGGTTTCATAAGAAATTTGGGTATTTTCTTATTGAATATTAACTGAAGTTGTAAATTGACAATTGATAATGAACAATGATATGATCCCAGTTTGATGGTGAATGACGTTGTAGTAAGTGAAGTTGTCGATGCAAGTAGAGTTAATGATGTTGTCGTGGCAAGTGAAGTTGTCGTGACAAGTATAAGATCACATCAAACAATTTTGGATCATGATTTAAATATTTAATATTTTAGTGAGTGTGTTAGTCACCAAAGTGGCCAAATCGAAATTCATTAAATGATTTATAATATGTGTATAAATGTTTATTTGATGTAGCATCATAAATGATATTTAAGAATATAAAACATTTATAGTTATTAACATGTAGTTATGCGATTATGAAAAGGTAGATCTTACTCATGTTTAACAGCAATTGAAGTAGGTTATGAAATTTGTTTAATAATATATAAGTTACATCCAAATATGACTTGTATGTTAAAGTAAACTTAATGATTAACCTTATATATGTTATAAGAATAATGCATGTTTGATAATTGTTGGTTGTGTTTAGATTTAGCCCAAATGTGAATTTAAATGTAATGTTTTGGTATATATTTATAGTTTGAATTATGGTTTAAATTCAAAGCAATTAATATGTAAGATGTAAATGTTTGCAGTGGTCTCTACTATGTCAAATATGACTGCCAATGATATCAAGTTTAATAAGTAGAACTATGATGATTGGATCGAATATGTCAAGTTAAATGTTGGCCTTTTGGGACTCGATTTAGCTCTAGTTATGGATGAGCAAACTACACTGACCGATACTAGTTCGAAGGAAGACAAGAAACTATGGGAGAATTGGGAGAGATCGAATAGGATTATGATGAGCTTTCTTAAGCTTAGCATAACGCCTAATATTAAGCCTTCTCAGCCCAAGACTGAGAATGTGAGGGAATTTGTGGCTGAAATTAAGAAGTATAGTATGAAAAACATTGTGGATAAGTCTGTTGTTGATGATTTTATTGATGATTTATCTAATAGAGAATACAATATAGCCCAGTCAATGGAAGAACACATTACTCACATGGTAAATACCTACAATCGGCTTAAAAGTTTGGATATGGATATTGGTGAAAGGGTATTGGTTGAGTTCATGCTGAAATCATGTAAGAATGATGATTTCAAGCAATTTCGGAGAACATGCAACCAAGTTAAGGAAAAATTATCTCTTTTGGATGCTAAGGCCATGCTCTTGCAAGAGGAGGCAATGCAAAGGGAAGACCTTAAGGTCAAACTTCTCCAAGCCAACTTTTCCTTTTGTGTTAATTCAAACGTTGGTTCTAGTGGCGGCAAAACTCCAAGTAAGAAATGGAAGAAGACATTTAAGGTACATCTCGTTAAAGGGCAATGAGGGATTGAAAAAATACTGAAATATTTCTTTTGCAACAAACCTGTGCACAAGAAGGCTGATTGCCCAAAGAGGAAAGCATGATTTGAAAATAGAGGTATACATTTTGTTTTCGTATGCTTTGAATCAAATCTGATTGAGGTGTCTTCTAATACTTGGTGGCTTGATACTAGTGCAACCACTCATATTTCTAATGTTATGCAGGGTTACCTAAATATCCACCGAATGTCAGAAAGTGAAAGCTTTCTATTTATGGAAAACAAGATGAAGGCTAGAATTGAATGTGTAGGGACATATAGAATTGTGTTAGATACAAGCTATTGCCTTGATCTAGATATGTGTCTATATGTTCCAGATTGCACTAGAAATCTTGTTTCTGTTTTTAGGTTGGATGTTTTAGGATTTGATTTTAGGATTGGACATGGTTGTTTTTCATTGTATCGCGGAACAAACCTTTGTGGTACTGGTTTATTGTCAGATACTTTGTATTGTTTCAATCTAAATTATATTTTTGTTAATTCCCTGCTTAATGTTAATGTTGAATGTGATGTTGGTATGAAAAGGAATGCACTCAATGAATCTTCTACTGACTTGTGACATAAAAGACTCGATCATATATCCAAAGAAAGGATTTTGAGGCTAATTAAAAGTGGATTTTTGTCTCAATTGGATTTTACCGATTTGAATAATACTTGTGTGGATTGCATTAAGGGTAAGCAAACCAAACATGTATCAAAACATGCTGCCACAAGGAGTTGTGGATTACTTGATTTAATACACAGATATATGTTGGGGCAATGAGAAGTATTTTATCACCTTTATTGATGATTACTATAGGTATTGTTACCTATATTTATTGTATGAAAGAACTCAACTAATTGATGTCCTTGAGACATTCATTATGGAGGTTGCCATGCAGTTAAATAGAAAGGTTAAGGTAATACATTCCGATAGAGGTGGTGAATATTATGGAAAGACATTAGAAGTTGGATAAATTCCAGTCTAAGGGAATGTACGCAGTATATAATGCTCGGATCGCCACTTCAAAATGATGTAGCGGAAAGGCATAATCGTATATTGATGGAAATGGTGAAAAGTATGATGAATGATAGTTCTATACATGTTTCATATTGAATATATGCATTGAGGACTGTCGCATACATATTGAATAGGGTACCTAGTAACCTTGACGTACTTGCAAGGCACTAAGGATCATATGCTCACATATAGAAGAACTAGTAACCTTGAGGTTGTCGATTACATGGACTCGGACTATGATGGATGTTCAGATACCCGGAAATTCACATTTGGCTATGTATTCCTTCTAGCTAATAGAGTTGTCTCATGGAAGAGTGGTAAGTAGTCTGTCATTGCTAATTCCACTATGGAGGTTGAATTTGTAGCATGCTTTGAACCTACAGTTCAATCGTTATGGCTTCACAATTTTGTTTATGGTTTAGGGATCGTTGGTACAATTTCTAAACCGATGAGGATTTATTGTGATAATGCGGTAGTTGTATTCTTCTCTAAGAACGATAGATACTCCAAGGGTGCCAAACATATGGATTTAAAGTATCTATTTGTCAAATAAGAGGTGCAAAATCAAAGAGTTCAAATAGTGCATATTGGCACCAATAATATGATTACGGATCTGTTGACTAAAGGACTAGCTCATAAGACATTTATTGGCCATATTGGTGAAATGGGAGTAATCGTGAAGTTCTTGTATAGCGGATGATTAGTCATATATGTATAAATATATGTCTTGCATGTTTATGTTTGTTTGATACTCAAGATATCGATGTTTGTTTGGATTTTGCTTATCTATGAATCATATTTCAGTTACACATATTTTGTTATGATTATAGATGTTGAATCTTATTTTAAGACATTTTCGGATAAGGTATTTTCGGGTGTCTATCTTATTAAATTGTGTCTGTTTGAATTGGATTGATATGTAATACATGGAAGGAATCGGGACGTTTGTCAGGCCCGTGACTGCCATGATTCGATCGGTTTAGTTCTTATGAAGTTGTGACTTATATATTACATTATTTAAGTTAACTCAAATTATGTTAATATGTTATATACTTGTCATATATGAATCAAGTGGGAGAATGTTACAAATTTTGATTTCTAATATGGATTCATATAATTTAATTGATAATTGTTGTTGTTGTACACACGGTGATGATTAGTGTAGTATTGAGGAGGCAATTTTCGGGTGTAAATCCCTCTGTCTCATATTGTGAAAATATAAGTTTGAGTGGTGTTATGTGTAACTGAAAAGTAGAGGGGTCTTTCGGTTAATTTGGTCTTTTGGTTATTTTGTGATTTAAAAAACATAGTAGAATCAATTTTTTAAAATCTCAAGTAAGTGGCAGTTTGTTTTTTCAATGCTCTCTTAAAAAGAAAACAAGAACACTCTGTTTTGGGTTTTGATTCTTTCATCTAGAATCAAACAAATCTTGATATCATCACAAGGCGAATTGAATATTATATAGTATTGGGATTGTATAATATTTCTTTCTTTTGGGATATTCAAATATCATAATGAAACATCAAGTAAGTTTTTATTTCTTTTACTGTAATTCTTAATAATTATGACATGAGTATGATTTGGTTGATTTAGTTACCCTATCAAGATCTTTATGTATTAATTGTTTCTGCGTACAAGATTAATTGATTTTAACATTTAAGATATGGCTGTAATTTGCGTGTCCCTTCAAATCAAATGGTAAAATATTCGTAAGATATTTGAACACTGAATTTGATAAGTTTCTTAAAATTAAGTTACACTTCGGATTCAACCATTCGCTTTGCCCGTCGAAGAAGGTTCAGTTTTTTAATTTAATTTCGTTAAAGCCGTGTTTTATTGTTTACGATTCCTAATGGAAAAAGATTCTCGTGATGTATTGTAAAAATCATTTCGTCATGTTGATTGTTATGCCATGGTTGAATTTTAAATGTTTTGATTAAAAAGAATTCAATTGATGATTTTATATAATTTAAATGATTTGATCGGATATTGTTTTTATTCGAGATTTGATTATTTTTTTAAATTTTTTTAAGGCTTTTACATTTTAACTTTTGGTGTTTTTAATTTTAAAGGAATATTGATTATAAATTATTATTATTATTGTTTAGTTTTAAAAGAAGTCAAAAGGTTATAGAGTGAATTAGAAGTTTCGGAGTTCAACCACAGTCGATAACGACCAATGGCAATGGTACTAAATAGTGATAGAGATTTTAGTCGAATTCAAATATCAAATGAATATTTTATCCGGAGTTTAAAGTAAAAAATGATGTTTGATTTAATTTTTAGAGGTCAAATTAAACATTTTTATTAACATATCATATCATTGAACTAACAGGAGTTTACAAAGAGTCTTATCAATAATTAAAAATGATTTTAAACAAATATTATTTCATAATTATTTTAGATTATTCAAAAAAAAATTCAATGATTAAAATGTAATAATTAATTAGCTGACTCTTATTCTCATATATAATGGGGTAAGTGTGAAGTAAGATAGTAGGCTGTCCCAACCGCCAGGTTGAGAGCAGCTTCCGTGGGAAACCTCCAAATTATAAAATGCCCTCCGTGAGACTCGATCTCATGACCTCAAGGTTAAGAACCTTGTACTCTACCAACTGAGCTAGATGGTCATTTTAAAATATAATAATTAATAATGTAAGTAATTGAAATATAACTTAATGAATAAAATTGAAATAAAAGTGACAACTTCGTTGAGTTCTAATTAAGGGTCAGTTTGACAATATTTTTGAAAAGTAACTTTTAAAAGTGATGTAGAAAATAACTTTTAAAAAAATGTTGTTAAAAAGTTCAATTTAAAATTTAATTGTTTGAGATTGATGTTAAAAAGTGAATTTGAAAAGATAAAATGTCAATTATATACAATTTTTTTGGTACAAAAAAGTTTAGGTAAGGGGTGACTCACTCAGTCTATGGCCATGACATACCTAAGGCTCAATTGGAATTTACATAAGAATTTACAAATTGTCTACCAAGAGTGACGGTGGAAGGATTCAAACTTAGCATTATCAGCTCCAATTCTTAAATCCTAAATACTTTTACCAACACTCGCTGACAATGTCGATTATATACATTATGTTGTAAATTTAAAATATAAAATTTAAATTATATTCACACTTATTAATATTATGATATATAAAATATATCAACTTAAACTATAATAAAAGTATAAAAATATTTTAAGATAACTCATTAATAATATTTTTATAAATAAAATACTTATTAAGAAAAAAATTTATTATCAATAATTTTCAACATGTGGATATAAAATTATTACGAAACAATAATTAAAATATTTATTTTGACAAAAAGAATATTTAAAAAAATTACATTAACGCTTGCAAATTAAAGTGAATTTATTAAACTAGAAGTTATGATATATCTCATTAATTACATTTCATAATGAGATGGAGTGATTAATTATTCCTATTTAACCACGATCTCTAGTTTAAAATTTAAAACAACTTAAATGATATATTTATCCTTTTAACCATTCAAAAAATAATATATATACATATATATATTATAAATAAATTTAAAAATATTATATATATAATATATCAATTTAAATTATAATAAAAATATAAAAATTATAATTATAATTATAATAAAAATAAAAATATATTTTATAATAACTCATTATTAATATTTTTTATTAAGCTAAGATTATTATAAAGTAGTATTTGTTCTAAATACTTTCAACTATTTGACAATGAACGTTTATTATTAATATTTTAATACATAAACCATGAATTTTGTTTACTTTTAAATAATTAAAATAAGTTATTAAGTAATAAAATATTTTTTAAATATGTTAGTATTAAATTATTAAAATAAAATGTGAATATATAATTGAGTGAAACTCATGCATTAACGAGGATAAAATTATAATTTGCTTTCAAACGTAAAATTAAAAATGAAAAAATTAAAATTTCTAATTTTTACGATTGTTTTGAAATCATCGTTTTCATCTCAATTCATTTTTTATCTTTTACTCATTTAATATTAATTTTACCATCAAAATAAACTTTTT
This sequence comes from Hibiscus syriacus, assembly GCF_006381635.1. Taxonomy (NCBI): domain Eukaryota; kingdom Viridiplantae; phylum Streptophyta; class Magnoliopsida; order Malvales; family Malvaceae; genus Hibiscus; species Hibiscus syriacus. Next base: position 16,113,454 of record NW_024062900.1, on the reverse strand, counting down.
TTAACTAATTTTTTTTAAATCCAGGCCAAAGAGGACCTAAATGTCGGGTTTTTTTGAGGAGCTTTCAATCTTTCCTAGGGATGGCAAAATGACCCGAATCCGACGGAGAAATTCGAAATCCGGTTAAATTCGGGTCGGATTGGATTTGAATGATATCGGGTCGGGTATCGAGGATTTTTTTCGGAGATTTTTTCGGGTCGGGTTCGGGGACGGGGCAAGGTATCCCCGCCCTGATTATATATATATATATAATATTTTATATTTTTTATATTAATTATATATATAGTATTTTTGAGTTCGGATTCGGGGACGAAGTAAAAAAAATTTCCGACTGAACGCCCCGATAAAAAATTCGACGGAGATCAAATCAAAATCGAAGATAGAGATTCATTTTGGATTCGAGGACGGCCGTTGCCATTCCTAATCTTTCCTTATTGAAATAGAAAACAATTAATAGCCGTAGATGGTGGCAGAACCGGTAATTTGAACTGAATTCATTGCCTACATGTTAACCCTTTGGCCTCTTAAGCTCCACTCTTCACAAATGGACCAAAATCCCAAATTCTCCGATTTTTTCCGGCAGATTCTTTTTCTTTTCAATTACCGTTACATTTGAACCCTAACTATATAAAGGTAATTCACTTTCCCCAATTTCTTTTTCCAGATAATTTTAATCTTTTTTTTTTACTTTTAAGTAGCATTCTTTGTATGCTGATAAAATTCCGCCAGATAATTTGCTATATTTTCCTCTAAGATTTGAGATCTTTAATTTTTCCGACCAACCAAACAGGATCCTTCAGTATATTTGTTTTATTCAATTAGATTTTAAGCAACACCTTATCCAGGCATTCGGATCCGTTCCTTTCTTAGCAAGATTAGTAACTGTTGTTCACTCCACTTATTATTTATTCTATTGTTAGGTAGATGATGGCCTTTTGTCTTTTTGTATGTGTTTGTTTATTTACTCGAACATGATTTGAGTTTTTTTTTTAACTAATTTATTCAGCATTGTATGAGTGTAGAATCTAAATGTGCTTGCAGATTCTTTTATTTATTAATGTGGCATCATCTCATAGAGGCCCCATGTATGGTGAAAGATGCCATTCGAAACTAAGTTTTTGAAAGGGAAAACATTATTAAATGCTTTGATAAATGTTTCTGTTGGTTTGCTCTGTCTTTAGAAGTGAACTAATAATGGCTTGCTATTTTGGTTCAGAAATGAGACGTTGTATGCCAGTAGTAAGTAATCATGCTTTTCAAGGAATAGCATGGATTTTATGTTGTGTTTTTGTCTTCATCCTTTAAATGCTGGTTGAACTTTTTAGTATTTTTAGCTCTACTTTTTTTTTTTAACTTCATTATGCTTGCTTCTTGTTTTCTGCAGGATAGATGGTGCCCTGTTTTTCGTTGTTTCTTTGAGTAATCTTTTGCATGCGTTGCCTGGGGAAAAGGCGTCCTATTGGTTTTTTTTTGAGTAGATGATTTAATCATAGAGAGTCTGTGCCGTTTGTTTTGTGTGAAAAGATACTGATTAGGGGTTGTAACGAATGGAAGTTCCTAGTGTAAATCATGAACTGAGGCATCGTAAGCTGACCCTGCTTAGGGTGTTTAGGGGTCTGGTATCCTTGCTAGTGTTACTTTCAACAGCTTTTATGATGATTTTGTATTGTGGCTTTTTTAGTACTGTTGTATTGAGGCTTTTCAGCGTACATTACAGTAGAAAAGTAACAGCTTTCTTCTTTAGTTCTTGGCTAGCTTTTTGGCCTTTTCTATTTGAAAAAATAAACAAAACCAAAGTCATTTTTTTCTGGAGATGATGTTCCTGCAAGGGAACGTGTTTTTCTTATTTGCAACCACAGGACCGAGGTTGACTGGATGTATCTGTGGGCCCTTGCATTGCGGAAAGATGGCCTGGGATACATAAAGTACATCCTTAAGAGCAGCTTGATGAAATTACCTGTATTTGGTTGGGCATTCCATATTTTGGAGTTTATCCCTGTGGAAAGAAAGTGGGAGGTTGATGAGGCAAACATGCGCCAGATGCTTTCAAAATTCAAAGATCCTAGAGATCCCCTTTGGCTTGTTCTCTTTCCTGAAGGAACAGATTTTACGTATTTTCCTTTTCTTTTAGCTGTCAGATCCCCTTTATTGTCTCTTTTATTTTGATATCGTCCTGTTTTATGTGAACAGGAGGGTACATGGAGAAATTTTATCACTGGTTTCCTGCTTGCGGGATTTTCCATGATTTTTGTTACTAGTTTGCCTTGAATTCTTTGTTGATGCGCTTGCAGTGCACTAATCCATCAATTATTCTTTTTCTTGCAGTGATCAGAAATGCTTAAGAAGTCAAAAATATGCAGCTGAAAATGGCTTGCCCATCCTAAAAAATTTGCTGCTTCCAAAATCAAAGGGTTTTAATGCCTGCTTGGAAGATTTGAGGAGCACTTTGGATGCAGGTTGTTTTCTTCTTTATGCCCATCTATTGGTTGCCCTGGATTTGTCTCTTAACCTTTTACACATTTATATATCCTTGACAGAAGATTATTTATGATAAGGCCCTTCTAGCACAAATTGTGGTGGGTAGTTGTAGAGCAAGCTTTGACACTGGTAATAAATATGTTACTTTATCTATTTTCCCCTGGAGTAACCAATAAGCTTTCTCGTCAATATAGCATAAGAGACCTGTTTCTCACAGAGTTATGATTTTATAATGATGACTAGTTTATCTTTCTCCCTGTACTTCCTAGCTGTAATCAGCTAAATGTCACACGGCTTAGAGAAGGGTGATAACCTTTCACAATGTGGAAAGAGTTGAACTTTTCCTATTTACGACAACACTTGTCTTGTTTGGTCTCACAGATTTCCATGACTTATTTGTTTGCAGTTTACGATGTGACCATTGGATATAAGCATCACTGTCCATCCTTCTTGGATAATGTCTTTGGGGTTGACCCTTCCGAAGTTCATATTCACATCAGACGCATTACCCTGGATGATGTTCCGATGTCTGAAAGGGATGTAACTGCTTGGTTAATGGATATATTCCAACTTAAGGATCGATTGCTTTCTAATTTCAAGTCAGATGGTTATTTCCCTGCACATGGAACAGAAGCGAACCTCTCTACATTCAAGTGCCTCGTAAATGTTATGCTGGTGCTCATCTTGACTGGTGGATGCACATTTTTAACCTTTTTCTCATCCATTTGGTTTAAGATTTTTGTATCCTTATCTTGTTCCTATATGGTTTCTGCCACTTATTTCAACATCCGTCCAGAACCAATCTTCAACTTTGTGAAAACTTGTGTTTAAACCAAGTTTTTTTTCCTATTTCTTTTATCATGCAAACTTGATAGCTATGCATTCATAAGCAGAATTGAGAAGTGCTTGCCGGATTCCAGCGTCACCTGAATGTGGAGATTCGTGTTGGGAGTTTATAGCCCATGCCACATGGTTATACTACACGAGAAAAGAGTCATGTCGGAGAATCCATCCCGTTAAAATTTCGGGTATGTTCTATATTCAGATATCAATGTTGTTGTAGGGCTTTATGTACTGTAAGTAGAATCTTAGGCGAACTTCCAATAACTGTATGAAATCTCTTGAGAAAATGAAACAAAGATGCGCAAATGCTAAGGTCCTTTTCTTTCTTTGTTTGCAAATTTGGTAGGGGTAAAACTTAAATAAATAATTTACATACAATCAATGGAACATTTTCCAAATGATAAATAACAATACCTGACCTAAAACATACGTAGAAAAAGGAATGAAATAAATACTAAACTCTTCAATAGAACAACGACCTGAAGAAACAAACTAGTGTTCCAAAACAGGATGTTGTAAATCAACTGATTATCATCATTTTTTGGCACTTCTTGTCAAGATTTGTCAGCATTAGCTTGAAGCAGTTCAAATTCCCAGGAATATGATTTCAGTGGTTGGGATGTTTTATGATCCTTTGAAGAACAACAGGCCTTGCTCTCCTAATATCCTGGCTACAAATATCAGCTTGTTTCCCTAAATCCTCCACGTTCTTCATAAACACCCCAAGCTGCTTTTTGATCTCATCTATCCCAATCTTCACTGCTTCTTGCTCTATTGTGAAATCTGCATTCTGCAACAGGGCTTCGATCTCGATTTCCAATCGATCGATCCAAGTCTTTAATAGCCACATATGTGCCTGCTTGCATTGAGGCAATCACTTCCTTTTGTCCTTTCAATGCATTTTCATTGTTTCTCCACAGAGAATCAATCCATTTCCCCATCGAACCCAATGGGATCGATATGGGATCGATGTCGCAGCTGCAAGCGCGGCAGCAATCGGAGGTGCTGCTATTGCGGCTGCAACTACTGAACAAATCAACACGGCAGCAAATGTAGCAATGAATAACATACTTGACACCTTGCGCCATGAATGAATGTACTTAAACTTCTTGTCGAGCTTGTTCTTCCTCGACTGCAAATTCTCCGGCGTTGCCATTTGCTGCCTGTAAACAGATTGGAAGATGTGAAAGAACTCCTCAGTGAAAGGGTCGCCAACCGCCTTAAAATTCCTCAGTTCTTCCAATGTCTTAACGTATTTTCTCCCTCCAACCTCGCTTTCTTCCTCAAACTGTTGCAGAGCCATTAATATCAGCAATTGGCTGTCACGGGCAACCTTCTGGCATTTCTCTAACGCAGAGAAAAAATCAAGTGTTTGCAAGCTGTTCTCGAAGTACTCCTTGACGATCTCGAACAACTCTTGGTTCTTCCATGTATCTTTCTTGCATTCCAAGATAACTCTAACAACCTCTTGGTTCATCTCTAAAAGACATCCGGTTACCTCTTTGAGCGAATCAAATGAAAGGGCTCGGACTTCAACTCCCATTGCTAGTGTGTTGATGAAATGATTGGTTCGAGCTTGGACGTTGGAGTCGAATGTCTGCAACTCCTTGTCTAGCTTGCAAGCTGCTTCATAGGAACTCAATTCAGTTGCTCCCATCCAATTTTCGAGTTTCTGTTTAAATTTAATTATAAACATTAATAATATTATAATATTATTTAATTCTAATTTAAATGATGTTTTTAACCGTATACAATACATATATATTTATTTATATTTTCTCATATATATAATATACATATATCAGCCTTTTGGTTATAAAGCGTCCCAAATTACCATTCTCTAATAATAATAAAATGGTAATTTGGAGATTTTATTTTTTCACTTAAACTTTTAAGTAATAATTGGGAATCTGATTATAAAATTTAAATTTTTATTTTAAAGATAACGTAGATAAATAATAAAATATTTAAAACATAACACTTATGATTTCTCAATTTGTTATATTTTAAAAAATAAAATTTATTAGATATATTTTTTTCTTATCATTTACATAATATTTTAATTTTAAAGTTTCAAACATATATTTCCAAACGGAACATTGATTATTTATTTACCCTGAAAAAGCTTGGTATGATATATATATATATATATATATATATATAATCAAAATAATTGACGATAAAATATTTCATGTATACAATACATATACCTAATTGATCTAACCTGTGAAGACCTAGTCTAAGGTATTATTTAGATTTTCTGTAATGTGTTTATATTCTCATCTCCTTTGACTCTTGGTTTCTCTTTTTTAAAAAATTATTGGTTTGATAGGTGTATAACAATTGTCCAGAGATATAACAATAATGTATCACATTCATATATTTTTTAAATAACAATTCAAGAAACGGTGTGATGATTTTTAATTAGATTCCAAGGCAGGCTAAGCCAACTCTCACACGTCCTAGTTTTCTACAGGAAGGGCTCAACCCAATGTTTCTCTCACAAGAGTCATTTCAAGTAATTAGAAGTGTGTTTGTTAGAGATCAAAAGATATGGAGGGACATGCTAAGCTTATGGTTGTGACAATGGTGCCAGTGGCATTTGCCTTTGGGTCCAGTCCCATAGTCTCTAATGGTCAGAAAGTTTGTGATATGAGCGAAGGGGATTTCGAGGAATGCCGGCCAAGCGTGAACGTCGCAGATCCGAGCCCTCCGCTGCCTTCAGCCGCGTGTTGCAAGGCTTTAGACAATGCCGACTTCGAATGCCTTTGTTCATTCAACAACTCCTTGTGGATGATGAAGAATGGAGTCGATTTCACTCGAGCTAAGGGCCTTCCCGGGAAGTGCAACTTGAGGAACTCTTTCCCTTGCTAGATGTGTGTAAAAGAAAAGAAAAAATCGTGCGTTGAATGGTGATTTGATTATTTCTTTTGTTTTGGTTTGGTTATCATTTGTGTTTATGGTTTTGGTGTGCGTTTGTGTCTAAGTTTGAAATGTTTTAATAAGAAATATGTTATGAAAATGGATCGATGGTTGTTTCTCTTTGCATAATGGAAATTTGCGAATGTCGTAAATAAGAGCAAGACGATATCGATGTCTCTCTCCATTCACTATGCTTAATTCTGATTTTACACCTTATTAGTGTTGGAAGTATAATGGTATTAGAAGGTTTCAGTTGTTAAAAGAAATATCGTACTCCTTCGAGGATTTAGGTTCAAGTAGTTGCGTTCATCGGAGTATGTGTATTATCAATAGCTCAAAAAGTTTTTGAACAGATTCTATCGATGGACGTTTCCTTGAGAATAACCGAGATACTATTCTTCTCGAGAATTTTGAGGAAAAAGATTATAAGAAAAAAACTCTTTTAAGAGAATCTTAAAGAGAGAATTATGATCACATATTCAAAGTTTAAAACTTAAAAAAAAAAAACATTTAAACTTTTTATTAAAAAAAATTATACAAATGCAATACGTGTCAAAGTCGCATGCATGCGTGCAAGGGGCATGTCAACCTATGCTTAATAGAAACAGAAGATGTATCACAATAAAACTCTTTTCCTTATCCACACGAGATTTGGTTTATATTCTTAACAATTCTAACAATACGTAAATGAAAAATAATGAGGAAGAAAATTGGATCTCAACTCAATTAATTTCATAGTTCTCTTTCCCGAATTCATATTATGATAGGTTTAAATACTAACTATAATGATGTCAGCATATTTGCTCCGGTATAAAATTAGCCATTTTGATATTATTACTTTGAAAGGCAAAATGGAATGGACTCAGAAGGGCAGGGTTTGTACATGAAAGGACGCATTCAATACTTTAATCACTACATAGAGTCGTTGTGGGGAGCAGATAGACAAGAGTAGATGCATGCATACCCTTGCAAAAGATCATGTTGTACTCCTAAAGCCTCTTGTTCTGGTTATTAGTAATTAAGTTCCGTGAGAGATTAACTCGAGAAACTCGTCGTGGGTTAAACTGATAAAGATGGTGAAAAATATTCTCATGTCAAAGAAAAAGATGATAGAAAGATTAATGAAATTATTATTTATCCCAAATTAATAAAAAAAATTAATGAAATTATAAGTTCAATAATAGTTTTATAAGTTTAATGACAAAAATAAATTTGCTCAAAAATTTGGATGACCCTAAATTATATTAAATTTTGTAATACGAGTAAAATAAAATTTTTAAGTAAAAATTATAATTTATAAATTCCATTCAACAAGAAACATAAGTAAAATAATAACTATATATATTATATTAAAAAAACGTTTTGATTTTCAAAATGCAAGTTTTATTTTTATTTAAAGATTATATAAAAATATGAAAATATTAATTATAATTTAATAATTAACCAAACAATGAATTCAATTATAACTTCAATTATTAATATAAATACAAAGTTTTCATTCTTTATTTATAAAAATATATTTATAAAAGGATTATATGAACTTAAAAGATCTATATTCGATTCTCAAATAATATTTTCTACTATTTTATTTAAAAATTATATAAAATATGAAAAAGAAAAATATTACAATAATTTGTCCACTGAATTGGTGTCCAATCAAATACAAACTTAGCCATATATATATATATAGAGAGAGAGAGAGACACACACATTATGTTTGGAATTTTTGTTACGTTTTCATTATGATAACCGTGTGAAAAAGAAAGTAGAGGAAACAGGTAGCAATCTGCAAAGGCACTTTATCTAAAGAAAGACCACCCAACATCATAATGCATCAAGAGATTGTTAGGATCTGATTTTAATCATTGAAACTAAAGCTCTACATTATCAATCTACGAAAACATTTATGGTAACCCGTCTTGGCTACAAAATTGTAATTCAACAGTACCGGGTAAAGCATGGGAGGGGATGCTACAATCTACTTGTTGTACAGATGGACAAAAGAGAAGACGAAGAATCCTGCCATCTGCATCAAAAAAAGAAAAACCCATCATATCAAAAGTTAATGCCAACACCCTAGGGATTTACATTATGGTGGTGTTCGGGTAATGATGGCAATGTTATTTTGCTTAATTAGAGCTCGGACGAGACCCTTTGCCAATTCTTTCAAAGGGTTACTCCTGTAAAACCTCAAGTCTAAACCATTTGCTTCTTAACTAGATGAATGATGCAGCTTATAACTCTTACAAGTCACATGATACATACTCATGTTTGACACTCAAGTTCAACACACTTTCAGATATGATATAGAACTATGATCCTCCTAATTTATGTAAGTCCAAAAATTTAACCATATATGACCAAACAAATATCCATATTCTATACTCAGTTTTGAGTCTGGCTAACATAGAAGATAGACAGGAGAGCATGAGAGTCATACCGTAGAAAATGCAGCACCATAGTAGGGATAAGCAGTTGGTATGAATCTTTCATATTCATTGTGTCTATATGGCCTGACTGGAATCTGCAATGCAATTCAATGTTTTTGTAATTTCAACATGAAAATCCAAAACGCATTCAGAAAATAATAACTCCATGAGATGTAATAAACCCCAAAAGCAATTACAAAAACATTATAAGTTAGATAAAAATAACTACACATTAATCAATATCAGTCACCCTCCTATACAGCTCTTTTGTGAACTTCAACTTCTATTACAGGATGCTTCCAAAAAAATAAACTAAAAAAATCAGATAAACTAGTAAGAAAATTAGGTCTCAAGAGGGAAATTGTATTCAGAATCATGAGAAACAAAATACCTGCTTTGCAAGGGATAAGCTTGTATATCCAAGCTTTTGGTATTCGACCTTAAACTGGAAAACACCATAAACATCGGGGACCCTAAATGATGCCGAATAGAGACCCTGCAGTACAAGAATAGATCATTGGTTTTATTAGATGACTTCATATTAAAAGCAAGCTGATATCACAAACCATATAAGCTCAAGAGACAAATAACAAACCTTTTTGTCATTTGATAAAGATTTCAAAACATAGGGGCTCATCATGTAAAACTGAACTTGGACAACGTCAGCAACATATGGCTCCCAGCTTTTCCCGGACCACTCATAGATCTCAACAGAGTATACCTTCATGAAACACGCATTTCTTTTCATGTAAATTTCTGCAAAATGGTATTTGCATTAAAAAATATACAAAGTGGAAGAATTACCAACTCATCATTTATCCTGTACAAAGGAGGTTCATCTGTTTCTCCAACTTTGTGGTGTTTTACATTAACAACCTAAAAATGAAAAAAAAGGAGTTCAATCAGCAGTTCAGCACTATACATACACATGAAGAAAAAGGAAGCAGACGTCAAAAAATTAGGTTGTAAAACAAGAATCATAACAAAGTTCATCAATATGCCTACCTTAAGATGACCTCTTTCATGGAAAACCCATTTGCTAATTTCGGTCAAAAATTGTTCATTACCTGATTTCTCATGTCTGCCATTAGAAAGAACATTTCTCATAAGAACGTTAGATAAACAACTAGTATGCACTTATATAAAAGTACAAAGGCATAAAATTAATCATAAACTTGTAAATGCAACTGGTTCCATCCTCAATGAATAAGAAGATACACAGAATAGACAAAGGTTAAACATGGACTTTCTTATGATGTTTCAGAGCCTAAAATCCTGTTTTAGATGTTTCCTTCTATTTATTTAGAATCAATTGCTGCAGACTTGTTTAACAAGTTCCAGTTCTTATGTTGAAAGGGCAGTTTAGAGAGTTACAGATTCACTCACTTGGTGGAGCTCCCGGCCTTCTGCACGCCAGATTTAAAAAACCTGAAGATATTTTAAGAGTTCGTCAAGAAACATAGCATCTTATAAAGTTCAAAACCAAAACAAACAAATTCATCAAGGAAACTCAGTTAAAAAAGTTAATATATCACATACCGGTTGCTGAACATTCTCAGTGAACCACAAATCAGGATTCGTGCATTGTTCCTTGCCTACAAAAAGGAAATAAAAAAATCATAACTCATTTGAACAGCTTGCTATACTAGGAGTCGGCAAAATAAGCTTCTTGTATTTCATGCACAACTATCTTAAATTAAGAAGGAAAGGATAGAGAACTAGAGATTCATGATCCAGATGTGCAGAAGATATATGAACAATTATCACTAACTACCTGAATAACTGAGACTAAGGAGATTGCAGAACCCGTCAACGATGGTGGAGTTGACAGCTTGGACTTGGGATTAGCCGAATAGGCAGATGGAGAAGCTGAGAGAACCTTTAACACCTAAACATAGTGCCAAAGTTAAGGTGACATAAAAAGAAGGTTGTGGCCCATAATAAATTGATTATTTAAAAAATCTTTGAAACCAGATGCAAGCAGCTTACCAAGCTATTGACAGGATTCAGTGAATGACCAATGCCCTGGAAAAGTACAGGAGCCTGTGGCAAAAATTACTAGAACTATTGTCACTGTAAGTCTGTAATCACAACCACTGCATAATATACAATGAGCTTCAAACAATATATCATAATTAAATATAAGCTAATAAATATATATATATATATATATATATATCAAACAAACAACTGAAGGTCATAAGTAGGCAAGCAAGCTCCCGAACATCAATTCAGTATAAAAGTCTTAACAAATAACAACCTTAAAAGGAACTTGAATGTACCATTTTATCATGATTGAAACAACCTGAAATTAGTAGATTAATGCTTGGACAACCATAGATACCCTACTGGGGAGTAAGATTGAAACTGCAGGCATTAAAACTTACGGTAATTTTCTTGCTCCCTAAAATCACATCAGACTTAATAAAATCATCAGAGGCAATCAAAGTATGATCTCCTTCTGTTTCGGAAACTGCATAGCCTGTGTGATCAATAACCATAGCCGAAGGATCCTACGAAACAAGGAAGATTCAACACACAATCAAGTGATGCAATAAAATAGCCTGAAGCGTCAAATCAGAGAATATAACGCATCTGAACCTCATCGAAATCAACTCCACATTCAGTGGAGATTTCCCGAATCAAATCAGAAGCATTAACATCCGCCGCAATAATCAAATCATGACCGGAATCAACAAAATTGATAATGGCAGCAACATCAATAGATCCTCCGAATCCTAATTAAAACAAAACAAGTTAATCAATATTTCAAACCAAAACACACTAAAAAAGGAAATGGAAATTATTCATTTAAAAACAATTAAAATAAGAAAAAAGGCAAATGTGAGATAACTAACGTTCAACGGAGGGGCAGAATAGGATCAAGGCATCGTAGAGATACTGGCCGTAGCGTTGCAAGGCGACCTTGGGATCGTCGGAGAGTTTGAAGTCGAGGTCAAAGCCGCGCGATTTGAGGAAGTTGAAGTAGGAGGAGTGAGACGATTTGATGGCGAAGTCATCGAGGAGGACCAGGACTCGGTGATCGGTAGGAGTCTCGATAGAGAAAGAATTGCATAGAAATGGAAGAAGGATCAAGATGGAAGTCACAAAAATAACCCAAGATTTTCCCATTTTTGGAATTAGGGATTTAGCTTGAAATGAAATGACATTTGGGATATTCAGGCTATCACCTGTATTTGTTAGTGTAGTAAAATACATTTTTTAAAATTTTATTGTGTATTATTAAATATAGAAAATACATTTAGCTACCTTGTATTTACGAAGTTGATCTTATTGAAAAATCTTAATCCATAAAAAGAAATGTTATTTTTATTAAATTTTTATTTTTGTATTTATATTTATAAAATAAATATCTTATTATAAATTAAAAATTTATGAATATATATTATCTAATAATTATTTGAAATTATTCAAAAATAATACGGCAAAAGTTTCGGGATAATGTATCCCAATTTTTTAGTTACCCAAATAATGCACCCTGGGAATTATTTCCCAGGATAGGCCATTTTCTACAGTAAACCGTGAAGACAATGTATATTCGTCGCGAGCTGATGAAGATGTCAGGATTTTTAGGCGTCTTTGGGTCATAACACAGTGAAGACGCGGTGTAATCCCTGCATTTTCGAGATGAAGACCCAGGGATTACCATGAGTCTTCAAGCATGCAATGCTTGCACCACTGTCGCCCGTGCATCCTTCATGCATGCAGTCCGTGAAGCTTGTGTCCGTGCAGCACAGCTACCTGCAGCATGCCCGTGATCCATGCAAATTTGGCACATGAATGGGAATTATTGGTTTGGTTTGATTGGGTTGGTGAGGGTTGTAATATTATATATTTGGGTGGGGATAGTTTGTTTACTTACCCGGTGAAGACAAAAAAAAATTTGTGTAGTTGAAAGAGAAGGAAAAAGTGGGTGTTGAAGAAACCAGTGAGATATCAAACACGTTTATTTAGTTGGCCATTATCGTTGTTTGGTGATCGGTATATTCGTTCAAAATATAGGGTTGTAAGTATAATTTTTTTTTAAAATTTCTTTTATTGTTATGTCTTAATTTAAATTTTTTATTCAAATTAATTTAGATTAAATTTTTTTCTATAGATTTGTTGAAGTATGGCGGCACAAAATAATCTTTTGAGACTAGATGATCGAAATATTTTTTCTCATTTGGGAGCGTTGATATTAGTATTTAATAATATTTTTTTGAGAATGAGTTATTAAAAACGAAAATTATTTTTATGATTAATTCAATGGATTAAAAAATTGCAGGAAGACGAGCAGGATCACCTTCGATTACAAATCAATGTTTGTGATGAGCCACAATATTTTATTATCCATAATTTGAAAGTGGTTAGATTTTACGATGTCATGTTTGTTAGAGGCTTCATGCTGGTCCATGGTTTGATTAGGGCGTTGATTGAACGATGGAGACTTGAAACTCGTACATTTCATCTACCGTGTGGAGAATGTACAATCACTCTCGAAGATGTGGCCCTACAACTCAAGCTCCTGATAAACGGGATGACAATGGTAAGGAAAAATAAAAGGAACCGGAATTTAGTTTGTGAGAAGTACCTCAAGAAGACACAACCACCAAGAATTTTAAAAGGGTCGCGTTTAAAGCTATCATGGTTAGAGAACGAATTTAAGATCAATCGTGATAGTACTGATGAAGAAGTTATATATGCAACTCGAGCATATGTACTCTAACTAATTGGGAGAACTTTGATGCCGAATAAATTTGGTAATCTAGATCATGTACAATATCTCCCATTGTTGGACTTATTTTGGGAAACATGTAAATATAGTTGGTGATTAACAATATTGGCGTTCTTGTGTTGCGAGATGTGTATGGCGTCATTAGTCACAAATAATAAATTTACACTAGAAATCAGTGGATGTCTGATGTTGCTACAGTCGTGGGCTTGACATAGACAAGAATTATAAATGTTTTCTTGATCTTTGTATGAAAAATTATTATTAAATAAATGAGATATATTTATATATCGTTCATGTTCTTTGATCCTAAATTTGTTAGCAACCTTGAATAATTGATGTGAAATTTATTTAGATTTATTAACGTTGATGGTACAATGAACTTTATATTTAAATATTAAAATAAAAATTAAAGATTTAATTTAAATATTAAAATATAAAATTAAAGATTTCATTTAAATATTAAAATAAAAAATATTAAATAGAAAATTATATTTTTTCACGTGAATGGTAAGCATTCACGCCTGCACGCCTCCTGCTCCCCTGCCTGCTGCACAGGATATTCTACAATGCGACATCCTTAATATACAATTAAGGAAAGACGCTATCGGTTTTGTTATTATTTTTTTAATAAAACAGGTAAAAAATTACCTAAAAATTATTATTTCTACCTAAAACATTAATATTTTTAACAATTCCGGTAAAGTGCCCAATAATAATAAAATCGATAGAAAAAATAACAAAATCGGTAGTGTTTTATCGGATATGTTAATAAAACCGGTAAAATGCCCAATAATAACAAAACTGATAGAATAATAATGTTTCCGGTAATTTTTTTACCGATTTTATTAAAAAATAATAACAAAACTGATAACACCTTTTTTTTACCATATATTAAGACTGTCGCACGTGATCATTTCCCCCGCTGCACGCCTCATGCCCTAATCTCTCCAATTTCTCCTACATTCACGCTGCACATTTACGTGGGTAATTTTCATTATTAGTAGTTATTATAATTTCATTATTAGTAATCATTATTAAATCATTAGTATCAAATCATTAAATTATTATTATTAAATCATTAGTATTAAATCATTAAATATTATTATTAAATCATTAATATTAAATCATTATTAGTAATTATTATTAAATTAATAGCATTAAATTATTATTATTAAATCATTTAAAAATATTCATTTAAATAGAAATAATATTTACAAACATTCATTCAAATAAAAAATATAAATATTACTAAGTTATTATTAATAAATCATTTAAATCATTATTATTAAATCATTTAAACATTATTATTAAATCATTAAATCATTTTAAAACATTCATTCAAATAGAAATAATATTTACAAACATTCATTCAAATACAAAATATAAATATTACTAAGTCATATACGTCGGATAATTTTTTTCGAATGACCTTCACTCTGACATAATCCACATCTCCTTACTTGACCTTTCTTTCTAATATGGATATTCATACTGGTATGGATACGAGTGGACTTAGGTCGACCTTTTGGACTTCTACGAAGCATTGGATTTGGCAATCATTCATCGTGATCATGTTTTTGCCAATATGATTCATTTGGAATTTGTCTGAACTCATAGTTGCAGACATTTAATGTCCTTTGCAGATGGAAGCACTCGTCAATATAGGTGTTTGTGTTTGTTCCAATAGGCATACATGCTGCGACTGTATGAGCACACATATATCTCCAAGCATGAAAGTGACCACAATCACACCATATTTGTCGTAAATCAACTCTAAATGTTTCTCGTTCTCCTCCTTCATTACGACGTATGCATGCAATGACAGTAAAAGTATGTCCAATTCGATCAAATTCATGAACAAACATTGATGTTGTCAATCGCTCATTCGCTTGCATTGCTTCCACCACTGTAGGAGCCCATATTTGTTCTATATTGATCAAACACTCAATCTCCTTCCCTTTATCAGACCAAACCTTAGCCAACTTAAAGTATGTGTCTTTCACCACTCGCTATTGGGAGACATCGTGTACCTTTTAGTACTGAATTAATGGCCTCATCAAGGTTTGTTGTCATGTGTCCATATCGTAAACCGCTATCATATGCCTGCGACTATTTTTCTCTAGGAATTTCTGAAACCCACTTCCAAACACACTCATTATACGCCCACTTCAAATTCTCCAACCTCTTATCAAAATTTGGTTGGCGTTGTTCACATCCTGTTTAATAATATATATTGTGTTAACTTCAATTTAAAAAGCAAACACATAAATGAATATAAATGTTGAAAATAAAACTTACCTATACTGACTATCTCGCTACAAATGCGGTCATTATGAAACTTCTCGATTCAGTGCTTACCAATATGGCGAATACAATATGAAGCATATACATATGGAGGTGTCGATCAACTTCCTAATCATTCAATTACCGTCAAAAGCTCTATTCCTCGATCGGATATCAAGCACACTCCATCTTCTTCAACAATATACTTGCGTAGATTAGTCAAAAATAATCTCAAGCCTCTACCATCTCTCCTTTAACAATGGTGAATGTTATTGGAAAGATATTTCGTTGACCATCTTATGCAACTGCTATCAATAGTATATGCTTATATTACACGTACAACCACGTACCATCTACTTGGACCAGACGTTTGTAAATGGAAATCCTTCAATGCATGGCTTGAATGCCCAAAAGAGTCTATGAAATATTCTCTTCCCTTGAAGAAGTTGGCCTTCTAGGTTGTATTCAGGCATGGTTTGAGATTTCAATATGGTTCCCAAGATGAATCTGTTGAACCATGTTTTATAATATTTTGATATAACAAATTAAGGCAAAATATTTTTAGACTTGATTGAATTTATTCAAAGTTTTCAAAAATAATTCAAAGTCCATTAAACAAGAATTGATACTATAGTATCGATATTATATGAATAGTATCGATATTGTTCATGTCGTACCGATACCAAAGGTAATAGAAGTATCAATACTCTCAAGGTAGTATTGATACTATCAGCTTGCTCAAATTCCAGAAAATAAAATAGGTATTGATACCCTAAGGGGTACCGATACTACTTTACATAGTAGTGTCGATACCATAGGCTTAATATCGATACCATAGGGTTAATATCGATACCGTCAGGCTCAAATGCTAGTAACGACTAGTTTTATTTAAAAATAACAAAAGTAGTACCGATACTATTTGTAGGAGTATCGATACCCTCTTTTCTGGACAATTTTATTTTGCACGAAATTTCATCCTCAACGGCCACAAACTCATTCCAACATATAAATACAAGTTGAGGAAACTTGAAGAAGGGTGATAACACCTATCCAAGCATTGATTATCAAGAGAAGAGATTTTCACTCTTATTTTCCTCTCTCTTGTAAACAGTGTGTTTATTTGTGCTTAATTCTTATAAACACTTTCCTTTTTATAGGTTTTATTTGTTTACATCTTTTCCTTTTATAAAAGGGTTTTGGTTCTAGCTGAACCTTTGAAAAGCTAGGGAGTTTGTAAAGGTTATCTCTTTATCCTTGAAAAATGAAAGAACAAATTAGTGGATTTGTTGGAAAATCCTAAGTGAGGAGCTTAGGTAGTGGATGTAGACTTTGGTTTAGAAAGTCGAACCACTATAAATCATTGTTCAATATTTTTCTATCCTTGTTTTACTCCTTACTCCCTAAAAATATCAAAAAGTCCATTCACCCCCTCTTGGCAATATTTTCGGTTGTCAATTTGAGCTTCTTCAATCCCAACAATTGGTATTAGAGCTTGACTCATTAGAAGGTTTAATCACCTTGAGACGGTCCTTGAAGAAGTTCTACCAATTCCCGACGCAACCGAGAAGATGGCTTCGACCTCTGGCTCTTACTATATTGAGAATTCTCAACCGGTTAACAGTCCA
Source organism: Hibiscus syriacus (assembly GCF_006381635.1). Classification (NCBI taxonomy): domain Eukaryota; kingdom Viridiplantae; phylum Streptophyta; class Magnoliopsida; order Malvales; family Malvaceae; genus Hibiscus; species Hibiscus syriacus. The sequence continues at coordinate 16,096,136 of NW_024062900.1, read as the reverse complement.
CCTTATTTCAATGGAGCAAACTATGCCTATTTGTTGAAAACATTTTGATATTTTGATATAACAAATTAAGATAAATGAATTTTACGATTTTCCAAAAAGATTTTCTAAGTATATTCGATATAATTATTCGAATATCAAAATATTACTCCAAATCTTTCAAAAGTCATTTTTAATCCTCACTCAAGTGTAAAATTAAGTTTTAATATTAAAATTATTTCAAAATAATTTTACAAAGTATTTCGAACCGTTTCAAAACCAAAAAATTAAGAATGTCCAGAGGGAACCGATTTCCCCCCCAAGGGGTACCGATTCCCCCTGAATAGTTTGGCTACGAGAAAAACAGAATGCTCAGAGAGAACCGATTCCCCCCCAAGGGGTACCGATTCCCCCCTGTTTAATGGTCAAAATATTTGAATTTTACACTTAGGGAACCGATTCCCCATGAGGGGGTACCGATTCCCCCCCCCCCCTGTTATGGTCAAAACGCTCCAAGTTTTGAAGCCTTTGATCAACAAGAAATCATAGAGAAACAAGAGAGAAAGCATCAAACACCAAGTTTGTGCAAATCAAGCCAATTTTCCTTTCAATATTCATTTTGCTTTCAAGAACACCATTTGTGCTCATTTGTAATTATTTGTGAGTGTTCTTTTCTTGTTCTCGAATTGTGCAAACATCTTACCTTGTGAGGTTTTCCTTGTAAGTTTGCAAATTTGTGTATTTCTCTTTGAAAAATAGAGTGCTCAAGAATTTGGGGTATAATTCTTAAGGGAGTTGTAAGGTTACTCTTTGTCCTCAAAAGAAAGAAAAAATTAGTGAATTTGTTGGAAAATCCTTAGTGTGGATAGCTAAGGTAGTGGACGTAGACTTTGGTTGAGAAAGTCAAACCCCTCTAAATCGTTGTGCAAATATTTTCAATTTTCTGCAAAAGTTTCCACCAAAATTTTAATTGCCAATTCACCCCCCCCTTTTGGCCATTTCCATTAATCGATTAACTTAATAATTGGTATCAGAGCTTTACTCATTTTAAGGTTTAACCACCTCTTGAGTAAATCCGGGAAGAGTTAAATCGATAAAGATGGCGTCCACTTCCGGTTCATTCTCCATGGAAGAATCCAGACCAATTGACGTACCTCCACACTTAAATGGAACAAATTATCGTCGTTGGAAGAAGCTTATGATGATATTTATCCAAGCATTTGATATGAAAGCTTGGATGATGATCGAGAAAGGATATTCTTCTCCTACAAAGAAGGCAAAGAAGTGGAGTGATCAAGAACGGAAGAAAGCTCAACAAAACACAAAGGCTATGCACATGTTGTGTTGTGCAATTGATCCTAATGTATATAAAAGAGTTTCTTCTTGTTCAAATGCCAAGGAGATGTGGGATAAGCTTGAGGAGATCTATAGAGACAAGGAAGAAGAAGAACCAATAAAGATGATGTCTCTATTAGCTCTCACAGAGCCAAAGGTATCTTCTAACTCAAATATATTAAATTCAAAATCTTTTAATGAGTTACAAGATGCTTATGATGATGAATTATTTTTGAAGTTTGAGACCATGAACACCAAATATAAAAATCTGATTTCTAAATTTATTGCTAAAAATGATATTCTTTTGAAAGCTAAAACAGACTTGGAAAATCAAAATTAAATGTTGAGAAAGGAGTTAGAGCTTTCAAAATAAAAACTGAAAACTTTGAAAAAGAAATTTTCAAATTAAACAAACTTCTTCTAGAAACGAAAATGGATTTTGAAAATCAAAATGAAATCTTGAAGAAGGATTTAGAGCTTTCAAAAATAAAATTTGAAAGTATTGAAAAAGAAAACTTCGATTTGAAAGTTAAGCTTGAATGCTTAACAAAAGAAAAAGAGATCATTTTAAATAATTCATCTAGTTCAATAATGACAATATGTTCACATTGTCATTATCATGGTCATAAGAAACATACTTGTCCTTTAAAGAAAGGAAAATGATTTAAAATTAGACAAGTATGGGTTCCAAAAGGAACAAGAGGTATTGAAACTAATGTTAAAGGATCCAAAGCAATTTGGATACCAAAATATACTTAAATGTCTCTTGTAGGTGTGTGGGAGCAATGGTGATGAAGATGATGATATTAAAGATGCTCTAGCCACACATGAAAAATGAATGGGAAACCTCTAACCTTAATGTTTTTATTTTATTTGTTGCTCATTTAGTTTATGCATGCATGAGGTTTTAAATGTTGAATAATTCTAAATGATTATGTTTTATCTCATGTATGTTGAAAAATATTGTATGATGAACATAGTAATTTTTGTTAATGTTTTATAAACTCTAGTTCATCATATTAATTTTTTTTGGGTCAAAATTGGTTTTTAAAATGTAATTGAAATCTCTTTAACAATTGATATCGATTTTTCAAGAACTTTGGTTTTACAAAAATTTTGACCTTAAATTTTTCTTAATGTTTATACATAGATTTTTTAAAGGTTTAATGCATAACATTTTCAAAAACTTTATGCATGTGTTTTTAATCTCGATGATCAACATTGCATAATGTTTTGTATGTGAATGGATTAAAGCATAATCCGATTAGATAAATTTGACAAAAGATACAATGTCTTATTTTTAAATTAAGTGTTTGCAAAATTGATTGACATTGCATCTATTTTGATTATGCTTGTTGGTCATAGAATATGAAACATTTACATTGTGCATTTAGACTCTATAGATATGGCTAATTTATGCCTAGTTGCTAAGGATGAGCATGATAGTTGGTTATGGCATAGGAGACTATGATATGCTAGTATGAGTGTTTTGCAATGGTTAGTTCAAGGAGAATTGGTTCGAGGGCTACCTAAGCTAAAATTTGATAATGATAAAATTTGTGATGCTTGTGCTAAAGGAAAACAAAGGTGAATTTCTTTTAAATCCATTAATGACGTATCATCTAGTATAGTATTACAATTGATCCATTTAGATCTTTTTGGGCCATCTAAAACTACTAGCTTGGGTGGAAAACAATATGCATTTGTTTTGGTAGATGACTTTTCAAGATAGACTTGGGTTCTATTCTTAAGTACTAAAGATGAAGCATAAGAAAAAATTAATCATGTTTTCAAAAGTAATCCAAAACGAAAAATGTTACTCTATAACTAGTGTTAGGAGTGATCATGAAACTGAATTTGAAAATCTTGGATTTACTGAGTTTTGTAATTCTAATGGTATTAGCTATAATTTTTCAGCTCCTAGAACCCCTCAACAAAATGGAGTTGTTGAGAGGAAAAATAGAACTTTAGAAGAAATGGCTAGAACCATGCTTTGTGAAAACAATTTGCCAAAATATTTTTGGGCGGAAGCCACAAATACCGCTTGTTATGTTATTAATCGAGTAATGATTAGGCTTATTTTGAAGAAAACTCCATATGAACTTTTTAAAAATAAAAAGCCTAACATTAGTTATTTTCATCCTTTTGGATGTAAAGTTTTGTTTAAACAACGTAAAGACAATCTTGGCAAATTTGATGCTAAAGTGATGAAGGAATTTTTCTGGGTTATTCCTTAAATTCTAAAGCTTATCGAGTATTTAATAAAAGAACTTTAGTTGTAGAAGAGTCTATACATGTTGTTTTCGATAATAATCTCCTTCTGAGGAAGGATTCTTGTTTGAATGATGATGTAGGTATTATAAATACAAATGACGTTAGACATGACGTTGGAGAACCATCATCAAATGAAGAAATGAAAGATGAGGAAACTCATGATCCTCTTGAGAATCCAACTATTGAAGAAAGGGAAGTATCTTACCCAAGAGAGTACAACTATGTCAAGAATGGTGAAATCATAGGTGATCCATCCAAAGGGGTAACAACTCGATCTTCTCTTAGAAATATTTGTAATTATATTGCATTTATCTCATGCATAGAGCCTAAGAATATAAAGAAGCATTAAATGATGAACATTGGATATGGCTATGCAAGAAAAGTTAATCAATTGAGAGAAGTAAAGTATGGACATTAGTTGAAAGGCCTAGTAATAAATCTATTGTAGGTACTATATGGGTATTTAGGAATAAGCTTGATGAAAGTGGTAATATAATGAGAAACAAGGCTAGACTTGTTGCTCAAGGCTATACTCAAGAAGAAGGCATAGACTATGATGAAACATACACTCCCGTAGCTAGGATGGAAGCAATTAGAATGTTATTAGCATTTGCATGTTTTCATGAATTTAAATTATATCAAATGGAAGTTAAAAGTGCATTTTTAAATGGTTTTATAAAAGAAGAAGTGTATGTGGAACAACCTCCAGGTTTTGTTCTTAAATTGACAAAAGCACTTTATGGTTTAAAACAAGCTCCTAGAGCTTGGTATGAAATATTGTCAAACTTTTTAATTGAAAAAGGTTTTTCAAAAGGGAAGGTTGACACTACATTGTTTTTAAAGCATAAAGGTAAAGATTTATTAGTAGTTCAAATTTATGTTGATGATATAATATTTGGTTCTACTAATGATGTTCTTTGCCAATAATTTTCCAAGCTAATGCAAAGTGAATTTGAGATGAGCATGATGGGGGATCTCTCATTTTTCTTGGGACTCCAAATCAAGCAAAGAAAAGATGTCATCTTCATCAATCAAGCTAAGTACGTCAAAGATATGCTCAAGAAGTTTGGACTGGAAAATGGGAAACCTCATGACACTTCAATGAGCTCATCACCAAAGCTTGACATAGATGAAGGAGGTAAATGTGTGGATGTTAAATTATATAGGTCAATGATTGATTCTTTGCTTTATCTAATCGCAAGTAGACCGAACATTATGCTTAGTGTTTGCTTATGTACTAGATTTCAATCATGCCTTAAGGAATCACATTTACTAGATGTTAAGAGAATCTTTAGATACCTTAAGGACACTCCTAGTTTAGGACGTTGGTATCCTAGAGACTCTAGCTTTAGCTTGCATGCCTTTTCTGATGCGGATTATGGAGGATGTAAATTAGATAGGAAAAGCACCTCTGGTACTTGCCAATTCCTTGGAAATATGTTGATTTCTTGGTTTTCAAAGAAACAAAATTGTGTTGCATTATCTACCACTAAAGCCGAATACATTTCAGCTGGTAGTTGTTGTGCACAAGTTTTATGGATGAAACAACAACTTTTTGATTATGGAATTGAAGTAGGTACCATTCCTATCAAGTGTGAAATACTAGTGCTATTTGTCTCACTAAAAACTCTCATCCAACACTCTAGAACTAAGCACATTGAAATAAGACATCACTTCATTAGAGACCATGTCACTAAGGAAGATGTAGTTCTAGAATTTGTTGATACTTTGCATCAATTAGCGGATATCTTTACAAAGCCTTTAGACAAGGAAAGACGTTGAACACTTAGGAGAGAATTAGGTTTAACTGACCTATCTTCACTTAGTGTTTAAAATAATTTTAGCACTTTTAAGAATAAATGAAAATGCTTATAATAAATTTTGATTGCATTCTTTGCTATTAGTTAGGGGGAGTTTATGATTCTTTGTGAAAAATTGATTATATGTTCAAATAAATTTTAATGACAAATTTGATTGATTGAACATAGTTAATTTTTCGTAATATGAGTTGCCAATACCACTAGAGAAAATTAATTTAGCATTTTGAGTGTTTAAAATCAAATTTTAGCAGTTTTAGTGCAGAGGGAACCGATACCCCCTTGAAGGGGAACCGATTCCCCCTTTGAATGGGAACTGATTCCCTCCTTGAGGGAATCGATACCCCCCACGGGTTCTGGATATATCACGACCATAAAACCCATTCTCTCAAAACCTCTCTTCTTTCTTAAACGTCGTTCATTATCTCTTTCTCTCTAAATCTCAATTTTTGCCAAAATCATCAAATACAAGTCGAAATTAGATCGTTCTTCAACTTCTAATCCTTGCAAACAACATGACATTCTCATAAAATTCAAATTTTCAAGGTAATATTTCAAAATCCTCTATTTAATTGATTTTTGAACTTAGGACTAGTTTTGATTAGTTTTAAGATGAACATTGCATCGGGCATTGGTTATATGATGATTTTACAACCAATTTCGTCAAAAACACTCAATTTTTCAAAACTATCTTTAAATTTCGAAATAAAAAAATCAAAAATTGTTGTTTTAATTGATTTTTTTGATTCAATCATGTTTTCATAAAAACTATACGTATTATGATTTTCAAACATTATTTTCCAAATAAATTTTCAAAACATTGCCCTTTAGGATTCGGTTTAGAGAACCTTGAAATATTGAGGACTCATTTGAGTTTTGGGTTTGATTATATTGCATAAATGTGTTTAAATTTGCAGGTTACATATTCTATTCTGATTCTTAAACCATGTCAAATCCTAAACGGCCTAGGACATTGTCTAGTAGCTCAAGTCAAAATCGACCTCTTATTCCTCCACCTAATCCAAATAACCTAAATATGACCATTATGAACTCTTGTTTCAACGTACCTGGTTGTGGACAAGATCTATACTATATGTACCATACTTGTTTTGAGTCATACAAAATCTGGGAAGAGCGTATCCCTTCGATCCAAGTTATAGAAGATATGGACTTCCAATATATTCCTACTCTTAAATCCTAGAAGTTTGATAAACTCTTTAAACTCAAACCTTTGGTTTATCATCAATTAGTCCGCATTTTTCTATTCCAATGTGGTATGTGTCCAAAACGAGCGTCGATCTGAAACTATAGGAATTCAATCTTATCTTTTAGGATAATTCATTTTTATTGACTCTGGCACAATCGCTACCCATTTTGGACTAGATAACTCAGGTTTAATGAAAATGAGACTATGGATTTACCCTATAAGTCTAAGGATAGTGAGAGTACCCTAAGAACTCATCGTGATAGATTCCTTCATTATTTGATCTCTTGGTGGTTTAGACCATCCGGAGGTAGGTACTCCTCCCTTGGGAACATAGATATATAGTGGATATATGTATTCAACATAAAAGAGATTATCTGCCACAGATCATCTTTAGTGAGTTTCCATAACATTGTTCCTTCCAAGAATAGAAACCTTGGTTTATGGTTGTCTCCTTAGTAATTTGTTTATCAAACTCAGTCTTTGGGTCAATGGGTTTATCGTCCCGAACTCAAAACTTTTAATTGTGAAACATTTTGATGTTCATGGATTGTTTTATTTTGAGTGTTTGAATTTGTTGGATAATTGGATATTTGAACTTACATGCTTATATATTTGGTTTGATTTTCACTTTCATTTTGAGTTTAATGTTTATTTTGCATCATTTACATATTAGTTGCATTATGACCAATTTTTGTCATTTCACATTGTTTATGAATATTAAATTATGGAACTAATGGCTAATCTTCTCTTGATTATGATCTTAGCAGCTTACACTATATTTAGTTATCAATTGGCTAATTGTTTTTCAAAAACTTGTTTAAAATCTTTAAAAGATCTTTTTGATTTAACAAAAAGTAGGAGAAATGTTAAAGTGTTTAATGGGGAGAAGTGTTAAAGTGTTTAATGGGGAGAAGTGTTAGAGTAAGGGGGAGTAATTTCAAAGCTTGATTTCAAAATCTTAAAATTACTAAAATGTTTTGTTATATCAAAAAGGGGGAGATTGTTGAAAACATTTTGATATTTCGATATAACAAATTAAGATAAATGAATTTTAAGATTTTCCAAAAAGATTTTCTAAGTATATTCGATATAATTATTCGAATATCAAAATATTACTCCAAATCTTTCAAAAGTCATTTTTAATCCTTACTCAAGTGTAAAATTAAGTTTTAATCTTAAAATTATTTCAAAATAATTTTACAAAGTATTTCGAACCGTTTCAAAGCCAAAAATTCCAGAATGTCCAGAGGGAACCGATTCCCCCCCCCCAAGGGGTACCGATTCCCCCTGAATAGTTTGGCTACGAGAAAAATAGAATGCTCGAAGGGAACCGATTCCCCCCCAAGGGGTACCTATTCCCCCTGTTTAACGGTCAAAATATTTGAATTTTACACTTAGGGAACCGATTCCCCATGAGGGGGTACTGATTCCCCCCCCCACACGCTCAAAGTTGTTGTATTAATGGTTTTCACACTTAAACGGCTCCAATGACTCCACTAATCATCCCCAACATTCAGAATCAATTGAGGGAGTATTTAAACAAGTTCTGAAGCCTTTGATCAACAAGAAATCATAGAGAACAAGAGAGAAAGCATCAAACACCAAGTTTGTGCAAATCAAGCCAATTTCTTCAATATTCATTTTTCTTTCAAGAACACCATTTGTGCTCATTTGTAATTATTTGTGAGTGTTCTTTTCTTGTTCTAGAATTGTGCAAACATCTTACCTTGTGAGGTTTTCCTTGTAAGTTTGCAAATTTGTGTATTTCTCTTTCAAAAAGAGTGTGCTCAAGAATTTGGGGTATAATTCTTGAGGGAGTTGTAAGGTTACTCTTTGTCCTCAAAAGAAAGAAACAATTAATGAATTTGTTGGAAAATCCTTAGTGTGGATAGCTAAGGTAGTGGACGTAGACTTTGGTTGAAAAAGTCGAACCACTCTAAATCGTTGTGCAAATATTTTCAATTTTCTGCAAAAGCTTCCACCAAAATTTTAATTGCCAATTCACCCCCCTTTTGGCCATTTCCATCAATCGATTAACTTAACACTATTGAAAGAATATGATGATTATCTTCATTCAAGCTAACGATCTAGGAGCTTGGAACTCAATCATGAAAGGTACTCCATTCCAACCGGCGAGATGGATGATTGGAGTGATGGAGAGAAGAAGAAGTTCCAACTCAATACAAAGGCTATGCACATTCTATTTTGTGCATTAGGCCCAGATGAATATGGAAGAGTCTCCTCTAATTCAAATGCCAAGGAGATTTGGGACAAGCTTCAAATCACTCATGAATGAACCATTGAAGTGAGGGAAACCAAAATCAATCTTCTCAATAATAGCTATGAGAATTTCAAGATGAAACCAGATGAAGACATCTAAGCTGTGACAAATAGATTTTTTGTGATTGTCAATGATCTCAAGGGATTTGGAGAAATGGTCCTTAATGAGAAGCTTGTGAAGAAGATGATCTACTCTCTTCCAAAGTCTTGGCAATCAAAGAAGATGGCGATTATCGAAGCTAAGAACCTCAAGTCACTCACTCTTGATAAACTCTTCGGTTCTCTTCTCACTCATGAGTTGATAGTAAAGGAAGAAGAAGATGATGAAGAAAAGAACAATAAGAATGAGATATGCATTGCCTTCAAATCCACAAATAAGAGCAATCAAAATACAAATGAATAGGTGGTTGAAGATAATGATTAAGAAAAATAGATGATCAAGCTCTTCAAAAGATTCAAGAGATTCATGACTTCCAAAGAAGTGAAATATGAATCAAGCAAAAAAGAATAGTCCACTGGTGTGCTTCGAATGTCAAAGAGTGGGGCATGTCAAGTATGATTGACCCTTAATAAAGAATAAGGGATCAAGTATGAAGAATACATTTGTGGCGACTTAGAGTGATGAAGATGACTCCAATGATGAAGATGAAGTAGCCGACCTATGTCTTATGGCCATCAATAAAGATTCAATGGTAACTTCGAACTCTAGTGAATTAAATTCTTATTCATTTGATGAGTTACAAGTTGCTATGATAAATTGTATTTGGAATTTGAGACCATGAATTCCAAATATAAGAAATTGATTTCAAAATTCAAAATTGAAAATGATTCTCTTTTGAAAGTAAAACTAGATTTTGAAAAACAAAATAAAATTTTGAAAAATGATTTTGAGCTATCAAAAATCAAAATGAATGATTTGGAAAAAGAAAATCTTGATTTGAAAGTTAAGCTTGAATGCTTAACAAAAGAAAAAAAAACATTTCTAAAAACAGTTCATTTTTTATAAAAATGACAAAATGCTTATACTTGTCCCATAAAGAAAATAAAATCTTTTAAAATTAGACAAGTATGAGTTCCTAAGGGAACAATGGGCATTGAAACTAATGCTCAAGGATCCAAAGCAATTTGGATACCAAGATCCAAAGCAATTTGGATACCAAAATCCAAATAAATGTCTCTTGTAGGTGTGTGGGAGCAATGGTGATGAAAGTGAAGATGTTCAAATGCTTTAGCCACACTTGAAAAAGAATGTGTAACCTCTAACCTTAATGTTTTTGCTTTGATTAATTGGTTGCCAATTTGTTTTAAGCATGCATGAGTTTGATTTTAAATGATTTTATTATTTTTCATCTCATGTATGTTGAAAAGTGTTTTATGATGAACATTTTAAAGTTTTAATGATTTTTCATAATTTTTAGTTCATCATAATGAATTTTGGTCAAAATTGGTTTTAAATGAAAATGATATCTCTCTAACAATTGATATCAATTTTTCAAAGGCTTTTCTTTTACAAATTCTTAATTTTTGACATTAATTTAAATGATTATGCATGTAATTCATTGCAAATGATATCTCTCTAACAATTTTTATCAATTTTTCAAATGCATAACATTTTTTGATAGATTTATGCACATGCACTTAATTTCAACAATTGGTATTACATAAAGTTTATTAGACTTGAATTTATTGAATTTCATGTGTTACTAACTTGTTTGCTCATCTTTGTTGAAATTCAATGTCCTTTAAGTGTCTAAGTTTTTGAGCTATTTTTTTTTAATGCTTTTATTAAGGGAGAGCTTTTGATTTTTCAAATGAATTTATGATAAAATTTACCACTTACTCTTCATTGTTATTTTTTAACCTTAAAGTTGAATTATTTTTGATATAACAAAAAGGTGGATAAGTATGGTTTGAAAAATTCAATTTCAAGAATGAAAAAGGGGGAGTTTTAATGTTTTCTCCAAAATATGTCTCTTTTTCATTAAATGTTTTATTAAGGAGGAGTTTTGCCAAAAACGATTTTTCAAATGTTTTGTTATATCAAAAAGGGGAGATTTTTTAACCATATTTTATAATATTTTTATATAACAAATTAAGGCAAAATGTTTTTGTACTTGATTGAATTTATTCAAAGTTTTCAAAAATAATTCAAAGTCCATTAAACAAGAATTTGAGTACAAAATGTATTTCTATACAAGTAGTACCGATATTGTTCTTACAGTATCGATAATATATGAACAATACAAATATTGTTCATGTGGTACTGTTGTTTATATAGTATTGATACCAAAGGTAAGAGAGGTATCGATACTCTTAAGGTAGTATCGATACTATCGGCTTGCTCAAATTCCAGAATGCAAAAACTTGTCCGCGTGTGTGAGTACTATAAAATATACGCAGATAATGTGCAAGTATACACAATCGCTCAAGTAATATAATGATGAGTGAGTATCGTCTCCACAGGGATTGGGTGAAATTACAAAAGTCTGACCAAAGCTAAGTATTAATCTATCTATGTATAGTTAGTCTTTATATATACAAGTGTCACGGCAAATGAAAATGTGTATGAAGGTGGATGCAAATGAATGGTTTGATGGTGTAGCAGATGGAAATGTAGTGGCAAGATAAGATTTTTAGTGTTAAATAGTGCAATGTCGAGGCAATGGAAGATGGTAAATAAACAGTAAATAAACAACAAATAAAATGAAAAGAAGATAATTCTCACGTGATAAGCTTCCAATGGAATGAATGATAGGGATTGATTTAAGGATGCTAAACTTATTCCTCATGTATATTTAAGCTATCTAATCTTTACTTGCTCGACAAGGCTTTCCTAAAGTGTTCTCAAAGGAACCTAACAGAATAGGATGACAAGGCATCTGCTCTCACTCAACGATGTTGGCCAGCCTACCCTATTGATAAAGACACCCTTTTTAGTCGTTGAAATCCTATCCTAGTCTATCTTGAGATCTAAGGGATTAGGTTATAATATTCCTAGGCATGTTCAAAGCCCCTTGAAAACACTATAACCCATTGCTTATGAGGATATTGTCTTGCGGTTCTCTCGAATACTTACAAGTATTTTTAGCTTAGGTTTCTCCCGAATACCTAAACTTCATCTAAGAAATAGACATTTCCATGCCTCTTACAAGCCTAGATGGTGAAGCATTCCTAAGCAAAGCAAATAAAGAACCAAAATAAACTTAAATATACCATTAAAATAAAGTCTAAACATCCATTAAACCAACCACCACCAAATAAGTTAGTTCATGGTGGGGTTCGAAATATCTAAACACAAAGTCGTGTAAATATTCGTTCCAATAACCCAAAAATAAAAATAAAAATATTAGTAAAAAGGGAAGTGAGAAGTAGCCTTCGACGCGCCACCGGAGGTCTCCTTAGCCACCACGAATCACCTTAGCTCACTAGCTCCTCTCGGCACCTAGCTCGCCACTCCCTGGAGCTTAATCAATGAAGGAAAACCCCAGAGAAGAAGAAAATGAAAAGGAAATAAAAATTTGATTTTTTTCTGCTCTATACGTTTGCCTCTTCACGTGTTCCTTCCTCTCTCCCATGAGGTGTAATATATAATAAAAATATCTAGGGGTAATGATGAGGCTGTTGGGTGAAAAATACCCCTCATACCCCTAGAATCACATGTAGTGCGTGAACCTTATCCTCCAGGTGGCAGTGGTCCTATAGCAGCTCTGGTAGGCGGTTATATCAATCATTTCACGTGCAGAGCTAGCTGTCCTCATACAACTGTATCTTTTCAATCTTCTTCAGCAACGTGTGATGCCGCGACATTACGTCCCATCTAGTCCTTTTTGCTTACTATTCCCTGCACGCCACAGACAAACTGCACATTTCCTTCAAGCAGTATCATTAAGAAATAAAATAGCACTACCACCACAGATGCAACTATATGCAACTACATGATCCTAAAATGCCTAGAATGAGCTTTTAAACAAACAATAACTTAAGTGAAAAAGGCCTTAAAAGTAACCTTTTTAGGAAGTTAACACATCCCCAAACTTAAGCTATTGCTTGTCCTCAAGCAATGGATAGCAATTACATAAGAAAAATGTCATGGCAATGTTTGACATTAATACAGTAGGACAAAATTGGATTTCAACCCTCAGTAAAATACGCTTCAACATGCTAGACTTATTAAGAATTCAAGTACTTTTCCCTAGGTCAAGATCCTTTGTTGTAATGTGTGTGCGTGATTGTATCCAATCTATACTTAGCAAACTTAGACAATTTCTACTCAAGTCCCCTAGTTTTTGTCAAGGCATTTACTTATTCATTAAGCACATTTTCTTTACTCCCTTTCTTTTCTTATTTTTTTTACTGCTGTTACGAAGGGAGTCAGCTCATCACACCTACTCTCCCACACTCTAGGTGAAATGGATCATACCTTCCACCCCCGAGCTAGTTAAGTAGAGTCATCCCGTGACTTCTTTCATTCACTCATATGCACATGGCTGCCATTTATTAAAGAGAGTTTCAGGCAATGCAACGGCAAACAGGAGTGTCCCTCTACAGCTATGCCTAAGCATTTATTCACAGTTTCATATATACGGGAGTTATTTTTTATTTTTCTTTTAAGCACAATACCATATTTCAATGCCAAAACTAACTAGAGTTCCTTCATAAGAATTTTCCAAATTTTCTAAGTATAGAGAACATACAAATCGTGTAAAAACAATTTCACAAAACACCAAGCCCTAGAGTGAGTTCTATCATTCTTAACAGTCATTTATATTCAGATTCTATCCTAACAAGATCATCATCAGGTATCCTCAAAACATTTTATCTAACTATCCTACCATTTACTGATGCCATGGCATAATACTACGCTAATGATATCATGCATATGTCCTAGCAAGAACACCACCTCCCCCAAACTTAAGAGAAGCATTGTCATCAATGCTTAAAGAGAACTAAACTAAATATAAACTAAATGCCATGCAATGAAATGCAAACTAAATGAAAATGAATGCAAGTGAGGTACCTCAATGTTTACGTAGTGGTGTTGCCTTGGAGGTGCTAGCAGCTCCTCGCCTAGTGCGCTTGCGAAGGGGTGTTGGGCTGGACTCTGAAGAAGTAGAGTAATAATGTGCAATATTCTTACGTCCAGCCGTGGTCTTGGTACGTCGACCACTACGTGGTGTAGGAACGGGACTGGGTGTTTCTTCGACAAGGACAGTGGACGGATATTCATGGGTGTCAGAACGGTGCTGATCAAGAGTCGGGTCATAAAATGGAGGATCTTCTTCATTTTGTTCGGGCTCTGGAGATGCCTCGGCATTGAATGCTGACAGAATTTCGTCTGGGAAGCCAGGGAAATTCCGTTGACCATGGGGAATAATTTATTGAAACATCGATTCTACCACAGCATCTCTATGCTTCACATACCCAAAGAAATTGTGGATGTCACAGTGTAAAGCATGCAGGTGAGTCTGAGTCTGCATCACAGCTTCCTCGAGAGCAAGCAATCTTGCCTCGGCATTGGATTGTGTAGTTCCTGTAGATTGCTCATGAACAGGGTCTTTAGACTTGGGATTTTCAATTTCTAATAGCAGTGGAAGTCTAACCCTAGTAATGCCTGATAATCCAGGTAAAATTTCTTCAAAAGCATTTTCCTCGACCTTTTTCTTACGACACAAAGCAATAATTAAGTTAGGAAACACTAAATCACTTGCCTTTTTACTCAAGCAGTCATGAATTTGCTGAACAATAATACGACCAACATCAATATGACGGGATACAATTATTGAATATAAGAGCAGTAGGCGTGAAAGTGATATCATCGTAATGTGAGAAGTAGGCATGAGTTTGTGCTTAAGGAAGTGATTCCATAACTTAGCGTGCGGCTGAAGACGCTCTCTATTCACCGAGTATCGACTTCATCCTCGAACTAGGAATGTCGGTCCACCACATCCTGCAAATGATAATATCGATTAATCGCAGTGGGTGTAAAAAGAATTTGTTTACCTCGCACGAAAATGGTATGTTGGTTTGGCTTGGAAATATTTTCATAAAATTCCTAAACCAACGAGGCATTCACTGAACCCGGATGGCGTGCAAACTTCTTACACTTGAACGGCGTAACAATGTACATTACATCGGGTTCCAAGCCACCATCGATCTCCTCGGTAAAAATAAAACCTAACTCAAAGAAGAGTTTTCGGTTCTTGAAGTTTTTGAATCGAGCCTTAGCCTCCTCGTTCTCAAATTGTTGGAACTTGGAACCTTCAGGTGCAACCAGTCTTGTGCGCACCATTTTCAACAATTGTGAAGCAAGAAAAATGAAAAAGGAAGTATCTTTCAAAAGCTTTGTGAAGTTTCGGCTATGGAGATAAGAGTGAAGAAAATGAAGAATATGAGAGATAAAAAGTAAAAGTTAAAAATGAAATAGAAAAGTTAAGGAAGAAAGAGAAAAGAAAAAGTTAAGTTTAAGAGGGAAAAGGGTGATAGGACGGTTAAGAGAGAAATTAGTGGGTGGGGGTTATACGTGTATGAGGAAGGAAAACTGCCAAAAGAAATGATGATGATGGGACAAAACTGTTGGAGAGAGAAAAGAAATGTCAGAAATAAAATAAATTAAAAAGAAACAAAATCAAATAATATCTCTCCCATTAATGAGCTATCCTTTCCTCCATTTGGGTGACTGCTCCCTGCACAGTTTACATCAATGTGATCCGTACAAATCAGATCAAAAAATAATTACAAAATAAAATAAAATAAGAATAAAGAAAAGCCTAAATTTTAAATTCTATTTACGCACAGACACAAATTTAATACATTGGCATCGAATTTTGGTTCTCCTCTTAGTACGCTTCAGCATCGTGCAGACGTAACACTTCCTTGTTGTGCAGTGGTGGAACTCCATTATAGGCTTTCAAACACTAGCCATTAACCTTGAAGATCATCCCATTGTTCATTCTCTTGATGTCAACAGCTCCATGGGGGTAGACATAATGCACCTCAAATAGTCCTGACCATCAAGATTTGAGCTTCCCAGGAAAGAGTTTGAGTCTGGAGTTGTAAAGCAATACTCGTTGCCCCACATGAAAATGTCGTGGCATCAGTTTCTGGTCATGTCACTTCTTGGTTTTCTCCTTATATATCCGAGCATTCTCATGCGCTTGTGCTCTAAACTCTTTCATTTCATTAAGCTCCAGTAATCTTTGTTCCCCAGCTAGTTGAGCATCAAAATTCAGTCGCTTGATGGCCCAATACGCCTTATGTTCAAGCTTAACCATACACTAGCTTGAATGGTGACATTCCCAAAGGAGTTTTGAACGCTGTTCTGTACGCCCAAAGTGCTCCATCCAACTTTGGCGACCAATCCTTTCGCCTTGGGTTCACCACTTTCTCTAAAATCTGCTTGATCTCTCGATTGGATATCACTGCTTGGCCATTTGTCTGCAGATGATATGCCGTGGAAATCTTGTGTCAAACTCCATATCTCTTCAATGCCTTGGCAATCAACTTGTTGTCAAAGTGGGTTCATTCATCACTAATAATAGCATGAGGTAATCCAAAGCGAGTGAAAATATACTTGTGCAAAAACTTGAGTACGGTCTTGGAGTCATTCCTTGATGTCTCTATTGCTTCCACCCACTTTGACACATAATCCACAACAAGCAAAATATATAATTTTCCTTCATAATATGGGAATGGTCCCGTGAAATCGATGGCCCACACATCAAACAGCTCTATCTCCAAGATGTTTTGCAGTGGCATTTCATGATGTCTGAAGATGTTTCCAGTCTGTTGGCATCGATCACAAGCCTTGTAAAATGCTTGGGCATATTTAAACAGAGTTAGCCAGTAAAAGCCTGATTGTAGGACCTTAGCAACAGTCCTTGCTCCACAAAAATGGCCTCCATATGGGGCTGAATGACAATGGTACAAAATGTCACGCTGTTCTTCTTCGGGTACACATCGTCTAATGAGCTGATCGACACAATGCTTGAACAAATATGGCTCATCCCAAAAATAGTGCCTTGCATCGTGCTTGAATTTCTTTTTAGCCTGACTATCTAAATCAAAAGGCAGAATTCCACTAACAAGAAAATTAACAAGGTCAGCGTACCACGGAATTTCCATGGTATATAAAAGTTTCTCATCAGGAAATTCCTCTTGGATATATACAGTGTCATGGCATTCAGAATTGTTCTCTAGCCTAGATAAGTGATCAGCAACTTGGTTTTCAGTTCCTTTTCTATCTACCACCTTTAAGTCGAATTCTTGCAAAAGTAAAATCCATCTAATAAGTCTAGGCTTGGCATCTTTTTTGTTCACTAAGTATTTTATGGCCGAATGATCAGTGTGAACAATAACATTTGTGCCTATTAGGTAAGGTCTAAATTTATCAAAAGCAAATACCACGACAAGTAATTCTTTCTCAGTGGTGGTGGTGTAGTTCAATTGTGCTTCATTTAAAGTGTGGCTAGAATAATAAATAATATGAAAAATTTTACCTCGGTGTTGCCCCAAAATAGCTCCTACGGCATAATCGCTTGCATCACACATCAGCTCAAATGGTGATGTCCAATCGGGAGGAACTACAATGGGTGTCGAGATCAGTTGTCGTTTTAGATCAGTGAATGCACCGAGGCATAACTCGTCAAACACAAAGGGTTGACTTTGCCAAAGCAATGTGCACAAGGGTTTAGAAATCTTGGAGAAGTCTTTGATAAACCTTCAATAGAATCCAGCATGTCCAAGAAAACTTCTTATCCCCTTGACCGAAGTTGGTGGTGGCAACTTTTCAATCACTTCAATCTTCGTCTTGTACACCTCAATACTCTTATGAGAAATTTTTTGGCCTAATACAATGCCTTAAGTCACCATGAAGTGACATTTCTCCCAATTTAAGACTAACTCAGCCTCTTCGCATCTTTTGAGAACTTTTCCTAAATTGTCGAGGCATCGTTCAAAATCATCCCCTCAAACAGAAAAGTCATCCATGAAGATCTCCAGAAAATCCTCAACCAAGTCTGAAAATATAGTTTGCATACAGCGCTGAAATGTTGTCGGGGAATTACAGAGTCCAAAAGGCATCCTCCTAAAGGTAAAAGTGCCATAGGGACAAGTGAATGTAGTCTTTTCTTGGTCCTCTGGTGTGATGACAATTTGATTGTACCTCGAGTACCCATCCAAAAAGTAATAGAATGCTTTTGTCGGCCAATCGATCCAACATTTGATCGATGAAAGGTAGAGGAAAATGGTCCTTCTTCGTAGCTTTGTTGAGTTTTCTATAGTCCATGCATATCCTCCATCCAGTAATAGTGCGAGTGGGTAATAGCTTCTTATCCTCATTAGTAACCACAGTCGTGCCTCATTTCTGCGGAACACACTGAACAGGGATCACCCATGAGCTATTGGAGATAGGGTAAATCTCTCCAGCATCAAGCCATTTCAGAATTTATTTCATCACCACTTTCTTTATAACAGGGTTGAGTCTTCATTGTGGTTCAATTGAATTTCCGTGGCAATCTTCAAGCAGAATCTTGTGCATGCAGATCGTGGAACTAATGCCCTTCAAGTCGGCCATAGTCCAACCAATTACTTTCTTATGCTACATCAAAACACTTAAAAAACTTTGCTCTTGATTAACAGTAAGGTTAGCGGAAATAATCACCGGTAAAGTCTCATCGCTACCTAAGTAAACATATTTAAGATGCCCTATCAAAGTTTTAAGTTCTAAAGTAGATGCATGCAATAATGAAGTTTTAGGAGGAATAAATTTATTAAAATTTAGAGGTTCAAAATTCATACCTGATCTAACTTGTAGTAAGCTAGATTGCTCCTCCAAAATTGAAAAGTTGTCAGACTCCACTAAGCTTTCATCATCCACCCAATAATCATTTTCTGCTAGCTGAATGAAATTGTTCTGGCAAAGATGTTTAGTCTCTTCTTCAATCACTGAGTTCAATTCAGAAATGCCTTGGCATTCTTCAGTGTCATCAACATATTTGAGCGTTCGAAACACATTGATAGTCACACACTTATCAACCACTCTCATGGTGAGTTCACCTTTTTCACAATCGATTAATATACGTCCAGTGGCTAGGAAAGGTCTTCCTAGAATAATTGGTGCCTTGGCATCAACTTCGCAATCCAAAATTAAGAAGTCGACTGGAAACACAAACTTATCCACCCGTACTATAACATCCTCGACTTTCCCTTCAGGTTTAACATGGGATCTGTCGGCAAGTTGTAAAATAACCGAGGTGGGTATTTCATCTCCTATACCAAGCTTCAAGAATATCGATTTCAGCATTAAGTTGACACTTGAACCAAGATCACACAGTGCTTTTCCAACGAAATTAGCTCCAATCGAACAAGGAATTATGAAGTTGCCCGAATCATTTCGCTTTGGCGGTAACTTACTCAATGAAGAACAAAATTCTGTTTTCGTGGCAACAATCTCTACTTTCCTCTTCTTGGTACAGATTTCCTTCAAAAATTTGGCATACATCGGCATCTGTTCAATAGCTTCCAAGAGAGGTACATTGATATGGAGTTGATCAAGAATATCCATGAACTTCTTGAACTGAACTTCATCATTATGCTTCTTCAATCTTTGTGGGAAGGGTGGGGGAAGTCTATCTTCCTTAACTGCAGTAGTAGGAATTGATTTTTCCTTGGCATCAGAATCTGGTGCCTTAGTAGAATCCTCCTCCTTGTCCTTCTTAAAAATGCTATCATCATGTAATTCAGCTTCACCACTTTCAGTAGTGGGAGTGGATTCATCATGTTGTGCCCCACTAGTTTTAACTTGTTGATTGATTTGTGTTCCACTCCTAAGAGTTAACACATTGCAATGCTCTTTTCCATGTCCTTTAGTGACTTCAGTATCACTTGGCAAACGTCATTGCTGACGCTCCTACAATGTCGTAGCAATCTGACCAACTTGACCTTCCAAAGCTCTCAAGGACGAGCTATGGCTTTGAAATAAGGCGCCTTGACTATGAAGTAAAGCTCCTTGATTCTTAATTGAAGTAGAATGATCTTGCAGCATTGTCTTCGTAGTAGATATGAACTCTTGAATTATAGCTTCCAAGGAACTCATGCTTGCTGAAGTTGAAGCTCCTTTGTTGGAATTATGCCATGGCATAGAATTCTGGTAACCTTGAGGCTCATTGTGATTCTGCTCCCGAGTAGAGTGATTAGCATTATGGGCTCCTTTATTTCCCCATGAGAAATTGGGGTGCTGGCGACATCCAGCATTATAAGTGTTAGAGTAAGGATTGTTGCTGCCTCGATTGTAATTGCCTACAAAGTTGATGGACTCGTGATTGCTCGGGCATTCGCTTTCATGATGATTGCCTTGGCATAACAGACATGCCAAGCTAGTTGCTTTCACTTCTTTCACCTCAGTAGAGCGTTGTAAGTTTTTCAGCATATTGGTGATAGTTGAGAGTTGAGCGGACACCGAATCTTTAGTATCTAACTCAAATGCTCCAGGTGCTCTCCTCCCACTCCCAAATCTTGAGAAAGGAAACTAATAATCATTGTTAGCAATTCTGTCCAAAATAGCAAATGCCTCAGTAGGTGATTTATCCAGCAATGTCCCATTTGCCGAGGCATCCAGTAACATCCTCGTGGGTGCATTGACTCCATTATAGAACGTGACTACTTGAGTCCAATCGTGAAAACCATGATTTGAACAGTTTCAAAGAAAACTCTTATAACGATCCCAACACTCATACATGGATTCGTCGTCGCCCTGGTGAAAAGATGATATTTCATTCCTTAGCTGCGTATTCATGTTCGGTGGGTTGTACCTCAATAAGAAACTCTTGCAAAGATCGGCCCATGATTCCATCGAACCAGCTGGTACACCACTCAACCAAGCCCTTGCTCGGTCACGCAATGAATACGGGAACAACTTTAACTTCAGAAAATCCCCATGCACTCCTTCTTGGCGGAAATAATCACAAACTTCCAGAAAATTTCGAATGTGCTGCCTGGCATCTTCAGTTGGCATACCCCCAAACTTCCCAATAGAATTCAACATGTTGAACATGACTAGTTTCAGCTCAAAATGTGCAGCTTGAATTTTGGGTGCCACAATTCCAGGATTCAGATCATCCAGCATCGGATTTAAGTGATCACGAATAACGCGCGGCCTAACAGCAGGATTATCATTGTCTAATACCGCGGCATTCTGATTTCCGTCATCCTGACCAATGCCTTGGTTTCCAATATGATACATGTTTCCTCTAGCGCGTTGAGCACGTCACCTTTGTCTAAAGAGTCTTTCAATCTCAGGTTCTATTGGTTCCAAAGGCTCTTCAAAATTTCTTCTAGGCATACACTAAATAAACCTGAAAAATAAAGCAAAAAAAATAATATAAAGTAAACTATACAAAAATAAAAATACAAAACAAAATAAAATAAAATAAAATGCTCTAGCAAAACTAAATAACTTCAGGCTGCCAATCCCCGGCAACGACGCCAAAAACTTGTCCGCGTGTGTGAGTACTGTAAAATATACGCAGATAATGTGCAAGTATACACAATCGCTCAAGTAATATAATAATGAGTGAGTATCGTCTCCATAGGGATTGGGTGAAATTACAAAAGTCTGACCAAAGCTAAGTATTAATCTATCTATGTATAGATAGTCTTTATATATACAAGTGCCACGACAAATGAAAATATGTATGAAAGTGGATGTAGATGAATGGTTTGATGGTATAGCAGATGGAAATGTAGTGGCAATATAAGATGTTTAGTGTTGAAAATTGTGCAATGTTGAGGCAATGGAAGATGGTAAATAAACAGTAAATAAACATCAAATAAAATGAAAAGAAGATCATCCTCACGTGACAAGCTTCCAATGGAATGAATGATAGGGATTGATTTAAGGATGCTAAACTTATTCCTTAGGTATATTTAAGCTATTTGATCTTTACTTGCTCGACAAGGCTTTCCTAAAGTGTTCTCAAAGGAACCTAACAGAATAGGATATCAAGGCATCTGCTCTCACTCAACGATGTTGGCTAGCCTACCCTGTTGATAAATACACCCTTTTTAGTCATTGAAATCATATCCTAGTCTCTCCCGAGATCTAAGGGATTAGGTTATAATATTCCTAGGCCGGTTCAAAGCCCCTTGAAAATACTATAACCCATTTCTTATGAGGATCTTCTCTTGCGGTTCTCTCGAATACTTACAAGTATTTTTAGCTTAGGTTTCTCCCGAATACCTAAACTTTATCTAAAAAATGGACATTTACATGCCTCTTACAAGCCTAGATGGTGAAGCATTCATAAGCAAAGCAAATAAAGAACCAAAATAAACTTAAATATACCATTAAAATAAAGTATAAGCATCCATTAAACCAACCACCACCAAATAAGTTAGTTCATGGTGGGGTTCGAAATATCCAAACACAAATTCGTGCAAATATTCGTTCCAACATCCCACAAATAAATATAAAAATAGTAGCAAAAAGGGAAGTGAGAAGTAGCCTTTGATGCGCCACCGGAGGTCTCCTCGGCCACCACAAATCACCTT
Organism: Hibiscus syriacus; assembly: GCF_006381635.1. Lineage (NCBI taxonomy): Eukaryota > Viridiplantae > Streptophyta > Magnoliopsida > Malvales > Malvaceae > Hibiscus > Hibiscus syriacus. The sequence goes on along the minus strand of NW_024062900.1, from coordinate 16,073,702 downwards.
AGCTCGCTAGCTTCTCTCGGCACCTAGCTCGCCACTCCTTGGATCTTAATCAATGGAGGAAAACCCTAAGGAAGAAGAAAAGTAAAAGGAAATAAAAATATGATTTTCTTCTACTCTATGTGTATGCCTCTTCACGTGTTCATTCCTCTCTCCCATGAGGTGTAATATATAATAAAAATATCTAGGGGTAATGATGAGGTTATTGGGTGCAAAATACCCCTCATACCCCTAGAGTCAAATGTAGTGCGTGAACCTTATCCTCCAGGTGGCAGTGGTCCCATAGCAGCTCTGGCAGGCGGTTACAACAATCATTTCACGTGCAGAGCCAGCTATCCTCGTACAGCTGTATTTTTTTGTCATTTTCTGCACTTGAAATGCTAATGCCAAGGCATTTCAATCTGCTTCAACAACGTGTGATGTCACACCATTACTTCCCATCTAGTCCTTTTTTCTTGCTATTCCCTGCACACCACAGACAAACTGCACCTTTCCTTCAAGCGGCATCATTAAGAAATAAAATAGCACTACCACCACAAATGCAACTATATGCAACTACATGATCCTAAAATGCCTAGAATGATCTTTTAAACAAACAATAACTTAAGTGAAAAAAGCCTTAAAAGTAGCCTTTTTAGGAAGTAAACAATCAGCTTGCTCAAATTCCAGAATGCAAAATATGTATTGATACCCTAAGTGGTAGCGATACTACTTTACATAGTAGTATTGATACCATAGGCTTAGTATCGATACCGTCAGGCCCAACGGCTAGTAACGACTAGTTTTATTTAAAAAAACAAAGGTAGTACTGATACTCCTTGTAGGAGTAATAATACCCTCTGTTCTGGGTAGTTTTATTTTACCCGAAATTTCATCCCCAACGGCTCCTAATCATCCCCAATAGCTACAAACAACCACAAAATCATTCTAACATATAAATACAAGTTGATGACACTTGAAGAATGGTGAGAACACCTATCTAAGCATTGATCATCAAGAGAAGAGTTTTTCACTCTTATTTTATTCTCTCTTGTAAATAGTGTGTTTGTTTGTGATTAATTCTTGTAAGCACTTTCCTTTTTAGATGTTTTCTTTGTTTACATCTTTTTCCTTTGTAAAGGGGTTTTGGTTCTAGGTGAGCCTTTGAAAAGCTAGGGAGTTTGTAAAGGTTATCTCTTTATCCTTGAAAAAAAAAAGAGAACAAATTAGTGGATTTGTTGGAAAATCCTAAGTGGGGAGCTTAGGTAGTTGATGTAGACTTTGGTTAAGAAAGTCGAATCACTATAAATCATTATGCAATATTTTCTATCCTTGTTTTACTCCTTACTCCCAAAAAAATATAAAAAAACCAATTCAACCCTTCTTGGCAATATTTTCGGTTGTCAATTTAAGCTTCTTCAATCTCAACAGAATCGTTTCATAGCTTGTAACAAATCTGGTAACTCATTGTATGATGTATCCCAATTGACATATATCAACCTCTTTGCCTCCTTCTTCGCATACCAAACTGGTTTGGATTTTATATTGTATTCGAACTGGTCTCAAATAGACGCAACTAAGACTGAACAAAGGATCCTAGGGTTTTGTTTAACAAACACATTCACATATTGGCATATTACATCTACATCGAAATCTAATAGTTGGTGTCCTTGTTCAACGGAACTCCGTAAACATGTGTGAGGACTATTGTACCTTGTGATAACCCAAACATCTTGCCTCAACATTTTGGGCACTTTGATTAGTCACTTACACTCGGAGCCATATTTAACACACTTCGCATGCAAAGTTTTATGGTTGGACTCTACAACCTTGTAATCTACATAGCCTTTTATGCGATACTCTTTAATTGCCAATGTAGCTTCATTTTTTCCCTCTAAATTGCCTCCCAACAGATAATTCACCTGAGTGTTTGGATGATTCAGCTACGTAGCCTAAAGTCAAATGAGTATCTTTGGGAATTCAGGTTCTCTCATCGCATCTTAATCTATCTCGTAAATGTGTGAGTAGATTGATACGATACCGTATGTTCCAAATCAACTTCACCACCATAAAAAATAGTGTCATCGTTAACCAAATCAGGTTCTTCGGTTTCTTCATCATTGCTGGAATCATCATGTGTTTCTCCCCAAAATTTTCAGCGTCAATATCAATAGTCGATTCTAGAAGATGTATGTTTCTTTACCCATACTTTGCTGTTGCCGATGCCCCACCGACTTCATTTGCACTTTCCAACATCACCATAAAATTGTTTATTGGCATGTATGTCGTCTCCTCAAACTCACTTTCGAAAGTCATTTTAGATGAATTTCCAACCACATTTCTTGACGACCTAATAACATCAAATATCTTATACACCTTAACAAATAACTCAATAAATGAAATATTTGTTGAGTCATGTACCTTAATCATAGTTCTAATATCATCTTCTTCAAGTGGTATTATAGCATACGTGACTAGATTGGGACATATCATAAACATTTACCTCAACCCATCAATTGTAGCTCGTATTTTTCTTTCTATATTCTCTTTCATTTCTATAAATGTGATGACTCTTTTAAACATCATATTTATAGGTCTTTTATATTGAAAACAACACCGACCTCATTCTCTATAATCTGTCAATTATAATGGACAATCATGAAGAATTTGTTGCTCATATTTCCCAACATATGAAATATATATATATTTAGAACAAAAACAATCTAACAATAGTTAATAAGGTAAAATGATCTAATTGTTTTATCTTTTTAATCTAAATACTAAATCAATACTAATTGTTTTATCAAAACTCAAATAAAAACTAAAAACATTACAAAACCGATATACACATTTAACAGAACAATACGAGGTAAAATATTACTCAACAATATCATTTAACAAAAATATTTGTAAATGAACTCAACAATATCATTTAACAGAACAATACGAGGTAAAATACTACACATTTATATAAATTATTTGAATACTTACTTAAGAAAATGAAAGAAAATTTCTTTCTTTAAACAGGCTTTGCAGTCTTCCTATTTTAGTCTTACTATTTTTTCTTCTAGCAGAGATTTCACTCTTTCACTCCTCCCTAATTTTGGTTCAATCTAACACTACACGTCGTCTATATATACCTAAAATTATTTTTTTTATACAAACTCATTTGTTTTCACACGAGAGCAGGCTTTGCAAGATTTGAAAACAAAGTTGATTTGATTTTACTCTTCAACACCTACTTTGCATGCATGACAATTCATGGAGCACCCTAAACCCTATGCATTCACGTGCATGGAGCAGCCTTTATAGGCGCACACATGCATCAAGGTAGCTGTGATGCACGGACGACAGTGGTGGTGTAGGCTTGTAGAAGGCACGGGAATTGCATTGAAGATGCATGGTAATCCCTAGGTCTTCATCTCGAAAACATAGGGATTACACCGCGTCTTCACTGTGTTGTGGCTCAAAGATGCCTAGAAATCCCAGCGTCTTAATCAGCTCATGACGATTACATGGTGTCTTCACGGTTTACTGTAAAAAAATGGCCTATCCTGGGAAATAATTCCCATGGTGCATTATTTGGGCAATTAAAAATTTGGGATACATTATCCCGAAACTTTTGCCAAAATAATACAAAGATGTAAGAAATTATTAAAAATATACAAAGATGTAAATCTTATATTTTTCATTGATAATGTAGTTTTGAAGGTTAGTTTTTATTTTATTTCTAGAGTAAATTATAAATGTTATCATTCAACTTTATTTTTATCTTACTTTTGTCATTGAAGTTTAAAACATTTTAATTTATTTATTAAACTTTTAATTTACTCTTTTTTAGACATTCGAGTGTTAATTCATAAATAGAATAATGATATGGCAATCACGTGATTCATGTAAACTGCTTTTTATTGATATGAAATCCAAGTATCATCCACGTCATTTTTCATTTTTTTTTATTCATCATCTTCCTCCAATAATGAAAGTTCTACAATTTGATTGTTTTGTCACGTTAGCATTGCAATAACCATTCTCCAACATCTTCTTTGGTTATTCAAGATATTGACGAATTTGTCTCATTGTCTCCTACCATTCAATCAATTTAGATTTCACTTGAATCATTTTAAAACTCATAAAATTCAACCTTAAACTCAAAATTTCTAAAACTTCAAACCACTTTAATCTATAATGTCTACCATCTGATTAGTTGGAACCAATATAAACAATTTACTTCATCTTTCTCCACCTCCCCACCATTGGGATTTGGAAAAAGATGTTTCAATCACCGGTAAATAGGAGCAAATCGAAAGTTTAGTAAGTAAATTACTTTTTTAAAACTTTAATGATCAAAACAAGAATGAGAAAAAAGTTGAGCAATGAAATTTAAAGATTCCAAAGTATAAAAACCTTTCTTAGAAAGTGGAGCAACATATTTTTGTTTGAGTTCCATCCAATGGCGAATGGTGGAGATTAAAGAATAAAAAACCGAAGCGTTCAACACTTGATTCGTAAAATTTAAGATGATTTCCTACTATACAAACATTGGATTCGTGTTGAAGAGGGTGACACGAATTTGGTAAAAAAAATTGGGACTCATTGATCATCGTCGATGACGTTATTAGTGGTTGATTGCGCTGAGTAGTGGTCGAAGTCTAAGCAAATTGAGAGAAATGAAAGAAAGAAAAAAAGGAAATAGGGGAAATAAAGTAAAAACAAAAAAATAACATGGATCCAAAATGATATCGTTATGGTATAAATTTGGCTTTTACAAAAGGAATTCATTTTACTATCATCTGTCATGTCGTAATATCGTTAATTATTTAACGATAAAATAACTAAAATAGGAGTAATTCAAAAGTTTAGTGACAAATTTGATAATGACCAAATCAAAAGTTCAATAAAAGTTAAGTGATTATTTATTCATATTTTAATCAGACTAACTAATCGAGTATATTACTTATTATGCTAAAGTGATTACAAAGTAGTATCTGTTTTAAATACTATCAACCATTTGACCGAGGTAAGTAGGAACAACAACAATTTCTTTAACTACCAAGATAAGTTGGTTCGTGCAATCGAGTATATTACTTAGGATAACTAATGATATTATAAAATAATATAGAGGATAGATTATATCGGATTAAAATAGAGGCTAGATTTCACATTTAAACATGATTGAGGGGCCAAAACCAGAAATTGGTAAAAAAAAGGGGGGAGGGAAAAACAGACTCTTACGTAACGGATTCGAAGAGTTTTTTTTAACCAGGTAAAACGACCAATTCGATCCTCGTTTCAGTCTTTTGTATGTGTTTTCGAGGAGTTCCCCCCCCCTTTTTACATGAGAGTTTTGACCTTGTTTGTGTTGCTAATGTTTATTGGATCTTGATTATTACCACTGTAGAACTTGGGTTACCTTCCTGTTGAATCGTGTTCAAATATAATGAAAAACTTTCTTTTGATATTCCATTTTTTGTGTTTGTTGAATCTCTACAGTTCTTGAATGGTATTTTTGGAAGAGATCATTAGAACAAGGCTGGCCTTAAGTTACAGTGAGACTCAATGTTAATTGGGTTTTTAAAAAGATTGAAGCGTTTTTTCCACTGTTTATTGCTTTCTTATCTGTCTGTGATCAGCTTACCACATTTTTGGGGGAACAAATTCAACCTTCTTTGATTTCTAATTTTCTCATACGGTCTCCAAAGTTGTCTTTTAGCTGTTTACTGTGCATCCTATTCAGACTTCAGGGGAGTATCCAATGTATGTATATGTCCTGCGTGGAAATGCTTAATTTTTTCTATACCATACCAATGTCCAGAGGTATCTTAGAGGTTGCCAGTGTTGACCAATTGTTTCAATAGCATTGCTTTTCTTATTTAGGGATATAAATTTCTTAATTGTTTGGCATTTTGCTTGGTTAGATATCAGTTTACTCTTCTCTATGCAGTTATCTTGTAGACTTGGAGACTTGGATGTCCACTTCTGTAATAATTTCTGGATTGCAAAAGATATTTTGTGAACTTTTATTAGAATGTTTTTAACACTTTTTATCGTATATAAGAGTGCATTAGATTTGTCTGTAACCTTACATTATCGTTCATATTTTGTCCTAATTTAGAAGAAATGATCAACCTATCTAAGGTCAAGGAAAAACAGAGGCAACTGTAGAAAATGCCAACGGGAAGGCACCGATAAAGAAGCAAAGTGCAGTAGAATTACGCCCTCATAAAGGTTTCTTTAGTTATATTTTGATAATTTGAATGTTTAGTGAGTTCTTGAGATTATATCATTTCTTCTTTCATGAATTTTCGACTTGTTATAATGATAAATGGTTTTGATAATATTGATTCCCGAGGCTGTTCGATTCGACCGAAACAAAATCAAAACTTGTGCCTATCCGTGTCTTTGTGATTACCTGTTAACATCGTTGGTATACAATATAAAGAAAATTGTGTTGCTCGTAATCGGTTTGTTATTCAAGAGCAATCCATGAACATTTGTCTTCTTCTTCTTTGTGCTTGAAAGCATTTAGTCAGTCGGAGCCTTTTAGAGTTCGTATTATGACTTTTTGTGTTCCTCATTTTATATATATCAGCGAATTGAATCTACCAAAACCATGTAGCACATCATTTCCCAACAGAAAAGATGACTTGATGAATTTCGAAGTTACCATTCAGCCTGACGAAGGCCTTTATCCGTATGTTATCTTATGCTTTGACACGATCTCCTTAATTTGTTCAAATTTCAACTGTTATAGCTGAGCTTCTTTCTTCCTAACTTCTTTTTATCATTATGTCATTTAACACTATTGTCAATGGGGTTGGCAATCCAATGCATATACCTCTCAGCGTATGTGTACCTTGCATTAAACTTTGTGATTAAATTGCATCTAGGTTCCGAACTAAGGGTCCGAGCTACGTGTCGGTTATTTTTGCCCTTGATATTCTAGTCTTTCTCGTTTACAAGTGCTTATTTGGTTTCTGGTCATAGAGGTGGAAAATTTGCATTCACTTTCCAAGTTTCTCCCATCTACCCTCACGAGGCACCCAAGGTGAAATGCATGACAAAGGTACACTACACTAGCATGTCTTCCACCGTAACACTGTCGCATTCTGATAGTGCTGTATGCTTAGCAAAACGGAAAGTCGGTTATAAACAGTATATCTCGCTTGCAGGTGTACCATCCCAACAATGATTTGGAAGGAAATGTTTGCCTCAATATTCTAAGAGAAGATTGGAAACCCGTTCTGAACATAAAAACCGTAATATACGGATTGTTTCATCTCTTCTTGGTATTGATTTTTCCTTTACTTGTGGTTTTTCTACTTGGCTAGTTCCGTTTAAATCGAGTTTATGATCTTGTCATTCATGCAGCAACCGAACTTTGAGGATCCCCTCAATCACGATGCTGCAACCGTTTTGAGGGACAACCTGAAACTGTCCAAATCCAATGTGATAAGAGCAATGGTAGGTGGGCTTGTCGGTCAAACCTCCTTTCCCCGGTGTATGTAGCTGCAACTTGCAATAGGGAGCAGAAAGGTGCAGTATATTTGGTTATAACTTGTAAGACTGTCTCTACCTACTTTTATGATACATATGGTCTGGACTTTGTGAGCATACTTGGAGATATTTGTGTGCTTGTGTAACAGTATAACGTATAGGTGAAATTGGCTGGGACTTCATTATTATTATTTTATTAATTTTATTCGAGTGAAAACAAGTTCAGGGATGTAGAACTTGAGACATTTTTATCAATGCATAGATTTATTTCATCTTTGCAAGCAAATATATGTGCTTTATCCTCTTAACCTTTCTACTCCTCGTGCATTCTGTTCTATTTGGTAAGTTCTCATTCAGTTTCAAGTTTAGAGTCTGCTAAACTCTGCTAAACCGTACAGCAGTGGCCGGTGTAGGGCTTGTCCATGTCTCTGATCAATGACAATTGATTTTGCATGTCATCAGTTACACCAGAATCTACCAGACACAATGTACCCATTAACATCAACAAGTGCGTCTGCAAGCATGGGTTAAGGAAAGCTCGAAGAAAATATCGAAACCCCGAGCTTCATACATTTAACAGAACAGATTAGTGTGGATTTTGGCCCTTCAAGTGACTATGATGATCTGATGCTTTGAGGGGATGATCCGAGCAGCTTTTCGATCGCTTTAGTTCCCATGGTGGTAGACAGCCTTTATAGTGAGAGTGTAAAAAGAGTGAAGACATCGATATTTCCCTATGAGGGATCGACGATAAGCAACTGAAGGCACTTCTCAACCTCTTCTTTTCGTTATCAGCTTGGAAGTTGGGGTCATGGCGCACTGCAGTAGCTTTAAGTGCCTCCGGAAGTATGCAGTTGCATGATGAACCTACAAAGAAGATAAAAGGACATTTAAAAGCTGACTTCTGATTAGGGGTGTGCAAAATATCCAATAAATGTCGACCGAAAAGAAATACCAATTCTTGCAAGTCGATTCACCCATTTTGGCATCTGGTTCCCAGTCAGCTTGTAACATATATCCTCACAGAAATGGTTACAGTTCTTAAAAATCAAGTGGTATGTGTCACCATTGTAGCTTGCAGATTGGCGTTCCATGAACTCTCGTAGCCGGACCGGATCCAAGCATGTCGTCCCCATGAAAATTGACTTCCTAAACTTGAAGCCGGGGCACCGTCGAGGTTGAACCTTGAACACACCGCTCGTTGGGTAATCGTGAGCTCCGAAGGCATACTCCACACCATGAACTGTAAGCATACACGGGGATAATAAAAAATCAATTGCAGTATACTCGGAACATTGCATCCATCATTCATGAGAATTCAATTGGATTCTAACTCAAAAATCAATAGGGCAGACATAGAAATGATCCAAACAAATGACACAAAATTTGCCTAATGATACGAACCGAAAAACTCAAACTCGAAACAACTTGAATCTGAAATAATTTAAACTCAAAATCGAACTATATACTTAATATTCGTGAAAACGAAGGAAGAAATGAATCTAACCTTCCACTCCGGAGTGAAATATACCAAGGCCAGCCCAATAAACATAGCCATTAGCATTTGTCAAATCATATACATTCAGGTAAACCGGAGCATCGCCGGGATTGCAGCTCGCGGCCGACTTTGCTTTCGGGAACATGCAAAAGCGAGTGGCCGGATTCCCTCGGAAACGAAGAGGCATAGCCGACCGACTGCCACGCTTTCGTTGCGTACTCAAATCAACACATCAAAAACTGCAAAAAGAAGATGAGAGAATGAGCAAAAACACACGTAAGAAAAAAAAAACCTCCAAATGAGCACGATGAAAGAACCAAAATGCAGAGGTTTTGCCTATGACCAAAAGTCTAAAAACCCACACAGTTGGTTCTGTTTTTCTGCTTTTTCGTTTGGTTTTGTGTTTGTTGCTTCTTTTTCCTGACAAAAATCAAAGCTGGAGCTGCAGTACAGAAACAAGCTGTCCTTTCTTGGAAGACTGATTGAGGACAAAAAATTTATTTAATATATATTAAAATTATAAACTTTTATCAAATATTATATATTATACAAATATTTTAATGTTATTTACTTGTATATAAATTTTGATTTAAACTAAATACAAATATATGATAGATAATTATATTAAATCAAAACTTATATCAATACATAGTTGATATTATAATATTATTATGTTAATCCATTTCTACTTTGAATACTTGTCTCAAAAAGTAAACGAAAGAAAGAGAAGAATGTGGGACTGGTGTGCTGACTGACTCACTTTAGAGCTTAGACCTTAGAAAATAAATTACAAATCAGAAATATTTATTTCTTAAACTGTGAGTCAACTGTTCCTCCTGTTTTGGGTCATTAGAATATTTTTCCTCTTTTCCTTTTTATTTTACCAAAAAGAGAAAGACACTAAATTGCACTTTACATAAGGATTTATATGCCTTATAATTTTATGTATAGTTAATAAATTAATTAATAATATCTTTTCAATAATATTTCAATCTTTAAGGTTGTATCGTATTATTATTATATCTAATTTTTTAAACTAAATTACATATTTAGTCACATATTTATTCTCACAGTTTTGTTTTGGTCATATAACTAATTTTTTTTTCAGAATCATAAATAATGTTATATTTTTGTTCATTTTCGGCCATTCGCGGATAAAAATAAATAGAGCTGTCAGTATGATAATTTTTTCTATAATGATGTGACATTATCTTATGATGACACATTAATACAACCGTTAATTTTTTAATTATGGATAATTAAAAAATAATTTTTTGTATGATTATAAAAAATAATTGAATTATCAGAAAAAGTCGTATGAATAAACGAGGGACTAGATACAAAATTTACTCTGAAAAGAATTAGGTGTAAAAATAATTACGATTGTAGATGATATATATTTGTTGTTGGGTTATTCATTTCGGTCCAATAAGTTGAGCTTATTAATCACGAAGGATCTTAAATTATGAGATTGGGCTCCCACCAAGATTTGCTGATATTGGCATTTGTTTTTCCACCTACACACTCAACCTAGGTTTTTTTTTTTTTTTTGCCCAATAGGTCAATCAAGATAAAAATTTTAGGATATAGGATGACAGAAAATTATTTTGGGATCTACGATATTTTTCGTAGTACACAAGAAACACATCACCTCAACGTGATGATTTTCGAAATATATTATTTTTACATTTCTTCATTATTATTTAATTAATTTCTATGAAATTTATCAAGTCGAGGTGACGAGTTCTATTAAATAATAATATTTTTTACAGTTATTTACTTTAAATGGAAAAATGGAAAAAATCTACAAAACTCATCACCTCGAGGTGACGAGTTGTTGTAGCCTAAAATGCAATTGTTATTTTTATCTTTTTAATGTGAGAAGTTCGAACGGTAATATTGATGTATGACTAAAAAGTTAAGCAGATTGTAATACATTTTTGTTTAAAAGAACAACGAACTATAAACATTAAATTAAACCATGAAACATTACATTATGGAGACAAAAACAACGAATCGTGAACTTGACATTAAGAAGAAAAAACAACGAACTTAATACATTACGTTAAGGACGTAAATAGAACTAACCTTACACACACCTTAAACAGTAAATGAAATCATAAACGTAGCAATATTTGTTATGATGTTTTAATCTTCGTAATCAATAGACTCGTCAAAAGTAATATTAAGTTCTTCAATTCTCCATGTTTTTTCTTGTTGTCGTTCAAGTACAAATTGGAACCATGCTTTTAGGTCTCCATCATCTATGTTTGTTTCATCGTCATTTGTCTGAGTTGGTGGGATGTTCGAGCTGGAAGCATCATTCTCAATTGTACGAGCAAGGTCGAGATTAGCGAGCTCTATAAACAAATCAAAATCAGACAAAGAATGATAGAAGTATGTCTCAATCATACCAGCAAGGTCGACATCATCCCTTAGATGAAACCTCATGCATGACAGTGGAAATCTATAATATAACAAAGATATTCTTCTATTGCTTCCGAGTTGAACCCTTGTTTCTATATTGAACTTCAACTCATCTAGTTGAATATTTTTTTCGAAACACATGGTTAACGATTTGCAATAAAAAAAAAACTATCGCACAAATAGTTGTCATAATCGTAAATTTTTGCTTCAAATAAGTAATTTAACTTTCACCTCATACATATTAATAGGTTTATGAAAAGTTTATGCCATGGTGCATTATTTTGCCAATGACAAGTGCATGTTTTTCTTATATGAAGTGATGTATCAAAACTGAAAATTTTGTTTAAATGAGTTGATATATTACTAAAAAATTACTAAAGATAATTAATTGGGCACTGAAAAGATTCTGCCATGGTGCATTATTTTGCCTATCAGAAATGCACGTTTTTCTGATATGAAATAATATATCACCACTGAAACGTTTACTGAAATGAGTTGATATATCACTGAAAAGTTGCTTAAGATAATTAATTGGGCACTAAAATGTTTATGCCATGGTGCATTATTTTGCCTAATAGAAATGCACGTTTTTCTATTATAAAGTCATATATCATCACTGAAAAGTTTGTTGAAATGAGTTGATATATCACTGAAAAGTTATTTAAGATAATTAACTGGCCATTGAAATGTTTCTGTTGAAAAAGTTGACTTTTCTATTTATGACTAACAACCAAAGAAGTAGTTCTTTGTATAAGTGCATTGAACAAGCAAAAACCTTTCTCAAGCTATGACTAATAATTTTATACAGTGGTCCACTCAAATGGCCAAGCTATCCAAATTGATGATGATGTTATGCTTATGTCATAGAAGCCTGTAAACATGATGTTCCCTTTAGATATATCGCATCACCAAATGAAGCAGAAGACTGAAACAAAACTTGAAGCCCATGTTTTATGTTTGAGTTATCGACACATAATTTCAGAGAATCCACTCAAATATGGAGCAATATAGATTAATGACGTTGACGATGTAGTTGTTATGATTGGTATGCATCAATCTTCAAATAATCAATTGATTGAGATATACAATGAAACTGCAAATATTCCCACTTCCTCAATCGTTGCACACGTGACCGAAGAAGCATGGCCATCAGAAGATCCAGATAACCTTATTGGGCGATTCGGTGAAAGCCAAGCTGATTTCAACGAAGATGGTGAAAATTTTATTTCATTATTGCTAGATGATGACACACCAATAGTTGATGATTATGTTGCACAAGATGGTGACAGAAACATTTTCCCCATTGCCTTTTCCATTGTTAAATATGAGTCCGAGGAAACATATATTTTTTTTGTCAAACTTGCGTTCCCGTATTATCACATAAGATGAGGTTTGTATGATCTCATATCGATCACCTAGGTTGTTGGCCACGATTGATAGAGTGAGAAGTATGTGGTCGTTTCCCCATGTATTTCTGGCGTATTGCATACATCATATTGCATCCAATGCTATGACAAGGTTTAAGAATAAGAATATCAAGAAAGAGTTATCAACATGGGTAACTTATTCTTTTATTTTCCTTTATTTATGTTCTTTATTTATTATTGTAGTTAAATCAAACTCTTTTTTCAGAATATGCTTTACTATAATCGAACTTCCGTGCAAGGCTGAAAAATCTGAGGAAATATGGAGAAAAGGTTTATAAGTTTGCAATTGAAATACCTTGAGAAATCACATGCATGAGACGATCATGGTCAATTTTACGGTCATATGACAACCAATCTTACCGAATGTATCAATTCAGTTTTTAAAGGGACTAGACATCTTCTGGTGAAAGTATTATTCGGGAGACTTATTTTAGATTGGGTAAAATATGGGCAACCAAAGGTGCCCAAGTAGAGACAATGATCAACGAAAACATAAATTGGGCTTCATATCTGGAGAAAGCAATGAACAAACAATCAAACACATGCAACATCAATGTATGTTCATAATTTCACCAGACTTGATTCTGATTACGTTGTCCAAGCATTTGTTCGACAATATGAGGGTGAGAATTTTTCCACATACACCAGTAATCTCAATAGAGTATGATGTGATTGTGGTTGATTTCAAGCCTTCAGATACCTATATGCTCACGCGGTTGCTGCATGTATGCATATGAATGTAGACTCATGCTCATACACTGATTATTATTATAGCATGCATACTATGCACAACATATACAATTGTGACTTTTAGTATCTCCCAAAATATGCATATTGGTCACCAACTGTTTCTGAAGAATGGTTGCCCAATCCACAATTATGAAGAAAGTTGAAGGGTCGTCCTGAATCTAGTCGAATTCATACTGATATGGATGATCCTCAACGAGAGCAAGGTCTGCCCAAGCTTTGTGGCCACTACAAATATGAATGCCACAACAGGAAGCATTACCTACATCTTCTAAAATATCAACTGGGCCGATAAAATTTTGTAATTGTATTTTCATGTTGTCTGTTGTACCTGTTTTGGATAATTTATCAATATCAATAATCATATTTATTTTTTACTTTTCATATATAATTGCAAACTATTCATAAATAATGTTTAACTAAATTCATATATATATATATATATATATATATATATATATATATATTAAAATCTTCATTCTTCTTATTCTTATGCTGATCAAGAATCGAATTTATTGACTTTTTTACTCATTCTTCATCTGTAGACGAGCTTGAATCCGAATCATCAATGTAATCAGACCAAAAATGATTTTTCGGAAAATTTATGAAATATTCTTCCCACAAATGCATGATTTAGTTCTCATATAACTCTATCAACTCACCCAACTTCTATTTATAATGAAATTTTTTCAAAATGATCGTCGCCAACATGACGAGTTCCAACGGCTACAAACCTACTTTTTTAATTATTCCAAACAACTATATATTTAAACTTATAAGAACTCATCACCTCGAGATGACGAGTTTTGTATATTTTTTTAATTTTTTCATTTAAAGTAAATAATTGTTAAAAAAAATATTATTATTTTAATAGAACTCGTCATTTTGATGTGATGAGTTCAGTAAAAATTAATTAAATAATAATAAAGAAATATAATAATAATATCCATCAAAACTTATAACGTCAAGGTGACGAATTCCCCGTATATTGTGAAAAATGCCGTAGATACTAAAATAATTTTTGATAGATTTATATCCCAAAATTTTCATCTTGATTGGCCTATTGGGCCAAAATTTTCTGACTGCCCTCAACCTATGCTCTGTTTTACTCCAAAATATTTTACAATTTTATAAAACAAATTAAATGTTACACGTAGCACAGCTCTGATCCAAATTTACTTGCATTGAACGCTAATTAAAAGATTTTTTTAAAATGTATTTACCATGATTATTATTAGAGTGATAACATAGACATAATTAGTATCTATCATTAAAAAAAGTTAAAAGATTTATTAATTATTTAAATTTAAAAAATAAAAGGAATAAGAATTTTATGTGAATAATGTTTAAATTGAAAATAACTTAACATATTATTCTAACAACAAAATTGAGTATTTTCTCCGTCCAACAAATAGTTTCGTAATGATAGAGAATTTTTTTTTTCGAGTGGAGGACGGATTTTAAAAAATATTATAGATAAAAGAGTGCCATCAATTATTTTTAAAGTTGAATTAGATCACGTAAAATTGAGTAACTTAAATAAAATTTAATTTTACTAAAATATTGGTTTTGGTCTGCGAAGTCAGAAAATAAGTTCGGGAGTCGATTACATTTGAGAAATGATTAGCACTTCACAACGCTCAAAATTAGTACCTAGCTGATTAACCATTGTTTTTAAAATTGAAAATGACAAGTTTGAGATTTTATTTAATTTTTGACTCGTTATGTATGCAGATTTGAAAATTGTATTTATTTAATTAGGAATTAATAATAATTACCCCGAGCACGAGCAGAGGTTTACCATTAATCCCCTTAAATAAATACTGCCTTAGTTTTGAAATCACAATGTAAGAATCTGAAAAGGATGTTCATTTATTTTGGGAGATAATCATGGTTACTCCCGAGCACAAGCAAATGATATACTATTAAAACCCTAGTAAATGAACATTGTCTTTATTAAAAAAAAACGAACTATGCAATCAAACAATCAATTTTTGAACCTAATTATGTTAATGGGTTAATTAAGGATTCATCTAACTAAAATACCAAATTATGGATTTTAAATGACTTAATAAAACTAATTCTAAAATTGAGGCTCTAATATTAAATCTAAAGATTTTAAATTTTTTTCGAATAATTAAATTAGAACCGCATGCATAAGCAAATATTATTTTTTTTAAAACTCCTAATTACGGAGTGAAGACCTATTTAAAAGAAGAAAAAACTTAAATGTTTAATCTAAACCTAGTACCTTCTAAAGATTAAAGGGTATCAAATTTTAAAACAATGCGTACATAGAAACTAAAAGTAATAATGGAATAAATAACAATACATGACAAGAATAAAAAATAAAATAATAAGACAAAATTTATAAATGAATTATAATAAAAGAAAAGGAAATGAGCTTATGTTTATGAAACGGGGAAGAAAAGTGAGGCATAAATGAATTAAATTTATAAATGAAACAAGTTTAGAAAAATGAATAAATAAATCTAAAAAAAGAGAATGAATTAAAGTTTAAATCACGTAAACAAAGAATAAAAGAATTAAATAAAATGGGGAAGAAACAAAAACGTGACTCAAGCCTATTTTAAGATGAAACAAAATTAAAAAAAAACAATACAAATCAAAAAGGAAAACTAACGGTTGAATTAGAGTAGATTCAGGAAAATAAAATATTATTAGGAGCTAATTTTACGTTTATAGAATTGAAGAAAAAAATTAATGAATGATTGATATTAAAATAATAAAAAGATTTAAATTAATATAAATAAAAAATCATACCTTAATTAGAATATACTAAAATGGTAAATAACTAAATTGAGTGTCTTGATTTAAAGAACCTGAAAAAAAAAGTAAACATAAAAAAATTATATTAAAATAAAATATAAATTAGAGATCGCAAAACAATATATAATAATAATAATAAAGAGTAAAAGTATTAAAATAAAATTGAAATAACATACTAAAAGATATAAAACTGCAGAAAGGATCAAAATTAAATAATATGAAAAATATAGGATCAAGGTTATGATTTTTCATCTGACACAAAAACGACGTCGTTTAAAAGAATATGTAAAAGACCCTTTTGCCATTTTTTTCCTTCATTTTTTCCAACTTCGTCTTTTTTAGAGAGAAAACCTCTCTCTTCTCTCTAAATAGCTTACTATCGTCGTTGTTAATCACCGTCCATGATTATAAATATCAATCGACACCACTCATAATCAACCAAAAATATTAAAATGGGTTAATTTTGCTTTTGTTCAATCTTCAATTATTCCTAACTTTAAAATTTCCCTTAATAATGTCAAATGAACCTAGTTCTCACCAAACTAGGTTCAAATCATACTTATTGAGTAAATTCCACGTTAATCAATTAATTCATGGTTTGGGTCAATGTTAAACTATTAAGGATTAGCTTGATATAAATTTTGAAAAATGTGGTGAAAAAGTACTTTTAAAAGTGATTTCTAAAAATACTTTTGTTTGTTTAGTTTAAAATTTCGAGTGTTTGAGGGGTAGTTCTGCGGTGCGGTGCCTAAAAAACGGCTAATATACGGCGTGATCGGTTAAACAATTGACCGGTTAAAATTTATACCGGTTATGTTATATTATTTAACCGGAAATATTATAAAGTACAATAACATACTAGGTAGCGCTTATATAATGTAATAGGTAGCGCTTATATTTACCTATTTTATAAGTAATTCGGTATATTTATACCGATAGTATTGCAAATTTACCTATTACATTATATTATATTGAAAGTGTTCATACTTTTTATAAAAAAGATCGATACTTCTTTTAAAGTTATGTAATTTATGTTTCAATTTTTTTAATAGTGCTTCATGTTTTCCACCTACAATATTAATTTAATAATTTCATTTGCACAAAAAATTATTTGATTATTTGATATTTTATAAAATATTATTTAGAATTTTTAATTTAATAATAATATATATCGTAACGTAAAAAATAAATCATTAGACGCCTATAATTACTAAATTAATATCTTAAAACTCACTCAAAAGATAACCTTAAATTAATGTTTTCCACAGTGAAAAAAGTATGGACACTTTTATAAAAAGGATAGACACTTTACAATATAACCACTACCTATTACATTATATAAACGATACCTATTACATTATATAAGCGCTAGCTATTACATCATATGTTTACCTATTATATTGAAAGTATCTATACTTTTTATAAAAAGGATCGATATTTTTTTTAAAAGTTATGTAATTTATGTTTCAATTTTTTTAACAGTGTTTCATATTTTCCACCTACAATATTAATTTAATAATTTCATTTACACAAAAAATTATTTGATTGTTTTGATATTTTATAAAATAATATTTATAATTTAAATTTAACAACATTAACCAAAGATAATAATAAATATGTAATATATATGTTTATTGTTTTTAATTTAATAATAATATATACAACATCAAACACATTCCAAGCTATAAATTACAAGCTAAGGACACTTGAAGAAGCAAGAGAACAACTATCCAAGCAATCAAAAACGAGAAAATCCCAACATGATAACAACTGAACATATTATATCAATGTTCAAACTCAAGTTGTAGATTTTGATTTCCTTTTGCTTGGCATCATATGAGATTTGAATTTTGATTTCCTTTTGCTTGGCACCATATGAGCTTTGGATTTTGATGATCATCAGAAGTATTTCAGACTTATGATTTGGGTGGTACTCAGAAGCATTTCGGACTTATGATTTTAGTTGCTATTTGTTTACCACCCAGATCATACGCTCGAAACGTTTCTGACGCTTTAAAGTTGACCAAAAAATACAATGGTCGGGATTTCCCTCGCGTTTAAACGTTGGAAAAAAAATAATGGAAATTAGGAATAATCAATAATAACATGCATATTGGCTTGGGCTAATATTTATAGTGGAGCCGAAATATATATTGAAATTCAAACTCAAATTGAAATTTAAATTCAAACTCCAATTACATATGAAATGAATTTGAAATGCAGTGTTAAATTGAACATGAAAATTTCATAATTGATTCATATTGTTCAAGTAACATGCTTTATGAACCATCAAGCTAAAAGACAATATTGATTGAGTTCAAAGCTGAGTTGTGAGTTGATGGAGTTGTCACACTTGCCACATGGTTGGAATAAAGTAATTTGATTTAATAATTTATTTGCACAAAAATTATTTGATTGTTTTGATATTTATAAAATAATATTTAGAATTTGTAATTTAATAATAATATATATCGTAACGTAAAAAATAAATCATTAGACACCTATAATTATTAAATTAATATCTTAAAACTCACTCAAAAGATAACCTTAAATTAATGTTTTCCACAGTGAAAAAGTATGGACACTTTTATAAAAAGGATAGATACTTTACAATATAACCACTACCTATTACATTATATAAACGATACCTATTACATTATATAAGCGCTACCTATTACATCATATGTTTACCTATTATATTGAAAGTGTCCATACTTTTTATAAAAAGGATCGATACTTTTTTTAAAAGTTATGTAATTTATGTTTCAATTTTTTTAACAATGTTTCATGTTTTCCACCTACAATATTAATTTAATAATTTCATTTACACAAAAAATTATTTGATTGTTTTGATATTTTATAAAATAATATTATAATTTAAATTTAACAACATTAACCAAAGATAATAATAAAATATAATATATGTTTATTGTTTTTAATTTAATAATAATATATACCGTAACATAAAAAATAAATCATTAGATGCCTATAATTACTAAATTAATATCTTAAAACTCACTCAAAAGATGTATATACCTAAATATGTAGTTAACAAACATACCTAAATATGTAGTTATTGTACATACCTAAATTTAATGATAATATATACTTGTAGTTATTGTACATACCTAAATATGTACTGCGAATTTAATGGTGTACCCACCCTTTAACTACCACTACCAATGCCACATCCTATTGAAAGCAGCACGACTGAAACATGTTCAAAATGAACCTTTGCTTACATCTCCATCAACTCCTGGAGCACTGAACTTGCACAACAAAATTTTTGCCATGGATAATACTGATGTAGACAATGTTAAGCCAACCGAGGAATGCCATAAAGTACATAATGTTGATGAATCTGACAGATTGGTTGGTCAGCTCTTCTGTTCACGTGATCAAGCTTGGCACTTTTACAAGGGATTCGCACGAGAACATGGGTTTAGTGCACGTAAGGGAACAACACGGCTTGACGTGGAAGGGAATTTGAAGACACAAGAATTTTGTTGTTCCAAAGAAGGGTTTCGAGTATCAAAAGTCAATACTGTTGATCGTCAACGTGCTCATACGCCAGTCACAAGAACAGGATGTAAGGCTAGAGTCGTAGTTACAGCAACAAATACAAACGATCAGTGGGTTATAAGTAAGTCTGATCAGAAACATAATCAT
Source organism: Hibiscus syriacus (assembly GCF_006381635.1). NCBI lineage: Eukaryota > Viridiplantae > Streptophyta > Magnoliopsida > Malvales > Malvaceae > Hibiscus > Hibiscus syriacus. Next base: position 16,053,671 of record NW_024062900.1, on the reverse strand, counting down.
GCATTGTGCACATCTGCTATGACACCATTTATGCGTTCTAATAGAGCTGTAAGTAAGGCTGATATCGATGAGGCAACAACATTGAAAGAGGTCGGTGTTGGCACGTCACAAGTAATGAACTATTTAACGCAGCAGGCAGGGGGCTATCATAATGTTGGATTTACACATAAAGACCTCTACAATGCACTTCAAAGAGGTAAAGCAAAGGAAATCGTCGATGGGGATGTGAATGCGCTTATTGCCTACTTTGATTATAAGAAACATGATGATCCCGGGTTTTTTATGACATACTCGATAGACGAATCGGGGGCATTGTATAATCTTATTTGGTCGGATTCTACATCGAGATCGGATTACACATGTTTCGGTGATGTAATTGCGTTCGACACAACGTACAAAGATAATTTGTATGGTCGACCAATTATGCCTATTGTTGGTGTCAATCATCACCATAACACAATTGTGTTTGCCACTGCCATAATCGCTGACGAGACGTCTCAATCTTTCGAGTGGGTGCTACAGAATTTTTTAGAAGCCATGATGAATAAATCACCTATTTCCGTTGTAACCGATGGGGATAGGGCAATGCAGAGGGCTATCAAATCTGTTATCCCTTATGCTAAGCACATATTATGTTCTTGGCATCTTTCTCGCAATGCACAAGCTAACATTGGTGACCCAAAGTTTACAGCAGCATTCTCAAAATGCATGGCTTCCTGGTGGACAACCAAGGAATTTGATATTCAATGGCGTTCGATTGTTTCAGAATTCAACGTCCAAAAGCATCCATGGGTGATTGAGAAGGGAAATACACGACACTTATGGGCACAAGCATATCTAACCGGTCATTTCTTTGCCAATATTCGCTCAACACAAAGGTGCGAGTCTATGAATGCTTCACTAGCTATTGCACTGAAACACAAGAAGACATATTTAGATGTTGTTCGTGCAATTGAAGATGGAATTAGTAGAATGCGTATGAATGAGTTGAAAGCGGATTACTTAAGTTCCCATACGAAGCCCTTCCAGATCACAAAACTGGTCGACCTTGAAAGCCATGCCGCTGCGATTTTTACCCGCGAATCTTTTCGTGTGTTCCAAGATGAACTTATACGGGAGACATTGTACCGGATTGAGGCAGAGATTAAGTCCTTATCAGATGAATGTCAACATTATATTTTGTCAAAGTACGCAGAAAAAAATAGGAAATTTGAAATTAGTTTTGATTCTCGTACGAAAAATCTAATTTGCTCCTGCAAAAAATTCGAGACCGTTGGACTTCTGTGTCGCCATCAACTTCACATTTTGAAGCAATTGGACTACACATATTTGCCCGGGACTTTGATTCAAAGTAGGTGGACTAATGATGCGAAGGCTTCTGCACCCAGCTATGTTGATTTGAATGTGTCTCCAGAAGTGATGCAAATGGCAAGGTTCGCTGCTCTACGTTCAACGTCAAGTAGGTTATGCTACATTGCATCAAAGACAGACGAGTCTTTCAAAACCACAAGAGATGAGATGAAAAAATAATAGAAGAATTAGAAAACTCGTTTGGTTTGAATCATTCAGTCAACCAGAGCATTGTAGTAAACAATGTTCGTGACCCTCAACGAAAACAACGCAAGCGAAAAGAAGTGCCGAAGAACAAGGTCGAGAAGAAAATTAGGCGATGTGGGTACTGCAACAGTGAGGGGCATAACAAACTAACATGTCCTCAAGTCAAGCTCAGTTTGAGTACAAGCACACAGCCTACATCAATTGATTTTTTTGAAGACGGAATGGAATGACAACGATCTCCATATAATATATCGTAAGTATCAACATGACTCCTATTGTATGTACATATAAATATTTTGAATGAAGGAAGAAAAACCACGTTACTTAAAATTACCGACACTTTTTTAAATGGTATCGACACATTTTTCTTCCAATTTGGATATAAAGTACCGACACAATATTATAAAGTGTCGATATAGGTTGTAGACCTATTCGCTCATAAAACCGGTATATTTATACCGGTTATATTACAAAATTATCTATTACATTATAAATCTGGGTTCCGATGTGTAAATGTCGATACTTTTTTAAATCGTATCGACACATTTTTCTTCCAATATGGACATAAAGTACCGACACAATATTAAAAAGTGTCGATATAGGTTGTAGACCTATTCGCGCATAAAACCGATATATTTATACCGGTTATATTATAAAATTATCTATTACATTATAATTATGGGTTCCGATGTGTAAATGTCGACACTTTTTAACAATGTATCGACACATTTTTCTTCCAATCTGGACATAAAGTACCGACACAAGATTAAAAAGTGTCGATATAGGTTGTAGACCTATTCGCGCAAAAAACCGGTATATTTATAATATGTTGAAAGTGTCCATACTTTTTATAAAAAGGATTGATACTTTTTTTAAAGATATGTAATTTATGTTTCAATTTTTTTAAGTATGTTTCATGTTTTCCACCTACAATATTAATTTAATAATTTCATTTGCACAAAAATTAGTTGATTGTTTTGATATTTTATAAATAATATTAAGAATTTTTAATTTAATAATAATATATACCGTAACGTAAAAAATAAATCATTAGACGCCTATAATTACTAAATTAATATCTTAAAACTCACTCAAAAGATAACCTTAAATTAATGTTTTTCACAGTGGAAAAAGTATAGACACTTTTATAAAAAGGATAGATACTTTACAATATATTAAAAAAGTATAGACACTCAAATGTATATGTACACATAGAAGCAAATATGGAATAATTAATGAAAATATACACACAATATTTAGACCAAAATAAATACACAAGAATGTTCAAATAATGTACCGACAAACAAAATTAATCCGATGAAAAAGGGTTGTTTCTAACGAAGTCTGGAACATTAGAGGCCTTCAACAAATTTTCCAAATACTCTCGTATGTTTCCGCCTTTTTCTGAGGACATACATAAATAATTTCAATTATCAAACTAATGAGGTGCAATTTTACTAACAATAAATTAAATTCGCATAAGCATGAATAATTTGTGTCATACCTAGAGCTTTGTCGTTCGAATGGGAAGCAGCGTCAAAGGTATGTGGACATATGTAATTGTATTTCTATATAACACATAAGTTGTTAAAATAATCAATGTCTGAACACCTGTTCAACTGGAAAACATATTGCATAAATGCAACTTACCGGATTATAAATCATTTTTTCCGCTGAATCATCGACCAAAAGTGTATTTAGCTCGTTAAAATCTGGACACGCGTTCCAAACATCATTGAGATCTTTACAGTAGGTAACAGAATCGTATGTTTTGCATTTCTTTTGATCCTGTTCACAAACAGTCGAACATAAATATGTAGGAATCATAGACAACGAAAAGTCAGCAAACTGTAATGACATTCATCTTACCCACACGAATAGAAAATGCTCGGAAAATACAGGTAGTTTCTCAAGTACACGGTCGACGTTATGCCTGAGATTGTAATCAAGTTTGAATGTTAACATTCAAATGTATATTAACGATTTTGACTACAGTAATTCAATTTCCTCAAACATGTTCTAACCTCATCTTTGAAGACCAAAGGGCAACAACAAAATTGTCGACACAAAATTGCATAAATTCAAATAATCCTCTTCTGAGGACAACATCTACAACATGAAGAAAAATTGCATAAAGTTCTACGCTTATATGTTAAAATAATGGATACAAAAGAATAGAATTAAAACCTGCCGGCAGTCTTGGGATGTAGGCAAGGACACCATTGAGATCAAAAATTAAAAGTTTTCTTGAAGGCGGCGTTGCAGACACGATATACTTGTTTGTATCATCATCTTCATCATCATCATCATCATCGTCATCATCTTCATCGCCATCTTCATCGTCATCATCATCGTCATCTTCATCGTCAGTTTCATCTTCTGCGACCGCTTGGTTGTCCACATCTGTTAAAAGAAAATAAAATAAAGTTCAGAACGTGTAAATGTTAAGAAACATAGATAATGAATTACCTAACTCGTTTGATGTCGTTGACGTAATTCGTTACGCAACATGGAGACTTCACGTTGCAATGATGAAATATCGGATCGCATTCCACTTACAAGGGAATCAATATGCTCCCGAAAATTGACCATGTATTCCATCACGGTCTTAATTGTGACATCCTGTGCAACTGGAGCTTCTTCCATCATTGCGTCTCCACTTGGTTGCTATTCTTCATGGCCAACGGGGTCCATTTCCTCCCTCTCTTGATCTAATCCGACCTCCTTGACACGCTTCTAACCGAGTTTTTCAACAAAATCATATCCCGCTTTTTTTAATAAATACCATGTCAATCTTGCGGGTTAATCGAATAGGGGCGTCATGCGAAAAATCAACTTCCTTCTTCTTCAACAGATGGGTGATGACACATCCATATGGTAGTGTAGTTGAAATTGTTGCTCCCTTTGTGACCATATATACAATTGTATTAAATATGAGTTTTGCAATGTTTGGAGCCGTTTTGGATTTATACTTTGCTATCCACCAATAATCGCTGTCTCGAAGCGTTGAATGTTTTCCCCCACTAGGCCGGATATACCATGTGAGCATTTTGTGAAACACTCTCGACTCTACATCGAGGTGAATTGGGCTATTTCTAGTAACCCGTTTAATTGTAGACCAATCTACACCATTTTCATCTGAATCCCCTGTATTCGCTACACCTAAACCCTCCGCAATAGTTTCTGGAGATATATATATATCCTTCCCCATGACATGTGTATTAATTCCTATTATATTAGTCTTATTAGGCTCGTGCTGTAAGGAAGCATTGTTGTAGAAGACTCTAACTAGGTTGGGATAATATCTTGGTTCTACACCAAGGAATTCAAGCCAACCTTAAGATGTAAATGTGGATTTAAAACTAAATGCATATTTATCATCAAACAAGAAACCCAGGTCAATGACACGTTCGGGACGAATCTTCCTTACTTTAAAACTCGTCTGCCATCTTTGTTTCTCCATGTCGGATCTAAAGTTCAGAGTTTCGAAGGACCTGATTTCCTCAGAAGAATCGTTTGTTACAGAAGGAGGTGGTTGAGAAGAATTGGGTTGAGAAGAGCTTTGAGAAAGACCTCGCTTCTGACGCTGACGTTTTGGAGCCATTTTGGTTGGATGCTACCCCTATTACAATGGAACACAAACACATTCAGGATAAAAACTCCAATATAGAAATCAATCAAACCCATAAAATATCGATAAATTTACCTGAATATCTGATCGTCACTTATGATAACGGTAGAAGAAAGAGGAAGATCTGCTTGCTTGCCTTTATGTTTAGGGTTTCTCGATTAAGAGTACTATATATCGTAAACGGTGGAAAAACACTTGATATTTAAATTAGTATCGACACAAACTATATTAGTGACGACACATTATTTAGACATATTCTCTCATAAAACCGGTATACTTGTACCGGTTAGATTGAAAAATTACATATTACATTATACTTTTGGGTTCGATGATTTTGGGATCGACACTTTTTATATATGGATCGACACTTTATGGGTGCACCCTGTTTTCCATTCATTCTGGAAAAAAAATATCGACACAAACTATATTAGTGTCGACACATTATTTAGACATATTATCTCATAAAACCGGTATACTTGTACCGGTTAGATTGAAAAATTACATATTACATTATACTTTTGGGTTCGATGATTTTCGGATCGACACTTTTTATATATGGATCGACACTTTATGGGTGCACCCTGTTTTCCATTCATTCTGGAAAAAAATATCGACACAAACTATATTAGTGTCGACACATTATTTAGACATATTCTCTCATAAAACCGGTATAATTGTACTGGTTAGATTGAAAAATTACATATTACATTATACTTTTGGGTTCGATGATTTTGGGATCGACACTTTTTATATATGGATCGACACTTTATGGGTGCACCCTGTTTTCCATTCATTCTGGAAAAAAAATATCGACACAAACTATATTAGTGTCGACACATTATTTATACATATTATCTTATAAAACCGGTATAATTGTATCGGTTAGATTGAAAAATTACATATTACATTATACTTTTGGGTTCGATGATTTTGGGATCGACACTTTTTATATATGGATCGAAACTTTATGGGTGCACCCTGTTTTCCATTCATTCTGGAAAAAAAATATCGACACAAACTATATTAGTGTCGACACATTATTTAGACATATTATCTCATAAAACCGGTATAATTGTACCGGTTAGATTGAAAAATTACATATTACATTATACTTTTGGGTTTGATGATTTTCGGATCGACACTTTTTATATATGGATCGACACTTTATGGGTGCACCCTGTTTTCCATTCATTCTGGAAAAAAAAATATCGACACAAACTATATTAGTGTCGACACATTATTTAGACATATTCTCTCATAAAACCGGTAGACTTGTACCGGTTAGATTGAAAAATTACATATTACATTATACTTTTGGTTTTCGATGTTTTTAGGATTGACACTTTTTATATATGGATCGACACTTTATGGTAAATTTGCCTTTTACTTCAAAGTATCAACATGACCCTTAATGTGTATAAGAAACATGTACAACAACATACTGCTAACTTTTCTCATCTCATTCATAATTATATTCACATACAAAAATATAAATCGTATACAAAATTATAAATCTTATACAAAATTAACCCTACATTTACATCATTGCATCCTTTTGTTATTCTTATGTAATATTGCAGCTTTTGTTATCTCCTGTCTTCGTTCATTTTGATTGTGGCTTACGAGATCGTTTAATATTCGCGATCGATCCCAGTCTCCAACAACCTATATTCAAATTGTCAGAACGTTAAGTATTGTCAACTACAGCATTCAATCTACGACTTTTAACAATAATACCACAAACGATTTTTTCTATCCACTTACAAAATCACCAGTTGCCCCTGTAGAACCGATCGATTCCATCCACATCATCACATACATGCCGCAATCATATCTGTTACAAAATTTGAAAACCACACATGTCAATTATGATGGATACTGCATAAATTAAGCTTTCTATTTGTGATAACATCTCATACCCATTCAATTGCTTATTCTTCTTATGCTCCACAAATTTGAAATTTTTCAAGGGATACTTTCCTAGAGATCCACAGGACTCAACCCAAATGCGTTTCTTATTATAAGAATCTAATATTTTAATCTGCATTAAAATAGAAGAAGTTATGCACCAAAAAAATTATGCATTATAATTTACATAATGTCCTTTCATACATACATACATACCAATCTCTTAGCATCCTTCACTCTCTGTTTAGCTGCTTCAGTTGTAAACATACTATCATATATTGTTACAAGACGATCTACCATATCCAACACCAACAGATACCAATGTGAATTATGGTAGTTTATTGTGATCATGATCTGCAACAAATTTCACACCCAATTTGACAAAATTCAACATTCTATATCCGAAAACATCATTTGCAATTGGTATGGTGTCTTACCTTCTCACAGTCGGTGAATTTCACATAGTTATCCAATATGACACCCCAGAAGGTAGAAATACCCTCAACACTTTCTTTGTTGTTGACATCCAACGCTTGTTGCTGTAATTACGCAACAAACATTATTAATTTACCGTCTAAGAGGTATGGAAGGTAGCCAATCCTCCGGAGTGACTTTTGAGAATCGTAGCATATGGTCCAGGCGAGCAAATCGATAACCTAACAAAATTAATTACACAATCAGAACATATTCAATAAGTTTTAACATTTTCTACTTTCTACTTACCACACCGCCAACCCATTCCGTAGGCTTCAACGTTGCAACTTCGTATACAGTAGCGAATTGATTTCCCATTGAGATTACAGAATATCTGTATGAATCATTAGGATTAATATGTTGTCATGAAATATTTAAATATCACTCACAAAACAATATATTTCACTTACCCCGATTCTAACTCGCTATTCCATAAATAATCACAAATTGCAGCTTCGATGTCATCAATTCCGCTTGGAATATCCGCTTTTTCAACCTACAATTTTGCATACAAATTTTTGTCACACCAACATAATAAAAATCAAATTAAGTATTCTTTTATTAAACTTACCTTCTGCTTCTTCTTCTGGGGTGCAGGACATTCCGAATCCAAAACTACTGCTATAACACTCTCTGGTGTATAAATGACATCGACTTCCTTCCTCCTCATTTCTTCCATTTCTTCTTCTTCCTCCTCCCTCTTTTCTTCTTCATATTTTTTCAGTTCATCGTACTTTTTTTCTACATAGCTCTTCATCTCTTTTATTTCACCCTTCAATTGAGCTCCTTCATCCGAGTATTTATCAACCACCCCCTTCACCCCCGTAAGTTCACTCCTCAAATCCACAACCTCCTTCACCACTCCCTCAAATTTTTCTCCCGTCACCATCTTAATATCACCCCTTAACACCCCAACTTCTTTCACCACTTCACCCCTCAACACCTCTACTTCTTTCACCACTCCATCTATTTTTCCTTCCACTACCCCCTTATGCATCTCAAGTGTATCTTCGACTCTCTCGAGTTTCTCTACGACTCGATCAAGTTTCTCTTCGACTCTTGATTGTCTTTGCATGATTTCAAATTGTATTTTTTTGATATCAGCCAATTCAGACATCAAAATGTCGAAGTTACTATGTTTTCCCTCACCGTCGTCCCACTCACCGTCATCCCCCAATACAACCATCCCTCCTTTCTTCTCCTCTGCCTCCACTGCCTCCTCTACATCCTTGCCAATAACCTTCAAAATTAAATTACAATATTAAGACATTGATTATATTCTTAATATTATTTAATTACATTTATTACCATTTCTTGCTTCTTCCCTCTATCCAACTTCAACTTCACCATCACTCTAACCACCTCTTCCTTCCCCCATGCACGGATGCATGCCACTCCGGTTCTTTCATAAGCCGGCACTGCCTCACAGCCCGACCAAAAATCGAACAGTGCAACCTGCATTTATAATAAAATTTATATTTTTATATAAAAATACAAAAAAGTGATTCAACTCATTTACCTCTAAGATTGCTATGCACCCTTTGAGGTATCTCTGGCTGCCCTTTTTAAAGGTGATTATTGATTCAATCAATCTCGAATGGATATATTCAGCCCAATTGAATTCACCCTTCAAGCCTTCATCGCAAATGAGCTTCATATATTCCTTGTTCGTTGACGTATCACCCGTTGGACAAAGAAATATCCCGACAAGGTACAATAGAACTCGGGCCTTCAGCTCATCCCCCCAATAAGATCCACTTTTGATATCCTCTTCAACTTCAGCATATGTCACCTTATGATTCAAACCATATTTGGAGGCAAGTGCTTTCCAGTTCTTACTCCTACAGACTTCTATAACACTTTTGCCTTTGTTTTGTACCCCCAAGACGGCTGCAGCAGTCGATACCCCCAGAGGGAATGAATAATCACCATACTTAGCCATACATTGACTGACGTCAAATTGTGCCATCAAGGATCGACACAATTCCCTCCGAATAGGTCGATCCCTTACTCCGATCAACGATCCAAAACCTATTTCTCCCAGCAAATTCAACTGACCCTTCTCCTTAAGGTGTTTAATTAATAAATTCACCCTTTTAATGCTGCATCTTGTCGACACTTCCTACATTTTTTAACAATATATAATGTTATAGTTCTTATATATTTTGTATCAACGTATTTACAAGTTTAATGAATACCTTATTTTCATGTGCTTTCCTCCGTTCTTTGTATTCTTTACTATCATTCCTTGACTGTGTGATGTAAGGTTCCTTTTTAGCATCACTCATTGAATTCCATTTGGACCTCAAATCTTTTTTCACCTAATATTAAACATAAACGTTTCTTAATCAATACATTAACACTAAATACTAATACTACTCAATGTCAATTTCATTTTACATACCGAACCGCTCTGTGTGTCATATCCCTTCATCCTTTTGCATTCGGCCATACTGTTAACATTTAAAATTTGTAATCAATTTAAAGTTTATCGATACTTTAATCCAATTACCATTTCAACAATAATAACAAAAGGACATTGATACTTACTAGAAGTACATATATCCACCCTTTGGTTGCTTTCGAGTCTCGGCCTCAATTTCAAAGTCATCTGCTCCACCAACAATTTTCCAACCCATTGACTCCATTTTTCCTTCATATATCAGTTTACGCAAATCAAATTATTTTGTTACATACACTTTATTCAATATACAAATATAGATAACTACTCTTGTGGTAAAACGGTTTTCTTCAAAAGAATTTGAATGGCCACACCAAAATGTGTCGGCACATTTATACAACCTATAATATCATTTTCTACCTATAATATTTAATAAAAGTATCGACATTTATATTTTCCTTGAATATCTATTTCTACCTGCAATCGGTCCCAAATGCTTCCTTACTCCAAAACCCCAAACAACACATAAAAAACCCTATCGCAATTACTGTAATAATAAAAAATTAGGGTTTCGACAACATACTTTTCGATTCGACTGCAGCAACAAACAAACAAACTTCGCTTTAGAAACGCCTTCTGAAATGCAGCAACAATTACGCTTCGATTTCAAAAACTCGTCCGTTCTATCTTTTTTCAGAGGATATTTAGCTATGGCCTTTATATTTTCATCGGATATGTTATTTATATTTAATCGATACAAATACAAAAGTGTCGATACTTTTATGTCAGGTGTCGATACTTTCGAAAGGATAATTACCTATTTCTTTGAAAGTGTCGATAATTTATTACACGTACTTACGAAAGTATCGACACTTTCAATATATCCGGTATCATTTTACCGGTTTATCATTTTGATACCGATTTTATCATATTTTACCTGTTATATCGTTGTGGATCGATATATTTTTTTAAAGTATCGACACATTATAGGCGCTATAACTGCTTCTCTTTTAAATTCACAAAGTGTCGATCCTTATATAAAGTATCGACACTTTAATATATCCGGTAACGTTTTACCGGTTTTATCATTTTGTTACCGGTTTTATCATATTTTTACCTGGTATATCGTTTTGGATCGATACATTTTTTAAAAGTATCGACACTTTATAGGATTTAAAACTGCTTCTCTTTTAAATTCACGAAGTGTCGATCCTTATATTAAAGTACCGACACTTTAAATGTATCCGGTAGCGCTTGACCGGTTTTATCATTTCTATACCGGTTTTGTCATAGTTTTACCTGTTATATCTTTTTGGATCGACACATTTTTAATTTGGATCGACACGAACCGGTAGCACAATTTTTTAATATTTCTTCATGACTTAGACCTACTTTTATAAGTATGAACACTTTTATAAAAATGATATATACTTCTTTGAAAGTTATGTAATTTATGTTTCAATTTATTTAATAGTGTTTCATGTTTTCCACCTACAATATTAATTTAATAATTTAATTTACACAAAATATTATTTGATTGTTTTGATATTTTATAAAATATTATTTAGAATTTAAATTTAACAATATTAACCAAATATAATAATAAATATGTTTTCAACAGTTAAATAAGTATGGACACTTTTATAAAAATGATATATACTTTTTTGAAAGTTATGTAATTTATGTTTCAATTTTTTTAATAGTGTTTCATGTTTTCCACCTACAATATTAATTTAAAAATTTCATTTACACAAAAAATTATTTGATTGTTTTGATATTTTATAAAATATTATTTAGATTTTAAATTTAACAATATTAACTAAAGATAATAATAAATATATTTTCACAGTGAAATAAGTATGGACACTTTTATAAAAAGGATAGATAATTTACAATATAACAGGTAAAAATATGACAAAACCAGATTCATTATGACAAAACCGGTAAAATTTACTTGATACGTTAAAAGTATGGACACTTTTATAAAAAGGATAGATACTTACCGATAACCAAAGTTTACCGGTTACCAAATTTTTTAATAGTTTTTCATATTTTCTACCTAAAACATTATTAGTTGTCAACATAATAAGTACCGCTAAACCGAATTTATTAAATACATTTTAATGTATCCGGTAATGCTGTATATTAGCCGTATATTAACCCGCCTTTCCTGAGACATTCCCGTATTTGAGATTACCTTAAAAAAATGCTTTTAAGTAGGTAAATGATCAGTGTAGACATTGCAAATGAATGAAGCTCACATGACGTAAGAGTAAAAACAAAAATATGCTTTCAAACACAATTTTAAAATGAAAAAGTTGATTTTTTTAATTTTTGTTATTGATTTAAAATCACTGTTTCGAACGTATTTATTCTTTTAACTTTTAGGAGACGTCACGGAATATAAGATTACTTTTGAGAATAATATTATTGAAATGTAACATTACCATGAGAATATTGTATTACATTGTTTGATATGTTTAGCAGGAATGTAAAATTACAGTGTTTGGTTGAAAGAATATAAGATTATTTGAATGCATATTTTACCAAATTATCCTTGTGATATATATTTTTTAAAGTTAAACTTTAATATTAATTTATAAATATTTGAATGAAAATTCATAAAAATATTTTAATCGTTATAATATCTAACTTTTGAGGAGAAATTACATTTAATATATAATTAATGTAATTAGTATATTAAATTTATATTTTTAAATAATATTCATAAGTATCATATTTATTTATATAAAATATAATATAATATAAAAAATTATATTATGGGTAGTAAAATATTATTTTAAATAATTACATTTTTACAATAATACTATTTTTTTCATCCCATAAAATTATAAATAGTAAAATATTTTAAATTCTCAAAATTATTAATATTTTAGTAAATCAAACTCTTTGTAGATTATTATTATTTTTACAATTTTGAGTAAAGTATAAAAAATAAGAATTTAGGAAGTTCATTATAAAAAGAATTCATTAGTCTAAAGGTATTCTTGTCCAAAGTGGTGGGAATGTAAGATTACCTAAGAATTTAGAGGTAATGACAGTCCCACCATTTTAACCAAAAAATACTACTGTTGGGAAAAAATATTCTCGGTAATATAAGATTACATGAACCAAACGTGGGAATACAATTCCGGAGAAAAACATTCCCCTTGATAATGTAAGATTCCACGAGCCAAACACACCCTTACTCATTTGGTACAGCTTCTTTCAAAACGTAATTTTTAATAAAAAATATTTCTCCACAGCAATGCCAAAATGACCCTAACTCAATATTTTAGACCATTATAGTTCTACATCTTAAATAAAATTACGTCTTCAAGATTTACATGAATTAAAGATATGCTTAAATTAACCTTGCATAATCTCTAACTCCCACATAATATATTCAACTCCATGATTAAAATGTTAATTACCAAGTTTTGAATATGTAACACATATGCTTTTAAGTAGGTAAATTAAACACAATTAACATATATGCTAATCAAATATTTTTTAATTAATTTGGATAAGTACATGTAGTATCTATTTAAAGATAATTCTTAATCATTTAACATTAAACGTTCACATGTTTAACATTTATGATATTCAAATCCGATAACTAAAAAGAATAAAAATAATTAAAATGCACTAAAAAATTGGATATCACCTTGCTCATAAATATCAAAATTAGGTATTGAAAATTATATTTATTCTATTTTATAATTAGATGAGAAAAAGAAAAACTTAATCAATAGCGTTGTTTCCCCAAAAAAAAAACGCAAAAACGGTGTTTTTCTTTCAGTTCAGTCATTCACACGTTCTCTTCACTAGCGAGTCACGTTTTGAAGCTGCTTTCTCTCTAATTTCCATCCTCTTTTCAATCTCCAAAAAGTTAGCTTTTTTACCTGTTGATTTTGCTTTTAGGGTTCCCCAATTCTCGAATTCCTTTTGCTGGAAGATCGAAGCTTGCTTATGTTTAAATGTAAGAGGCCGATTCCCACTTTCTCAAACTATTTTTGTAACCAATTCATATCAACCAATTTATGTTTTTTTAATCACTAATTGGGTTTTTACTTTCTTTGCTCACAGAGATCAATGGATTTCTCAAGACAAAAGCGGAAGTTGCAATTCTGGACTGATAAAGTACGTAATTACTTATGTTTTTTTTAATCTTTTTACTAGCATTACTATTTTATTTTCAGCGAATAGTTGATATAGAAAAGATTACGCATGGATTGTCGAGTACCCATACTTCCTACTAGTTCAAACTCCAACGCTTTGATTTGTAAACCATTTTTTGTTGGATACATATTAACTGCATATTCTTTTTTTTCCTCTTATGCAATGGTTTAACAATTGACTTTGAAGCTTACTAGTGATGATTTCCGTGTCTAATTTTCACGGTTATGTGCTGACTGAATTTTATGTCCTTGAGTTATATTAGATTTTCATTTTGAGTTTAAGGTTTGGTGCAGATTGGAAATATTCTACTTCGATTATCATGGCATCTCGTACATGCTGTTATCTACTTATGCTACTTTACGATGGGCATGGTGCATGCGCTTGAAAGCCATCTTATCTCTCGAGGATTACTGAGGAAATACAAGTCTCTCTATATATCCAAGATCAACTATCTGGCTATTGTGATAGAAAGTGAAGATGCTTGCCGAACTTCAAATGTTATTCAGCTTTTGCAATGGGTAGTAGCTCTTGGTATCAACCATATTTGCCTTTATGATAACGAAGGTGAGATTTCTGGATTCTCTCTGTTGCTAGATTGATCAGGTGAAGATGTATCTGCATTTTGTAGTATATGATTCCATGTTTCTGTTGTAGGAATACTGAAGAAATCAAAAGACTTAATCTTGGATAAATTTGATGGTGTAATATTGTTTCAGGTACTATCCTCTCTGGTCATGGTCAGATTAGGAGTTTTTCATAGCTCACTACGACTCAATAATATATTCTATATAAATTGGATGGATGGCTGATCATTTGAAAACCAAACTGTCCTGCGGTGCAGCATCGAATTGATCTTTCATAATAAGGTTCTTTATGGTACTAAGCTACCAAAATATTGTAGCTGAAGATTAGCTTTACAGTCTGTAAACCTTAAAATTCTATTAACAGTATGATACAAATTGGTAAGATTTATACTTGTTTCGTCCTTGACTGCTTGTTGTACTCTTTGGACTATTTATTTGATTTCTTTCTCATAACCTTAGTTTAAGGAGCTTACTTAATGCACCATATGCCTGGCCTGGCTCCCATTATGTATTATGTCATTGGATTATTTGCGATTTGATTCGAATGGAATGTTTCCTAAAGTTCTAAACTACTAGCAAAATTTTGATCTATTTTGTGCAGGATACTCAAGAAGATAACATGCTACTAGACCAACCATGTATGACTCTGGAGTTTGTATCATATTCTGATGGGAAAGAAGCGGTCGCAAGAGCAGCCAATGTACTTCTTAAGGAGTACATAAAATCAGGTGCCACTGGCTCAAATCAGGGAGAGCAAATCTTCTCTGAATCTCAAATGAGCGAGGCACTCAAAACTGTTGGTTTGTGTTACTTTTCTGATGATCTACTTGGTAGTTATTACAACCAGTTTTGTTTTCTCTGTTAATTTGACGTTTGGTAATCTTCTTTTCTATTAGGCAGTGGAGGGCCAGAACCTGATTTAATATTAATATATGGACCTGCCAGGTGCCACTTAGGTTTCCCTGCATGGAGAATGCGATATACTGAGATCCAGTGAGTATTATTGAGTCTTGACCTAAATTCTTTGGAATCAAGGAAAGTTCCTTGTTTTCTTATCTGCCAAGGATGCTTATTTAGGACTTCGACTGAAAGAATTTACAACTTCTTAGATGGTCTATTCTTCAGTACACCATTTTTTATAGAAGGAAAAAAAGAAGGAAAAAAAATGAACAAAAGTAAATCTGGAAGATATTGTTTTTTGCTGCACACACCAAGGGATAATTCATGCGTAGCTTCCTGTTTTCATTTTCTGTTTGCTATTGTAAGGGAAAACTACAATAAGCACCAAGGAAATTTGTAATTGCTATGAAATTTTTGACATTTTCTTTATTTTTCTTTTCCTATGCACGATAAGTTGTCTTAGAAGTATTTATTTTCTTCTTGTCCTGCGTACTTACTGTGGATGCAGTGTCTGTGTAGATTCTACTTTGTTAAGAGCTGAAAGCTACTGTACTTGCATAACTTTAGACCCTTTTTTGTGTGAACAAATCCTTCTTCCATGCACTGAGTTAAATTTTTATATTGCTCTTTTCTACAGACACATGGGACCTTTGAAGTCTATGAAATATGGGTCACTAATTAAGGCAATTTACAGATTCACAACGGTGCAGCAAAACTATGGTAAGTAGATTACCATTTAACTTGCACTCTTTGTTTTCTCCATGTACAAATATGCAAGTGAAAATGTGAAAAGAGTAAAAAAACGAAACGAAAATGTTTTTGATAGTAAAAGAATAGAACTCGCTTCAAATTTCTTTGTGCTATTTATTTAATAACTGAGCCATTTGAATCAATCTAGTGATAGAATTTTGTTTTCATGACTAGTGAGTTGTAGTTGATGTTTCTGGCAAATTGAGTGTGTGCTAAAAAGGTTGACAATTGAATGAAGATGAATCTGATATGAATTTTTCATGTTCCTGCAGGCAAATGAGATGGTGCGATGGAAGATCATGTTCCTGGATCAGTTGAATTACATACTATATATAAATAATAAATTCTGCAGTTTGAAGTTTATAAATTAATGGCTGATAATTTCCTGGACAGAACAACTCTGTAGCCATGTGTGTTTTGTTAATTACAAACAATATTAACTCTTTTCTTATGTGTAGATGGCCAAATCTGGTGATGGTATGGCAACAACCAGTTGACATGTCGTGAAAAACTGTGTACTTGAGAAATGTCTAAGGAAAGAGTTTTCGTAAAATCTAGGGTGTTTTCACCCTTCATTTCACTTCCTAAATTCAATATGTAAAAGCCCTTCCATCAATCAATGATTACCAGTGTAGATCAATTTGACGTTGTAAAAATTTTGTTTGTATTAACATGTAATTTTACTTCTTTATTTGAACTAGAAGTCCAATACCTAGTTGAATCTATCAAGTGATCTCACTAGTTGAATCTATCAAGTGATTACAGTGGTTAAGAAGAGTATTATTATTTTTAAATATTTTAAATTTGAGTAGCCATGTCTATATATTGTGTGTGTTTTATCTTAAATTTGAGTGACTATGTCTATAAATTGTGTGCATTTTTAGTGATTTTGAACGTATTATGTTTTGTAATAATTACATATTATTAAAAGAATAAAAACTATTAAAAGAATAAAAAGAAGAATCCACTACTTAGTCGAGGCTGCCGCCTGTAGGATGAAATAGACAATTATTGTGAAAATTGTAATATTGATGGCCCATTCCCCAACTACTCTCCATTCTAAGCTCCATAAATGAATGTTTGACCATGCCAACTACAGTGGCTGCTATCAGTTTAATTTATAAAATTACAGGAATTATAAAAAAATTCAAAATTTTTATGAAATTCATAAAATCATAAGATTCTTAATTGGATTGTTTAAATATTTATTTTGGTGGTTCAAACCTACTTATAATATTTTTATTTAGTTTTTGTTTTATCTTTCTAAAATTTAATTACTTTTAATTATTGTAATCTAGTCGTACTCGTCTTTCTGTTCTTTAGCTCAGAACCAAAATTTCAAAACTTAGAAAATATAAGGACTAAAAGTGATTAATTTAGAATATAAAGATTAAATCTAAAATTCAAACATAATACAAGGGTGACAAAAATTGACTCTAAACAAACCACAGCCACAAGAAAGGCTTTTCTTTTGCCTATAAAGAAAGGCGTCGAAGCCCTTCCAAAGCTAAAACAAACTTTTGAAAAGAAAAAGCAAGCAAGCAAGAAGATGAATCTTTCATATTCCTATTTGCTTCTTTCTTCTCAACTTCTACTATTGATGGTATAGTCTGCAGTTTCATTTCTTTCAACCAATTTTTACTTTATGTATAACTCTCTTTTACGTCTAATTAACTCTAAATCTTAACTATTTAAAATCTTTATACAGTGTGACCCTGGGATATATGCTGTCAAGGATTTGAGGCAAAAACAATGGGATGTTTATGATGCCACAGGAGATGATGTGAAAGAGTTTCCTCAACTTGTCAAAGAGCTCCAAGATTCATATTCTAATGTTGCTGCTTGGAGATCTTCTGTCGACCAAAATCCCGAATTACCTTCTCAACTTATTAAGGAGCTCGAAGATAAATTCTCTAATGTTGCTGCTTGGAGATCTTCTGTAGACCAAAACCCCGAATTATCTTCTCAACTTATTAAGGAGCTCGAAGATAAATATTCCAATGTTGCTGCTTGGAGATCTTTACCCAAAATAAATCCCGACTTATCTTCTAAACTTGTCCAAGAGCTCGAAGATAAATACTCTAATGTTGCTGCTTGGAGATCTTCCGTTGACCAAAATCCCGAATTATCTTCTCAGATTGTTAAGGAGCTCGAAGATAAATATTCTAATGTTGCTGCCTGGAGATCTTCTGCCGAAATAAATCCCAACTTATCTTCTCAATTTGTTAAGGAGCTCGAAGATAAATATTCCAATGTTGCTGCTTGGAGATCTTCTGCAGATAAAAATCCCGAATTAGCTTCTCAACTTACCAAAGAGCTCAAAGATAAATATTCTAGTGTTGTTGCTTAGAGATCTTCTGCCGACCAAAATCCCGAGATATCTTCTCAACTTGTTAAGGAACTCGAAGATAAATATTCTAGTGTTTCTGTCTCGAAATCTTAAAAAAAAGTTATGAATAATATTATCAACGTGTTAAGGAATCGAAACTAAATATTCCATAATTAGGAACGTGTAGGGTGGCACAAATCTACTCACTTGTCGTGGAGTTTGAGAAGAGGGTTTGACAAAAATGGGAAGTAGTATTATCCTTCTATGGTATTGCAGTCCATTATAATTTTATCATTTACCTTTTCACATATTAATCATTTTCATACATATATGAATAGAATCTACATATAAGTTATATAAATCATACATATATAAGTTTGGACACATATCTTGTCACACCCCAAAAATATTTGGTTAGCATTAATAATCTTAATTGGATTTTTTTAAAATTTATTTATTTAATTAATTTTAGGGACTAGTTTGTGAGTTTCCAAAGCTTTAGGACAGTTTTCAAATTTCCTTGAAAGTTCAGAGACCAAACCTGAGATTTGTCCCTTATCTACCTGCAAAGAGAATAAAAAGAATTTAAGGAGTAGTTGGCATAGTTTGGACACCAACAGGCAAAAGGAGCCATGCCTTAGCCATTAGACTAGGATATTGTTTATGTTTATTTTTAATAAATATATTATTTATTTATTTTAACTTGGGTCTTATACCCAAAATTGAATCACCCAATCAAACCAAAATCCCAAAATTTCCCCTAAAATAAATCTCGTTCTCAAGCCTTCGACCGTCGATTCGTCTCGTTCCGACCGCCATTGTAGTGCCCCACCGTCATCATCAGAATCATCATCATTCGAAGGCCTCCACCCAACTGTTGGCGACCCTGATTCGATTGTTTATCGTCGTAATCGAGGGAGGAAAACCTATTTCACCGCCGCCGTATTTTTGACTCGATTCGGCTGCTCCAGCTGCCAGTGAGATTCACACCGGCTACCATTACACTCCTTAGGCGATTCTGATCAAAACCCGACTAAGCCCGTTGCCCAGTGTTGTGTCGTTTGGTGTGTTTGGTCTCACGTGGAGTAATCGACTTCCATACCTGACCCCATCGTCGCCGCACGCGTCGCCATGCGCCGGTAGTGCACGTGGGGCTCGTTCCCCAGCTCAGGTTTTTTCTAGAACCAGTTCCGTCGGTCTGGACCAGCCCGAACCGGCCAACCCGACCTGAATCGGGTCTGTTTGACCCGAATTGAGTCAACATGACCCATTGACTTTGACCCAACCCGTTGACTTTGACCCGACCCATTAACTTTGACCCGACCCGTTAACTTTGACTTTGACTAAAAAGTCAAATTTTATGAAAAGTCATATTTTATGTTTTTCAACGTCCTGAGTCCGAATCCGAAGTCTGTTTTGCCAAATTCAAACCCAAAATCCTTCGAATTGACCGTTAAACCTGAATGTGCATATGTAAATTTAGTATTTATTTCAGTGCATCAAATTTTACTGAAGGATCAAGGACTAATTAATGTTATCGAATATTTAAGGTATTCTTGGATCTCCTGACTGTTTGCCTGCTTGACATGGTTCCTCCTGTTTTTCTCATACGCGAGAGCCCGTGAATACTCATATAGTTCTGTAACCCTGATAAATATTCAGTTTAATATATTTACTCCGATTATCATCTTGTTCTAATATGACCTAGGTTCTCGTATCGTTAAAGAGCGTAGTGAAGCCAGTTCTCAGTAGATCTAACAGACTGATTCTTTTTGCGAGGTGTGTTTCTTGTGTACCATATATGTTTTTTAAATATATGTTTGAAATACCATGTACACATGATTGTTTTCTGATTTGCAATGTGACTATCTGTTTGACTTGTTTTTGAATATTTTTTTTATTTAAAGTATGATTTTTTATTTACTAAAATTTAAGCCTGATTGTCTGATTCTTGTTCTCTGGTTACTGATTTTACTAAATTGATATCTGTTTGAACTTTGATTTCCTGATATCACTGGTTACTGTCTGAATTTTTTTCCTTCAAGGTACTCTGGGATCTAGTATGAAGTCTCTGTAGGTTCAACTTCGGCCAAATTGGTAATTCCTTATATAGGTTTAGACCGATTGATCTGGTAATTCCTTATAGACCTAAGGCGACCCTTGAGTGGGCTCTTGGGTCCTATGGGCCTGGTGGTAAAACCTTATGGCCCCTAAGGTACTCCCTTAGGGTGACACCTCTGCTATGTGCATTGGGTAAGTCTTATGGGCCTGAGGGCACATCCTTCCGGTGGTCACCTACGCTTCGGCTAGTGTAAGACCTTATGGACCTAAGGTGCTCCCTTAGGTTGACATTTACGCCCTTTGGGCCTAGGGTAAGTCCTTATGGATGAAGTTATGGGGAATTGCACATGGTGTACGATTGGAGGGCGATTATGTATTTTTAAGCTAAAAACACTACTGACGTTTTCACAATTTGGAACTGAACTGCTTTTGGAATCTCTATCGACGTTTCATGACTTTATTGATAAACTGATTTTAAAATCTAAACTATATGTTTTATTTCTGCACTATTGGAATACACTGAGCTCCCTAGTTCACTCCCTCAAACTTCTCTCTTTCAGATATTTTGGATAGGCATCTCAAACTTGGCACTTGGAGGATCAACATATTTGTACTGCACCTTTTGTTGTAATGTTTATATATTCCAATTTGCCTTTATTTTGGGTGACATGTGTCTATATTTTGAAAATGTTGAAATATTTTATTTTATTCAATTTTATGAATTTTATTTATTGGAATTGAATTTTAATATTATCAAATATATTTTTAAAGATGTTTATTCGGAATATGGTTTTAAATTATTGAAAATGTTTTGGAAAACTTTATCGTAGTCCGCTAGATCTGGTCATAACGCATAGGTCGGATCTAGGGGTTACATATCTCATCTCATGCAACCCATTACTAACTTCGCACTCTAATCTTATATTTGCATGTACTCGTCTCTATCAACCTTCCATGATTATTTCTTTCATTAACTTGTGAATATTTTCCTTATCTCATAGATAAGATCATTCTTACCAATGTTGGAGTAAGCAGTTTGATCCTTGACTGTCCCAATCACACTCTGACTTAAGTCCTATGACACACCAAATTTATAAATTTGACACAAAAAAGGAAACACCAACAAATTTCCAGTTTTAGATGAGTATATTCTTAACTTAGGGTCATGCATCCATTGATACCTTATTAATGATGGCGCACTGATCTTAAGATCAACTAAAGTTGAATTTTAATATGATTAAATTTAACATCTTAAACTCGACTCATACGATCTAAAGGTTTAGAATGCCAAATTGGGTCACCTAAATGACCTCCAAATTGAAAAGCCTTAAATTGTCTAATATGTTTAACACTCTTCAAAATATCCACACTGGTAGCATTGAAACAAAATGATTAGAAATGTTCTATGCAAAACATGAGCTTGGAATATGACATTTTTTTTAATTTGACAGTATATCAATCAAAATAAAAAATAATATTAGAGATTATGAATCGAAATTCTAGCAAAATCCTTGAATACATATGTCCACTAATGTAAATCGAAAATTGTACTCTAGAAAGAGGGGTTGAAAATCCCTCAGAAATGGCGCTCCTCAGAGACGAATGTAATCGACTTACGAGTAACGAACGAAAACATCTAAACACTAAGTCTTACAAGCTTAATGACATACTTCCACTCTATTCTACTTCATGCAATTCGTAAATATAAACATATTGTATGCAAGTATAAGTTTAAACACACGAATCTAAACATGTATCATCATCACTCAAGTTATCATGCTTATCAATATCCATTAGTATACCTCACGTGAACATAATCAATTACAAAGTTAGTCTACGACCCTAGGACTTATTCTCACAATGCTATCAACAACAATAAGTTACATGGCTTCACCTATCAATTCTAGTTTTATAATTTTGTTTGTACAATTATAGATAACAATTTTGTCTATATAAACTTCAAACTACCTTGGACTCAAATTTTAAAAGATACATCTATTAAATTAAATTAAATCAAAATCAGTTAATTTCAAGTTTGTATACCACTCCTGCACTCATTTCCTAAACTCTATAACTCATTTATACTAACCAAGTACATTTTGCAACTCATAAAGGTCATCCACTTGATTTATCCTTTGTTTTACAAATTGATTTACATACAAAAACTTAATAAATTAAGTGATATTTTTTTGAATAATCAAAAGTGATTATATGATAATATTGTTCAGAATTTTTTAATTATTGAGAACACATATCCAGAGACACAACTTAATTGTTTGAATCCAAAACCTCCAATGAAAATAACATTTTTGTTATAATCTAGAATAATTACAAGTGATAATATCTGTTTTCAAGACTTTCAATTATTTTACAATAAAAACTTAAATATCTTATAATCATTGATGTTGAAATTCTTTAAAGATAACAAATATTTCTCTAGCCATTGAAATCTTCTTGTTCTTGCATAAAAATAATACTTGGTAGGTGTAGACACATAATTTCGTCTCTGCAATTTTATAATATTTACATATATATATATATATATTAGTATTAATGTTATTTACTTTTATTGTTTACATATTACAGGCCCAAGTGAAGGTGCCCCACAACTTAAACCAGTGGCCAAAGAAGGAATAAATGGCCCGAAGCAGCATTGGACCCACGAACCAAGCTAGTTTCCAGAACCCTAGCAGATCCCCCCACATCGTCGCGCGGCAGTTCCAACAGACCGAGTTTCACGCCTCCCCTATTCTTCTCGGTAACAAGCATCGTGAGATAATAGGACTCCAACCCCGAACCATCCGACGAGCGTGGAGAGTCACCAACAAACACGAACGAACCAAATGTTAGTATTTCATTAGGATGTAAACTCCTAAAAAAAATAGGATTCACATAATCCTATAAATACCCATGTATCAAGACACAAAAAAAAAGAAAAGGGAAAGCAAATACACGATTACTGGGGATACAAAGGAGGAATACCGAGCAAAAACAGTGGTGAGATTCGAACCCATCGAAAAAAAACAAATCAAAAAGCAAGAGGGGAGCAGTATAGAAGCCAGCAAAGACCAAAAGCCCAATCTCTGAAATAAATACTCTGCTCGAACCAAACCGAAGAGGGAGTTCTCGGAGTCATTGCCTCGTTTTCCCCTGGTCCTCAACCTAAACGTCATCGTTCCAGATCCACAATGGTTTCTGCTTTCAGCGGCAATGAAGCGATGCTTTTTTTTGGTTTCCTCGACGCCGCTGCTGCTTTCGTCTTCCTCTGTATGAGAGTTGCATACAGGACAACTAAGAGTGGTGTGGGAATGACGTCAATGGGTATGAGAGACAAGTTGAATGATAGCAGACTTACCAGGTACCATATCAACCCGATTAGACGTGATTCAAGCCAGATCTTCATGGTGTGGTCAAGAAGGCTGTCGGACTTAGCGGGTAGGCACCAGGAGGTCGACCACAAGAGCCTCTTGCAAAGCGATGATCTTTACCAGTATGTGCTGGAGACCAGTACCCGAGGGAGCCTGAACCCATGAAAGAGTTCAGAGTTGACTGCCAAGCATCCATGGAGCCTTATGTCTTACTCCTCTCCCGATTGCACTATAACAAAGTGGGCCATTATTTTTTTTTTGTGTTGTGTGCATTTAAAGGATTGTACACATCTTAAATATTTTATTATTGATTTCGTACAGTGTGCATTTTTCGTGCGTACATTTCATATTATATTATACTTATTATGATATTTGCAGGTTAGTTGTTGCATTGTGCATTTCATATTCCCTTCTTCCTCCGTGCATTATGTCTTTCATAATATATATATATATATATATAATATATATATATATATATATATATATATCATTTTTATATATCATTTTTTATTTTTTTGCATGGTAGTATATGATTTCCATCAATAATACATGTGGTTTATCATTATTTCTAGGGTAGATGTAGGATTATATAGTTATGATATTTTTTATAATACTTTTAATTTTTTAGGGATATTTTCAATCGATCAAAGGTAACTATTCGAATCGGGTCTGTTAAATTTTAATTTAAATTTTGAATTTTCGCAACTAAGACAACATGCAAATTAATTGGTACCGAAAGGGCGGTTCAAGGGTGCTAATCCTTCCTTGACCGTAATCGACTCCCGAACCCAACACGTTTCTGGTACAACGCAGATCAGGTAAGATGGTGTCCGACCCACCTAAATTTATTTTAAAATGGTCGGTGGCAACTCTAACCCGTTTAATCCAAGTTGAAGCCCAATTTTGGGCCCACCCGAAAGACGGTTGCGACAGCTTGGCGACTCTGCTGGGGACGGTAAGTGAGTCAGGCCAGAATTAATTTTCAGTTGTCTTTTTATATGAAAATTGTAAATTTTAATTTTAATTTATTTATTCGATTCCATTTATTTACCTTTGATTATTTTTTAAGTAAATAGTTGTACTGACGTTTGTTCAATGATTTCAGATTTTTCAAAATTTTCATCTTTGGCTCTATACCCGAGCTTCGAACCCTATTTAATTGGGGGTGAAAGTGACGCCTTCGTGTGAATTTATTCACCGTGTGGGCCTAGCAAGTAGCCTTCGGGATTCATATACCTTATGTCTTCGTGTGAATTTATTCACCGTGCGGGCATAAGGGAATGTGTCCTCTCGAGTTTAACTTAGTCCACACAAGCTTGTAATAGGCTTAGAACTAAGGGTCTGGCAAGCCCAAGGGGGCACCGGCAAGGAGAACTTGAGTACCTTTTTAGAACCTAAACCGGGAGAGTGCAGGGAATTAAAGCCTACCCCAACACCTCATTCCAAACTCTAGGATGCTTTGTTTCCTGCTTATTTTCTTGTTTGAAATTAGCATGTGGGATAGAGATCATGTCCGGGTAGGAATTAAAGCATGCGGGGTAGATATCATGTGGGGTAGGATTTTTCATTTTTTTTATTATTTTGATTTACCTCACTAACCCTTTTATTTTTTGTTCTCTTTTATTTTGTGTTCATCGTTTGCATCATTTAAAACGATGTGTTGATCCACCAAAAATGTGTTTGTTAAACATGAATAATTTGTATTAATGGACAAAGGGGTTACAATACAAAGAGATAAAAAGCTCAGAAGTCTAGCCGTGGTCAAAGAGTACTCAGAGGCAAAGGTTGCAGGGGCAAGACGAGGAAAATGTTGCTGACCCAGACGCTCCTTTTGAAAACTACGATAACAAGTGGCGAAACCCCAGCTAAGCTGCAGACCATTATTGACGAATTCTAGAAACAAGTCGATAAACTTCGGATAGAGGGCTCCAATGGCACTTTTGTTTGGATCAAGCTCGACATAGAGTGAAAGCCGGAGATGCAGTCCTTCGAGACCCCTTTTGGGGCAGGCAGCCCATCACCTGCACAAGTTTAGCCAAAGGAGCCGGAATGGTTCGACAGGATATTCAACCAGTGAAAAAGACGAATCAACTTGTCAGAAGCTGTGCAGGATTTGTACCATCAAAATTTTTTTTGTCTCTTCAGCGTAACACTTTTGTCACCAATAAGGGTTATTCAGAATAACAGTCACATTTTTTTGGATCAGTGCCTCGGACATTTCATGCATCATATATTTAGACATTTTGCATTTTTTATTTTCTTTGCATTTTGTTATTTTCTTTGCATTCACATTAACTAACATATACATGTCTCATCAAAAGGAGTAAATACTGGATGCACCGTCTCAAGCGTTGGACATACCCCATCCACATAACACTCGTTTGAAGAAGAAGAGGATGGAAGCCAGAATTATACAAATCGAGGAGAATATGTTGAAACTACAGAAAGAGCTAGAAGACAAGATAAACCAGAACAGTCGAAATACTCTGGAAACAATCACAAAGAACCAAGAGTCCTTGGTTGATCAGATCGTTGCCATGTTAGTTGGCCTACAACAGGCCAGTGCGCCCGGAGCAGGTTCACCGGAAGGGGTAACTATAAAACCTACCCCGCAAGTGGTTATCTCACCTGAAATCTTACCAGAACTTCGAGGGGACTCATCTGCTGCAAAAACGAAGCCCTTGTCCTCTGTATTTAACACTAGGAATAATCCAGGTTATTACCATGTATTGGATTTGGACGAAGATGACAAAACGAAGAAGATGGAGGAAAAATCAAACAGTTGGAGAACCAAATGAAGGTAGTCAAAGGAGACTATGACTACCATGAAATTTATGCAACAGAACTTAGTCTAGTCCCGGACTTAGTTCTTCCTCCGAAATTTAAGTCTCCGGAGTTCAAGAAGTTTGACGGAAACAGTTGTCCATCCACTCACATCACCATGTTCTACCGAAAGATGACAGGATATGGAGGAAACGACCAACTTCTGATCCACTGCTTCCAGGAGAGTCTGTCGGGCTCAACCATTCGGTGGTACAACCAGCTGAGCCGATCAAATATCAAAACCTGGAAGGACCTGGCCAAGTCATTTCTAGAACAATACAAGTGTCAATGACATAAGGCCAGATCGAGTTACGCTACAAGCATGGAAAAGCATAATTTCAACGGAGGGAGGCTGTGCAAGTTCATCCACCGTTGGATAAAATGGAAACCTGAAAACTTTTCGTACAGACCCTGAAGGCACCTTACTTCGGGCATTTGGTTGCGATCACATCAGGGAGCTTTTCAGACTTGGTTATGGCTGGAAAAATGGTCGAGTCAGCCATAAAGCAAGGCAAAATTAAGGATGGGGAGGCCAGTAGGAAACCTCCTATGCGAGAGCGAGAGATTAACAAAACCAGCTAGTAACAAACTCAACTACTAACCGTCAGGTACTTCCGATCATTCGACCCTATTCCCATGACCTACAAAGAGCTTTACCATCAACTTCTTGACACCCATGTAGTGTCACCATACCCGATTGAACCCTTGAAACCCCCATACCCTAAGTGGTATGATGAGAATACGCATTGTGAATATCACGGGTCCCAGGGCACACAAAAGATGCTGTTAACCAGAACTGGATCGACTTCAACAACTTGGGGGCATCCAAGTGAGGGAGATCATTTCATCATTTGGGGCATTCTGTTTGAACTTGTTTTTTTTCAACTTTTTTAAGTTTTTGTAAGAACATTTGAATAAATTTATGTTACTTTAATGATGACGAGTAATGAATCACATTTGTAAACTTGCAATTCTTTGAATATCATTTGAATTAAGAAACTCTGCGAATGGTTCAAAGTTTCGGATCTTTGATAAAGTAACATGTTTTAAAACAAGGACCTTGACCTTACCCAGAATATACCCTCAAACACCGTACCCTGCTCTTGTAATTAACCAATATAACATTTTCTTTTCATAAGGTGCGGACAACATGGGGCATCCTTTTGCATATGACATTATTATACTTTTTATTTAAGACGTTCAGTGATGATAATGATCTTCACAGATGGAATAGTCGAGTAAGTGAATCTAGTTTATGTCAGTTGCTTGAAAATTAAACTCTAAAGATGAAATTTTTTACTTTTAACAAACACCTAGACTATAACAGGTTCTTCTTGACAATCTTAAGAAATTAAATCCTTAAAACTGAGCTATTCCACTAAGGCAATTGGTTGCAGAGGAAACTCGAAAGCCCTGGCTTTATGAATAGATTGTATTCAAACCATGACATTGCTCGAACACTTGGCAATTCGGTGTTTGCTCCACTGCTTTTGTCAGGCCGAAGACTTTGTGATGAGATGAACCCTTCAGTTAAACCTGATAAAAGTGATTATAATGTTAAGTTGTCCCTCTAAAGTAATTGGTTAAACGCCTCGACTTTATGGATTCAGTTAGCCAGACAATGGAAAATTAAATCAAATTTATCTGAGCAAGAAATTTTCGGTAATGTTGGACTAAGGGAGTTAAGGAACACCTGTTATAGTCGAATTCACACGAGCACTCAAGAATTTCATTTTTAGACCGATATTTCTGCACTACCTTTGTTAGAGGTGCTTACAAAACTTGAACAAATGGAAGATTCCAGAGGACCGAAATAAAAGGTCTAGTAATTGATCATGCTAGTCGCGTCATTTTGTCCACACCCAATTAAAATGCCAAAGCATGTTGTGGTATTTAAAATGACATTTTGGGTTACCAAAACCTTATAAAGGAGGCCAACCTAAAGCCAACTCATCCATTTGAACATTTGTCAAAGATTTGTAACTCTGAAAGCATTAAAAGAGCTCTTGATTCCTTTGATATTTTTTGAACTCACATTTACAATTTGATTCAATTGCGAACAATATTTTACAACATTTTTATCATGTCTTTCTCCTAAAACAAGAAAAAGGAGAAAAACATTTTCAAGCAGAACAGTCTCAGATATGAAAGGTCTGTAAAGCCAAAGCTCGGGAAGCAAATGGGGCACGATCCATTCCAAGGACCTGATTGACAGACAAAGCACGAGACTCCATCCAGAAGATAACACATAATTCATTCATATTGCATGCATCTTAAACATACTTAGGTGCATCACATTCATCATTTTAGCATACACGTTTTTGCAGCTTTTAGAGTCAAGTTTTGACTTCAGGATGAAGGATACTCGATTCTCAAGCGCCTTCAAAGAAGGATGGTGGTTGATTAACTCGGCAGTAAGAAGCTACACCTCAACCGACTTGACATCTTAGAACCAATTTCAGATAGGTTCGAGAACCAGTTCAAAACAAATCCAGTTCGACATAAACTCAACCATGAGCAGTATGTTTCCAGTTAACACTTTCAAGCCAGATTTCAATTCCACGACGAAAGATATCCGTCTCACAAAATTTGGCGAAAGGGGTCATTATTCATTTAAAGGAAATTTACAGCACAACTTAAGTCAAGAAAAGTTATCTGTCAATAAATAACTTTCCAATTTCATTCAGAGTCTATTTCAACTTCGCAGTGAAGAAAATTGGACTCCAGACAACGCAAGTTCAACTTCACGATGAAGGGACCGCTGGCTGTTAATAAACAATTTTCCAATACTAGAGCCAATTTCAACTTCACAGCGAAGGATAGTGGACTCCAGACAACACAAGTTCAACTTCACGACGAAGGGACCGCTGGTTGTCAATAAACAACTTCCCAATTTCAGAGTCAATTTCAACTTCACATCGAAGGATATTGGACTCCAGACAACGCATGTTCAACTTCACGACGAAGGGACCGCTGATTGTCAACAAACAAATTCTCAACTTCAGAGCCAATTTCAACTTCACAGCGAAGGATATTGGACTCCAGACAACTCATGTTCAACTTCACGACGAAGGGACCTCTGGTTGTCAACAAATAACTTCTCAATTTTAGAGCCAATTTCAACTTCACAACGAAGGATATTGGACTCCAAACAACGCAAGTTCAACTTCACGACAAAGGGACCGCTGGTTGTCAATAAACAACTTCCCAATTTCAGAGCCAATTTCAACTTCACAGCGAAGGATATTGGACTCCAGACAACGCATGTTCAACTTCACGACGAAGGGACCGCTGGTTGTCAACAAACAACTTCTAATTTCAGAGCCAATTTCAACTTCACGACAGAGTATATTGGACTCCAGACAACGCAAGTTCAACTTCACGACGAAGGGACCGCTGGTTGTTAATAAACAATTTTCTAATACTAGAGCCGCTGGTTGTCAACAAACAACTTCTCAACTTCAGAGCCAATTTCAACTTCACAACGAAGGATATTGGACTCCAGACAACGCATGTTCAACTTCACGACGAAGGGACCGCTGGTTGTCAACAAACAACTTCTCAATTTTAGAGCCAATTTCAACTTCACAACGAAGGATATTGGACTCCAGACAACGCAAGTTCAACTTCACGACGAAGGGACCACTGGTTGTCAATAAACAACTTCCCAATTTCAGAGCCAATTTCAACTTCACAGCGAAGGATATTGGACTCCAGACAACGCATGTTCAACTTCATGACGAAGGGACCGCTGGTTGTCAACAAACAACTTCTCAATTTCAGAGCCAACTTCAACTTCACGACAGAGTATATTGGACTCGGAACAGTACAACTTACTTGGATTTCAACTTCACAACGAAGGATATCCAATTCCAAGGCTCAACTTCACGACGAAGGGGCCATATACGATTCCAACTTCACAAACAGATTGACCCGACTTCACGACGAAGGAGTCATCTGTAACACCACAACACCAAAGTCTTCAGGTCAAGTTTCACCTTCACGACGAGGTATCTTGAGCCAGAAGACAATTCAGAGGCCACTTGCCAAGAGCTTTGAGTTCGATCTCAACTTCACGACGAAGGATATCATGCTCATAAGCTTCCAGATCAACTCGACCTCACGACGAGGGAGTCATTTTAAACCAGTCTCAACATCGAATTTTAACTCTACGACAGAGGATATTCGAAATGGACGAAATTTGTGTCTTTTAATCTTTGCTCTATTATCGTTACACGATAATGAGCAAAGATGGGCAGCTGACACATAATTTTGTCTCTGCAATTAATATATAATTAATATATATAATATTATATTAGTATTAATGTTATTTACTTTTATTGTTTACATATTATAGGCCCAAGAAGGTGCCCCACAACTTAAACCAGGCCAAAGAAGGAATAAATGGCCCGAAGCAGCATTGGACCCATGAACCAAGAGTTTCCAGAACCCCTAGATCCCCCCAGCGTCGCGCGGCAGTTCCAACAGACCGAGTTTCACGCCTCCCCCATTCTTCTCGGTAACAAGCATCGTGAGATAATAGGACTCCAACCCCGAACCGTCCGACGAGCGTGGAGAGAGTCACCAACAAACACGAATGAACCAAATGTTAGTATTTCATTAGGATGTAAACTCCTAAAAAAATAGGATTCACATAATCCTATAAATACCCATGTATCAAGACACGAAAAAAAAGAAAAGGGAAAGCAAATACACGATTACTGGGGGATACAAAGGAGGAATACCGAGCAAAAACGGTGGTGAGATTCGAACCCATCGAAAAAAAACAAATCGAAAAGCAAGAGGGGAGCAGTATAGAAGCCAGCAAAGACCAAAAGCCCAATCTCTGAAATAAATACTCTGCTCGAACCAAACCGAAGAGGGAGTTCTCGGAGTCATTGCCTCGTTTTCCCCTGGTCCTCAACCTAAACGTCATCGTTCTAGATCCACAATGGTTTCTGCTTTCAGCGGCAATGAAGCGATGCTTTTTTTTGGTTTCCTCGGCGCCGCTGCTGCTTTCGTCTTCCTCTGTATGAGAGTTGCATACAGGACAACTAAGAGTGGTGTGGGAATGGCGTCAATAGGTATGAGAGACAAGTTGAATGATGGCAGACTTACCAGGTACCATATCAACCCGATCAGACGTGATTCAAGCCAGATCTTCATGGTGTGGTCAAGAAGGCTGTCGGACTTAGCGGGTAGGCACCAGGAGGTCGACCACAAGAGCCTCTTGCAAAGCGATGATCTTTACCAGTATGTGCTGGAGACCAGTGTATACCCGATGGAGCCTGAACCCATGAAAGAGTTCAGGAGAGTTGACTGCTAAGCATTCAGGGAGCCTTATGTCTTACTCCTCTCCCGATTGCACTATAACAAAGTGGGCCATTATTGTTTTTTTTTGTGTTGTGTGCATTTAAAGGATTGTACACATCTTACATATTTTATTATTGATTTCGTACAGTGTGCATTTCATATAATATTAACATTTTTCGTGCGTACATTTCATATTATATATATAATATTATAGTTATTTTACAGGTTAGTTGTTTGTATTGTGCATTTCATATTCCCTTCTTCCGTGCATTATGCCTTTCATAATATATATATATATATATATATATATATATTTATATATCATTTTTTATTTTTTTTTGCATGGTAGTGTATATGATTTCCATCAATAATACATGTGATTTATCGTTATTATTTCTAGGGTAGATGTAGTATTATATATTTATGATATTTTTTATAATACTTTTAATTTTTTAGGGATATTTTCAATCGATCAAAGGTAACTATTCGAATCGGGTCTGTTAAATTTTAATTTTAATTTTGAATTTTCGTAACTAAGACAACAGGCAAATTAATTGGTACCGAAAGGGCGGTTCAAGGGTGCTAATCCTTCCTTGACCGTAATCGACTCCCGAACCCGACACATTTCCGGTATAACGCAGATCAGGTAAGATGGTGTCCGACCTACCTAAATTTATTTTAAAATGGTCGATGACGATTCTAACCCGTTTAATCCAAATTGAAGCTCAATTTTAAATCCACCCGAAAAACGGTTGCGACAGTAGACATATTGAAGGGTTAAATAAATTAAGGAATATTATCCTTGAATTGTAGTGTGACTTGGGTTACATACACATAAAGCAGCGGAATAGCAGCACCATGTCTGTTGGAGTAAACTCTAGTCATTTTCTTCCACGCCACCAACCCATTTCTCCAACTTTTGTCTCCTCTTCTTCTTCATCCATTATTGTTTACAATAAGATCCCAGACAGAGTCGGTCAGCGTCTTCAGCTTCTCTCACTATTCCGATCTGGTCAGTTCTTAGATCCCTTGATTCCTATCAATTTTCCTTCTTTTTATTGTTTGCTAGAGCTTGGTTGATGCTTTTTAATTTCCTTTATTCAGCTTTAAGTTTATAGTAGCACCCAAAATTCTGAGCTTTTTTATGGGTTCCATCTTGGGTTTTAGCATATTACTTTTTTGTTTCATTTTCTTGTTTGATTTAGTGTGGGTTTTTTCTATTTATTCCATGAATTATACCTGAAGCTGCAGATTTGATGACATTTTAAGAAATAAAAACAATTTTATTGTGGGTATGTTGGAAATCCGTGATTTTTTCTGAAAGTCACGAGCATGAAGTACTTTTAATAGTTTTTAGCTTATTTGATTTTGGGATTATCAAGTCGTCATTTAACTTAACAAAAAATGCCTTATAATATACGATTTTAACCAATTTTTTTTGGATTTGTCAAAATGACCAACTAAATCGTGATGCGATCGATAATTCGCAACGCGATCTCCGGTATCGCAAATCAGTTTCCAGATTCGCAACGCGAACTTCGACTATCGCATTGCGATTTACATATTCGCATTGCGATAGTCCAAGTTCGCATTGCGATAGTCGACTATCGCATTGCGATTTACAAATTCGCAATACCGTCGTTGCGATTTATTCCAAGTTCGTTGCGATAGTCCAAAATCGCAATGACGGTATTGCATTTGTTTCTTAAGAATTTTCTCTAAAAAGATAGTATTCGCGCGGACGTGTCGAAGACACGTATTACCACGACCCGACCCGAGACGGACGGCGGCGGCGCGCGAGAGTCCCCCTTGTTCTCTATCACTCAACAAGGAAGTGAGAAAGCCAAGCCTTAAATACCATTCCCAATAGTGTTTCCAGTACTATGTGGGATTGAGCATTACCAACACTTGTTCATAATACTATGTAGGATTGAGCCTTAAATAGTGATATTATTTTTGAATGTTTTGCTTAAAATTGCAATAATCGCGATTGATTGTAGATTGACTTTTAATTATGACATATTTAATCGTATAATACTAATGCAATTGGTTGCTGATTCAGTTGTTTTAAGGTGCATGATTGTTAATTGTTTCCTGAATAATCACATTGTATTGGAAACAAGTGTTGGTAATGCTCAATCCCACATAGTATTGGAAACACTATTGGGAATGGTATTTAAGGCTTAGCTTTCCCACTTCCTTGTTGAGTGATAGAGAACAAGGGGGACTCTCGCGCGCCGCCGCCGTCCGTCTCGTCTCGTCTCGGGTCGTGGTCGTGGTGCAACGAATTTGGAATAAATCGCAACGCGTACTTCGACTATCGCAATGCGAATATGTAAATCGCAATGCGATAGTCGATTATCGCAATGCGAACTTGGACCATCGCATTGCGATTTACATATTCGCATTGCGATAGTCGAAGTTCGCATTGCGATAGTCCAAGTTCGCATTACGATAGTCAACTATCGCATTGCGATTTACATATTCACATTGCGATAGTCCAAGTTCGCATTGCGATAGTCCAAGTTCGCAATGCGATAGTCGAAGTTCGCGTTGCGAATCTGGAAACTGATTTGCGATACCGGAGATCGCGTTACGAATTATCGATCGCATTGCGATTTAGTTGGTCATTTTGGCAAATCCAAAAAACAATTGGTTAAAATCGTATATTATAAGGTATTTTTTGTCACTGAGGTTATTTTCTCTTTAACTTATTAGAAGATGGGATCTCTAGTTTTTAACTATTTTGGCTCTCTGTTTAGCTGTCTTTTTATGATATTCATAATAATAGTAAAATTTTAGAAGTTGGAAGTTCTTGTTGACGAAGTATATACAAACATAGATATAAGGTGGCAATAGGACGCCTCAAAGAGATTTGACGTTGTGTTTTCAAAGTTGGTTATTTGTAAGACATTAATTAAGATTCAATCATTCGACTGGGAGCCCCTAATATAGTGGTATTGGTGGTCACCAATCCATTGTTAACTCTTGTTTTCATGGTGCATTACATGGGTTTTCGCTGTACACCGTACATCATTGTCGAGCTGCTTCTGCTTTAAACTTGCCTGATTTTTTGCTTATTGTTCCTGAATGTATCTATTTGTTGACATGATTATACATTGACTATATGCAGTTTTGAAATCCTTCATATTAGTTCTTCTTGTCTTGATAACATGGGTGTTTGCCTTAAGCCATACATCACTGTTGTGTTAGTTTTGCTTTTTGCTCATGTTTTCTCTGTTGTACCTGAATGATTTGATCTGCTGACATAATTGTTCTGTTGATGAACACAGTTCTGAAATCCTTGTTCCGATTGAACTTTTTAAAGCATTCGAATTTCTTTTATGCTCTTTGCTCGCCATATATTCAAGTTATAACTTATCTTAATGGTTGCAGATATGGATCCCAGTGCTGGCCCAAGCTTGTTCCCTTTGCACCGCTGCAAAACTATTCACTTGGTATTAAATTTATTTTTCCTTTTTATTTGCTCTGTCCAATGCAGATTTGAAGCTGCTATATATTTGGTTTTAAGGATATTCGAGATTCCCTTCTTTCTTGGCTTTTGCTCGCAAAACAAGGCATTGTGGTCTTATAAAACAATACATCCAGGTGAGGCATGCTCAGGGGATCCACAATGTAGATGGGGATAAGAACTATAAAGCATACATGTCACCAGAATATTTTGATGCACAAATTACTCCTCTCGGTTGGAAACAGGTAAGTAGCAGTCATTGTGTTATCATACATGACTTTGGGCACGTTTTGAATATATTTTTATTCAAGTCATGACCTTATTGATAATCCAAAGCATACTCATGAGAAGAATTTTATACGAAGCCTTGTAATTTTGCAGGTGGATAATTTGCGCAAACATGTCCATGAAAGTGGCCTTACTAAGAGGATTGATTTAGTGATTGCATCCCCTTTGCTAAGGTAATGGTGCCAGTATTTCATACTCTTTTCAAGAATCTTTCCTTGATTAATTCTTCTTATGCCGTCTTTTGAATTTAGTAATCCAATGGGCATGAAGTTGAACCTATATGAATCGTGCAGGTTTCTTATTTGCTAAATTCTTCAATCTATATTAGCTAAAGAGCGGGAAGCCTAGGAATCTAATCTAGATACCGAACTTTCTCTTCTTTGAGCCAAAGTTTTTTTCACTTTGCACAATTTTTTATGTTATGAGCATTATATCATGTTGCCTAACGACTTTATAACTTTTTTATCAACCCATTTATAATTGGTAGTTGATACCCAATAGTTTCACAGAACATTTCCTTATAAGATAATTGCTTCTTCTACCTAATCATCTTTAACTGTTTGAAGGCAACTTTCATTAAGTGAAACAGAGTGCGAAAGGAGTAATGCTAATGACATCATTGAGTTTCATTTTAAGATCTAGAACTAATCTGTGTGATTGGGGCACAAAACTTGGTTCCTTATTCTGTTATAAATCTTTTCAACCGAGGACATTCTTAGAGTTATTACTATCAGTACTTGTGACTAATTTATTCATTTAATCTTAAGTCATTTGATCTTCAATGAAGCTGTTTCCTTTTGTTCTGGAAAAGATGTTAGTCTGCTATAAATTGTTTCAACCAAAGTTATTTTTCAGAATTTGAATTGGTGATGCTTAGTTTGGTAAAGCTCCATATTAATTTAGTGAAGATATTTTATGCGTAGAATCATAGTTTGGCATTTTTTTAAGTTTAAATTTGGTTTATAAAACACATGATTAAATAATCAGGCATGCATTAATTGACTATGGCCATGGTATGTTATAGGACATTGCAAACAGCTGTTGGGGTTTTTGGTGGTGAAGGTTATACAGATAGGATGGATGTTGTGCCACTTATGGTGGAAAATGCAGGAAATAGTGGGCGTGCTGCAATTTCAAGTCTAAACTGCCCGCCAATCATTGCAGTAGAACTTTGTCGAGAACATTTGGTTAGTCTCATTTCACATTTTTGCAGTAATGGTTCCCTCTTAATGTATTGTTTTTGGATACCATATTTGGTTAATGGAAATAGTGGGAGGGGTGTTATAAATTGTATGATACTACTAATATATGAAAAAGCATAGAAAAATTTAGCTTACCTATGTTGTATAGACACAGACATACCCTATATTCGACACTAATTATGTGTGCAGATAACCGAGGCAAAGGTGAGCATCTATCAATGAATTGTTCTTATCAGCTTTTCAGGGTCTTGGTTCTCATCCTGTACTAGGTGTTTGACTGCCCAAGTTTAGATTTGTGATATGTATTGCTGGTAGTCTGTTTCAGGGTTCATTTTTATATTCTAACTTTGCTTTTTGAGATACCTATGTAGCTTGATGGTTATGATGGGGGGTTTTTAACGAGGCCCGTTTCTTATAAAAAAAAAACTTTATGCTTTGACCCTTTTAAAATTAGTTTCTTTGCTTCAATATATTGAGCCTTAATCTCTTATATTATTTTTTTTCTTTGCAGGGAGTCCACCCTTGCGATAAGAGAAGAAATATCAGTGACTATCAGTTTCTTTTTCCTGCAGTTGATTTCTCACTGGCAAGTGATTTGATGTCTCTAAGATGCCCCTGAAACGGGGTATTGTTTCAAGTTTTGATATCCAAACCAAATGTGGTTAGATGCTTGGTTATTTTCAAAGGTGTACGTTGAATGTCTTTTGAACTGCTGTTCAGATAGAAAGTGATGATGACACGTGGTGGAAGGCTGACATTAGGGAGACAAAAGAGGAGCTCGCAGCCAGGGGGTTGAAGTTCCTGAACTGGTGCATAGTGCATACCTTATTTTTTCTTTACTATACCCCTCCTTTATAGATTGTTGTTAATGAGTGTAAGAAGACCCTAATTAGATAGCATAATCAGAATCGACTGTATTTCGGAAGGCAAGGGTAACTTAAACCAATCAATATGACTGTTCTATTGTATCATGATTTCTTGCAACTGAAGTTTCTGATATTGCTTTTTCAAGTACTGTCGTTGGAAATCTTTCTGATTGATCCCAGCATCTGTTTTATTTGATTTACTCTTTTGTGAAATTTGTAACTTTTAACAAAGTTCTTTGAATTTCTTATATCTTTTCATGTCTTTTGAGGAGACAAGCGGAAAGGTACATTGATCATGTTAATGTTTCATTTGATGTTACATACAAATCATACAAATCATTGTCAGGTTTCTTTATATTCGCTTCACAGGTTGTGGACACGGAAAGAGAAGGAGATGGCTATTATTACCCATAGTGGGTTCTTGTTTCATACATTAAGTACATTTGGAAATGATTGTCACCCATTGGTGAAGAAAGAAATCTGCAAACAGTAAGTATGCTTAAGAGCTTTTCACTTTAGCTGGCCAATCCTGTGAATCTAAGGGTTTTTTTTCTTTTCCGCAACGACCACTACGTTGATAGTTTCTGTTCAACTCGATGCAGTTCTTCTGCATCTAATCTTTTTGGTTGCCATATAATGCAACTTTTCCTTTAATACACTTCACAATTGTTGCATAGGCTTGGAAAGATTAAGAAAGGTTTATACTTATGGCTGCATTGTTGTCGTACTTATTACCTGCTTCTTATGCCTCTCCTTTCATTGTACGGAAACTAGCTTTTGACCAAAAGAAACATCTTGGATCTAGTCACGTTTGATGCATGAATTCCCACATCATAAACCAGTTTTTATACTTCTATTTGCTTTACTAGTTTTGGTTTTACTCGAAAGTATTGCAAGGCAGTAAAAATTTCTTGATCTGAAGGTATCTTCTAACAAGAGTAGAGTGCTGTTCTAGCAGAAAAGAAGGTGCATAATAATTTTTAGTGAGTAAAAAGGAAAATTATAGCCAAGCATGGTTAACTTTTGTCTAAATTTACTGGAAAACGCATCCTTCAAATGATGATAAAAAAGAGCCTTAAATATGAATCCCAACGACTAGAATTAAGTGAAGGTGTTACGTTTCTGCAAAAGAAATAACTCTTCTCCCTTGTACTCGCAGCTTTGCAAATTGTGAGCTTCGTTCCATGGTCATTGTTGACAGAAGGTAAGCTGATGTAAAACGCAAACATTTTGCTATTTCAGCATGTATTAAACTCTTATGACTGCTCAATTTTGGCTTGTTCATGCTCTTATTGGTTCTTTTTTCTCCAGTATGATAGGATTTGAACATTCAACAACTAATTATCCTGGAAAGATTCCATCAGGATTGGATCTCCCAAGTGACGTTGTCGATGAGAAGGCTGAAGAAAGGACCTGATACATTTCTGTCTGAACATTATGTTTCATGCTTGTGATTTAGCAATGCCATTGTCAGAAACTCATAATTAGGTATGGCTTATGTTACTATATTATTTAAATATTCTCTTCCTGTGGTGATTTTGGCATGTGGACGAGGAAATTCAACATCCTACTTGAGATACAATGGATTGTAAGAAATTTGTTAAGAACCTGTTGTCAGAATTCCTATGGTTTGCAAAGACGGGAGGTTACAGGGCCCTCTAATCTCAACCATCTTTATGTTATACTCTAAAATTTTGATATGGACATTCTTATCAGTTCTACCTTTATCTTTTATCGGATAACTATTCGTTATCTAGTTTCATAATCATAGGAGAGTACAAGGATCATTAAAACCGAAGTCGATTACACTAGGTAGTTTTTGGGAAAGTAATAGAATCAGATAGAACATCCGTTTTATCAAAGTATGGCTCATCAGTATGATAACAGATAGCTTATTAAACCGTGTATTAAGGATCATTGCTTTAGGATAAATAATCATATACTAGATTCTTGAAGAACCAAGGGGCTTGCTGTAAAATGTAGTTCGTGCATCTTGGAGCTGTAAACAGCTTCTATTTGATATTTAAAATGTCATAGAAGGATGCAGGTTTCTTCCTGGATTTAGCACAAAGTTCCTGCAATCATAGATGATTGTTTTTTATGAGTGATGCGTCACTTCATACAGTCATACAGAGTTGAGGATATATTGCTTGAAAGAAATATAAAATTCGATTGTACCTCGATTGCAGAAGCCAAACGTAAAATTGTAGCTTCACCCCATGGACGGCCGATTAGTTGCAGGCCTACTGGAAGGCCTTGTTTGTCATAACCAACCTGAAACCGGCATGATGAGAATTCATAGCAGAATGTTGAAGCACCCCTAGTTGATTGTTTATATTGAATATTTACATGTTAGTGAGGAAAGAATTGCAAGATCACTTACAGGAACAGTAATAGCTGGAAGACCGAGTAGATTACCAGCAAGAATGAACCGCATGAGATAACCTGAAACAGAGTGAAGTGCATCAGAAAATGGTGAATCTAGAATATGCAAGAGAAACGTACAACTTAGTATATTGAAGTAGACAAACCTGTAACCTGCATATCTGTCTCTCCATCTTTCAAAGCACTAGGTGGTATTTTTGGTGCTGTCATGCTGTGGTGCAAAAAAAAAAAAAGCATAACCATCTAGTCAAAGAAACAGAGCTTGGATTCCTCCAGCATGGACAAAGAATTGTATCCGACAAATTTTCAGTTTCCCATCGTTTCTACTGACTCAGTAATATTTAAACTCTTGAAAGAAAATACTTGAATCAATTCATTAACAGAAGTTGTTCAAATGGTAATGTTAAACATACATACCCAGTTGTTGGGGTCACTATGACATCAGCCTTCTTGAAGATCTCCATGTGATGATGCATTAGCCTTCGTCTGAAAGGCCAAAACAAGTCGGGCCAAGCGGAAATTGGAACCAGATTTCAAATATCCCAAATATCTTTAATATATTTTTTTGCTAATAAAGCGAAAGCTATCCCCGGTTTAAATATCAGGAAAAAAATGTTTTTCTCTACCTTAAACGATGAAAATTGTTAGTTTACTAACAATTAATTCAAGTCAGGTATCAACGTCTAAAGCGATGACATGACATTGTCACATGCCCAAAAATAATAATGTGATATATATTATCTAAAGTGATGATGACACATATTATCTAAAGCGTCTTGAAGATCTCCATGTGATGATGCATTAGCCTTCGTCTGAAAGGCCAAAACAAGTCGGGCCAAGCGGAAATTGGAACCAGATTTCAAATATCCCAAATATCTTTAATATATTTTTTTGCTAATAAAGCGAAAGCTATCCCCGGTTTAAATATCAGGAAAAAATGTTTTCTCTACCTTAAACGATGAAAATTGTTAGTTTACTAACAATTAATTCAAGTCAGGTATCAACGTCTAAAGCGATGACATGACATTGTCACATGCCCAAAAATAATAATGTGATATATATTATCTAAAGTGATGATGTGACACATATTATCTAAAGCGGTGACGTGACACATATCAATCTATCAAAGTGATGAAGGACTACTATCATTACTTTCAACACGTGATGTGTTACGTCATCACTCTATCCTAAAATGTATTGGTTGTTAGTTAATTAACAATTTTCATTCAATCGGGGATCATTTTATCCTAAAATACTTAAAAAAATAATATGGGTCAAAGTGACTATTTTGTTAAACATTAGGGGTGAATTTCAACATTATGCCATACTTATATCACAAGATAAAGCAGCGGGCTTCAAATCATACCATTGCCATTTAGCCTTACCTAAGACATTGGGCAGCTACATAGTCTGATGCAGTGAATGACCGGAAAAGTGCCATACTAGTACGAGTATCATACGTTAATTTCACACCTTTCCTACATATTTCAGAAAGGAAATGAGATCATTATCTGTCAAACATCAAAAATACTTTCATAGAACACAAAGCTCAACTAAGTTGGTTCATGCAGCCATCCTTCCATTAAAGTTTGGAATTCGAATCCCAATATTTGCAACTCTTTTTCTTTATCCTCGTTTTAGCTAGTTAGATATGATAAAAGCAAAGAACCATACCCATCTTCACAATCCGCATTTAACGAGCACAGTGTTTCTGATCCAATGGCAACAATATGAGCAGTGCGCATCTCATTTAGTTCTGGTATTACTATCTCTATTGTCTTCAAACATAACAGTCATCAGTTTCTTATAACATAAATATGTTAATGTTAAAGTTGAAGAAACTGGGAATTGGCTGCAAGAATAACAACCGAGACCAACTTACTTCACATCCATGGTTTTTCGACAAAAGGTTTAGAACATCTTCACAAGCATCCGAGATATCAGTTGAATGTACATCATTAAACCACTGCAGAAGAAAACTGTATATTGAGAAATATTTCTTAAACAAAAATTAGAATATTAATTTAAAAACAAACTATGTGTTTTCAAGAGAACAAGGGGAACTACCTCACTATACTTCCCCAGTCGCAGTGATCCCAAAGTGGTGGCATTCTCAAGTGATGTCAAATCTGGAAAACAAGGGGGAGGCTACAAAAATACCGTGCAATAATGATTAAATAATGTAGATGCAAACAACATAAAGTGCAGTTCAGTCATTCGTTGCTCAAACTTGGATGAAATCGGGTACATGAATGTGTCCGACATGGATATATTCAATTTGTTTCTATTTTTTATGTTTTGAAGAGTTTTTTTTAGAGGGTTAAACCCTTATATATGTCTGGATATGCGGCAAAACGTGTACTTTAGGAAAGATGAAAAGTAGAAAAGTAAATGAGTGAAGCTACTTGAGCTTGAATATGATAACTAAAGCTTGACCGAGCTCGAAATGAAGCTTCGAGTTCAAATCGAGCCAGCTCAAGCCTGGCATTGGATTGACACAATTGCACCCTTACGTACAAGAGTGATTAGCTTAATTCAACAAGATACTTGAAAAGACGTATATGGTTCTGTAACATGAATT
Organism: Hibiscus syriacus; assembly: GCF_006381635.1. Classification (NCBI taxonomy): domain Eukaryota; kingdom Viridiplantae; phylum Streptophyta; class Magnoliopsida; order Malvales; family Malvaceae; genus Hibiscus; species Hibiscus syriacus. The sequence continues at coordinate 16,010,596 of NW_024062900.1, read as the reverse complement.
TAAGGAACAGCATTCAGCACAGGTAAGTATTTCAAAAGTTTGGACAAATATTAACAAGGTTCTCGAGGTTACCGGTCTCAAACAGATTCTGTCCGCTGGAGAAGAACCCAAAATTGCTGCATACCTGAAAAGCCTCTGTAGAGTTAGCAAAATTAAAAAAACACAACTTTACCAATATTTATTAACTATGTTACTCGGTAAAGTGTGATTTCGTGTATATGTTTGACTTGAAATGTTTAATTTTCTTTCAAACTTTTTCATGTATTTGAAGGGTCTTTGGAAGATCATACATCCGTGACTATGTCTATATATGTGTCAAAATAGGTGGTGAACATGAATTCTTCAAGAAAAATGAAGAATTAGAGTGGCATAGCTTTTCACCATCACCAGAAAGTTCAACCTCTCAGTTCACCAAAAATGCAAAATATGAATGGTCTTAACTGCTTAGAAATTACATCAAATTGTTACTACAGTTACTGTAATTCAAAAGTGCCAGAGTTTTACACTAGTATGACATCCTCCACTGTTGAGGCTATTGGTCCAATGATTTCCACAGTCCCAGAATCACATAATGACCTGTGGAGATGAAGTATTGAAAAAAAAGAAAAAAGAAAAAAATGGGCTCTTCAGAAAACATAAACCAGTTATCTGTTATGCAGCCTATAGAACAAGAGCTTACCCTTCCATGCTTGTCCGTCCGTAAGTCGTTTTCAAGCCCACAACACCGCAAAGAGATGAAGGAATACGGACAGAACCTGCCCTTTTTAACAGGTAAGCATCTACCACCAGTATATGTAAAAGAAATAAACAAGATTCCAATTAAGGTGATAAATTTTTACAACCTCCACCATCTGTTCCAAGGGCAGCAGAACATAGTCCAGAAGCTACGATTGCTGCTGGACCGGAGGAGGATCCACCTGTATATCTTTCCATTGCATGAGGATTTCTGGTTGTTCTGTACCTCAATATTTTATAAGTTAATTAAGATCAATTCCGTAAATTGGTATGGTTTGCCGTATCTAAATATGCATATTTTTATATCTGCTGGATGATAAATATACCCATAGATTGGATTATTTCCAGTTGTGCCCATGCCTAACTCATGCATGTTGGCCTTCCCAATAAGAATCACACCGCAGCTCCGCGCTCTCGAGACACAAACTGCATCCTTTTTAACGGAGCGAACCTCGTGCATCCATGACGTTGCACCTATCAGCAAAAACAAAAATTTCAATCTATCTTCTTTGCAACTACAAAGAAAATTTCCAGGAAGATTACTTAAAATAAGTGGTGAGCTTATTTACCCTTAGATGGATGAGGATAGCAGTCTATATCATCCTTGATTGCCATGAAAATCCCATCCAAGATTGACAATGGATTTCCTGCATGATTCACACCAACAGCTCTTTTTCAGTTGTTCTAATCTATAGAAGAACTTTATGCTAACCATAATATGTGATTTAAGAGTATTAAACAACATCATGAACAAATAACGTAATGGTATACCTTCCTCGAACCTTTTTGTCGAAGCTGCAGCTTGCTTCCTTATGTCCTCGGTATCGAATGAAATCAATAACGGTGTTGGGGGCTTATGATAGTTGCACTCTTCAATTACTGAGATGATCTTTTCTGCAACCTATAAACCAAAAGTGGAAATTTTCTTTGTAAATTTAGAGTGAAAGCAACTCTAGCGTTTAATGTCGACTTACCATGGAAGGTGTCACAATTTTATGTCGATAAGCATGAGCATAGTCACGAATCTTCCAATACTGGAACGATGGAAGCAAATCCGCGCTCCAGCAACTAGGTGGATCATAATGAGGAAGACACTTTAAGGCCGATCCAACTCGATCCTCAGGTCTTCCTTCTTCATCTGCGGTGACAACGGAAGGTTCTGCGTCTGGTTTGATATGCACAAATGATCAGTTAGTCTTCTGAAGTACAACAAATTACTGATACGTTTCTTGCTCAGTTCACATTTCTTGTTCTCAAACTCACTAAAATAACCAAAAACAAATATATTACCAAAATAAACATGCCAATTGCCATCTTGGAGCATCCAATTTCAAAACTTGTTAACAAAAAATTGACCAATTATGACATGATAAAATACTAAAATGCAAAAACTACAGAAAAACTAAACCTTGAGGAGGGAATTCAGGTTTAAACATGGGTGCTTCTGGTATCACGGTGTTCTGCAACATCTGCAAAATACCAACAAAAAAAGATGAAAATCGCCATTGAATTCTCTTGAGAATACCCATAATTCAAACCGATAAGCATAAAAAACAAACAGAAAGAGGGCAAAGAAAATGGACCTGGACCATTTTGTTCTGCTTTTTCAAGAAAGACATGATGGAAGAACCTATGACCGGAGCTTCAGCCATCGTCACAAACAGCTTCAGCATAAAACCCGTTAAATGAGGAGCTGCAAAGCACCCAAATCTAAAAATGATCAAATTGTAAGCCAAAGGGATCAAATATATCAAATATCCATGAAGAAAAAGATCATTCGAACGTATATACAAATCGTGAAAGCTGATACCTTTGATCACTTCAGGCTCGTACTTGACAGTCGACAAGTCCAGTTTCTCGACCGGCACCATAACCTTCTTCTTCCCCATCTCTGTTAATGAAGCTTTGACTTAGCAATGAGGGCGGTGAATTGTATATAAGCTATTTTGGGTGAGTTTTGAACAAGTCTTTATTGGCATTGACTAGCAAGCTGATGATGATCTGGGTGTGTCTACCAAGCGAGAAATATTGTATGAACCGTCGTTTTTTTACATATTATATGTATTAATTAAATGACAACCATATTTTTTTAGCAATTCATTCATTATTGGCTTAGTGTAAGAATCCTGTCGAATTCGTTGAAAAAAATTCGTCTGCCGCCATAATTTTTCTTTAAGTTTTTCCAGAATAAAATTCTTTGATTTTTTAAAAGTTTCCTAAAATTCCAAAAACAAAAAAACTTAAAATTCATATGCCTTAAAACTTATCTACCACCGTCAAGTTTACCGCCGGCGTTTTTATTAAAAAAAAACCTCAAAAATTCATTTATTAGAAAAATAATCATCAAACCGCATTAACTGAAAAAATACCGTCAACTTGTCCACATAGGGTCACGTTGCTTCTTACAGAACGCATATAAAAATCTCGCGTTTTATGGGATACGCGACCAATTCAATGTGAAAATACTTTTTAGAAAATATAATTTAATATTAGGTTAAACGATCTCACATTGTACAAAGCGTGAGGTCCACGAGAAATTAAATTTATTGTGGGTAGCATTTAACAAACATCGCGTTCTACATAACACAAAGTATATGTATTTCCAATTCACATAGCAAGTGTTTTTAGGCATGTTCGAGGGTAATTTTCGGGTAGTTTATATAAAAAAATTGTAATTTAAAAGATTAGAGGCGTAGTATTGGAATTTATCTTTCATTTGAGACCAATATCGACACATACGAGATATTGTAAGCAAGTTAAAAATCGCGTTGAAAAAGGTTTAAAAGCTTGTTTTGTGCACGAAGAAAAAGCTAAAATGGTTTGATAGGCATATTCGAGGGAGGGTTTTTTGGTAGTTAATCTAATTTTTTTTTGTAACTTATAAGATTAGAGACGTAGTATTATAACTTATCTTTCAATTGAGGGTATTATCGACACATACAAGGTATTATCGACACATACAAGATATTTTAAGCGATGTAAAATAGCGTTCAAAATGGTTCCAAAGTTTGATTTCTACGTGAAGAAGAAGCTAAAATGACTTAATAGGCATGTTCAAGGAGTATTTTCAAGAAAATAATCTAATTTTTTTTAATTTATAAGATTAGAGGCGTAATATTAGTACTTATGTTTTAATTGAGGCTAGTATCGACACATACGAGACATTCTAAGTGGTGTAAAAATCGCATTGAAAAATGGTTCGAAACCAAAAGAAATTTAAAACTAACGAATATATTTTGCTAATTACAAAAGTTGTACATACATAGTTTCGGAGAGTGCATAGTTTCGACTCTCCTGTTCTTTCTCTATGTTCGACCAAATCCTCTTCACATAATTAAAATAACATAACATAAAATATAATACCATAAATTAAAATATCATAAAATACAATTACATAATTATGATACATAAGTTGTAAATGAAGCAATATTTTACGCTATGTTGATCATAGTTTTGATGGAACAAGAAGTTTTTCGAATCTTCCATGTACGAGGAAAACCCTAGGTTCTCGAGTGGAGGTGTGTCATTTTTCAAATTAGTATCACATCACAAGTGAGAAGAAGAAGAGGATGTATTTTTAGAAACGAGAAGAAGAAGGTTCATGAGATAAGTGGGTTTGATGGAACAAGAAGTTTCTTGAATTCCATATACAAGGGAAGCCATGGTGTTGAACCTATTTTGATATAACAAATTAAAGGAAAAATGTTTTTGGACTAAATTGAATTTATTCAAAGCTTTCAAAAATAATTCAAAGTCCATGAAACATGAATTTGAACACAAAAATGATTTTCTAGAAAAGAAGTATCGATATTGTTCTTACAATATCAATACAACAAGAACAATATCGATACCCAAGGTAACGGAAGTATCGATACTCTCATGGCATCATCAATACTGCCTATTGATGTTAAATGTGTTCATATTCAAGTAGGTATTTTTCGTACCGATACTCAAAGGAGTATCGATACTACTTTGTATATTAATATTGATATCATAAACCCTAGTATCAATAATCCCAACCCAATGGTAAAAAAACAACTAGTTTTTATTAGTATAGTATCGATACTCCAAGCTCAAGTACTGATACTCCCAGGTTTGGGCAGTTTTATTTTCCAACTTTTAAATCCCCAACGACTCCAAAACATCTCCAACGGCTAGAAACGACTAGAAACCCATTCCAACATATAAAAACAAGTTGATGACACTTGAAGAAGTTTACATAATACCTATCTAAACATTGATCATCAAGAGAAAAGATTTCATTCTTTATTCTTTGTTTTCTCTTGTAATTTGAGAGGTTTCTTGTTTACTTTCTTTGTATCTTTTTGTAAAAAGGGTTTGGTTATAGTTTAGTCATCGAGAACTAGAGAGTTGTAAAAGGTTACTCTTGAGCCTAGAAAAAGAAAGAACAAATTAGTGAATTTGTTAGAAATCCTTAGTGTAAAGCTAAGGTAGTACATGTAAACTTCATTTGAGAAAGTTGAACAACTCTAAATACTTGTGCAAATTTCCTATCCTTTCTCTCCATACCCTAAACTTTTTAATTGGCCAATTCACCCCCTCTTGGTACTTTTTCAATTGATCGATAGAGTTACGAAAATCCCAACAATTGGTATTAAAATGGGTCATAAATTGATCTTCTAACAACCTTGTAAAGATCCTAAGAGCTCTCTATCAATTCCCGATGCAACCAAGAAGATGACTTCCCCATCCAGCGCGTACTACCTTGAGGAATCTCACTTCATCCATAAGCCTCCATACTTCAATGGAGCAAAGTATTCTTATTGGAATAATAGAATGATGTTTTTCATCAAAGCCACCGACCTTGTGATTTGGAGTGCCATTGTTGACGATTCTCTCGTTCCTCCAAGGAATATATCAATATGGACAAGTGAAGATAGGAAGCTTGTCTAACTCAATGTCAAAGCCATACACATTCTTTTTTGTGCTATTGGCCCGAATGAATATAGTGGAGTATCTTCATGCTATAAGGCTAAGGAGATTTAAGATAAGTTGGATGTAACACCACAATTTAGGGGCTAAAATTTAAAAGTTATAAAGTATTGAATTTAAGTGATATTTTGGAAGAAAATGAGGATTAAAATATAAAATCGCAATGTTGGTAGACCATTTTAGAAAGTGTAGGAATTTGGGGACCAAACTCATAATTTACCCATTTTTCTTTAGGTGAGAATTATAAACCCCCTCTTCCGTCTATTTTCCCAGAATGTTTCCCATTTACTCTCCCCCCGGTCAACTACTTTGAGCTCCGATTTCTCCACCGTTCGTCGATCCGAAACCACCATCTTGTTCGTTGTTGATCGATGAACAAAACCTCTCAAACCTCTCGTTGTGAATCGGCGTCGTTCGCCATAAATCTCAACCCGATCACTATTAGTTTTCCGTCGATTCAGGTTGATTCAACCACCCGTTTTCGACACCTCCCGCACCATCATGTTCCTTGCATTGTTCCGAGTCCACCGGTGTTCTTCTTGTCTCCGTCGTGCTAGCGCGTGAAAGGGTGAGGAAGTTTAAGTTTCCAACGTTTTAGAATCGAGCTCTATGTCGTTCAAAATTGTGAACTGAGCTTGGTAAGTGTCTCAAAATCCCTTAAAATAATTTTTGGAATTTTTCGAAGCCCGTAGGCCACTGCACACGCTCCCACGCGCCGCCCCTGCGCGTAGGGAAGGTCCACCGCATGGTGGACAGTTTGACCCCGTTTGACTGACCCGACCCAACCCGACTGCCTGACCCATTGACCGTTAATCGTTGACCGCGTTGACCATTGACCGTCGTTAACTGCCGTTGATTGCCATTGATCGACCGTTGACTTTTTCCTGTATTACCTATCCTAATGTTTTTCGACGTCCTGAGTCCGTTTTTTAGGTCTGTTTTGCCAAATTCAAACCCGATAAGCTGTTTTTCACTAATTTATCACCCGATTCGATCTATTTTTCGGAATTAAGCTCCGTTTTTTATGAAATTTCTATTCTTATGTATTTGAGGAATTATTGGAAGTTAAATTAAAGATCAAGGGCGTTCGAATGGAATTTAAATTGTTGATCAGTATGGCACAAAAAATGAGGTAATACAATACTACCTCTTTATGCTTTATGAAACATGTTGATATTGGTAAATGCATGAATAAGATAATTTTGGTCTTATCTGTATAGTTAGGTAATTCTTACATTCGATCTGAATGCGGTAAAAAGTCAGTTACTCAATGAAATTATGATGGTTCGTACAAGGAATTAGAAGTTGTTAAGGAATAACTTTAAGTTTAGAGATTATTTGGAAAATCAACAAAACCTAGGATCTCTTAATTAATTTTATTTATCGCTGTTAAGAGTTTTAATACCGAAGTTACATGGTTAAGGAATTACGAAAATGCCCTTGAGAGGTAAAAATAGTTCGAGTTGACTCTGAGTGAGAGAGTACCTTAAGAATTCATTCCAAACCTGATAAATTACAGATTTAATTTTTAAAATCCTGTCTTTGTACAGAAAATTCCTGATAACTTGTTTGTAACATCTGAGAAGGAAGTTGACCCGAAAATCTCCGAGTTAAGAGTATATACTTGAAGAATAATTTATTGAGGGTGATTCTTTATAAGAATTATTCAAAAAAGAAAGGAATAGATAATAAGTTTAAATTAAATAATAAGGTCGGATGGAAGGAAACGATTTAAATACGCTGGAATGAAAATGACCCAAGAATATCACCAAGCTCAGGAATAATTAGATATCCTCGAGCTCTGAAATGAATGGAATAAAATTGAGCACCAAAATAACCAAAATACCCTTATGGCCTAGACTAAGTAAATGTCTTGGATTAATTAAGGAATCCAAATAAACATGGGTGTTGTACTGCCCTTAAAAGTTATGGAAACAACCTAAGTGAGCCGGTCAACCCTAATGATATGTCAGTATCTGAATGACATAGATATCACTTGAATGTGTGTTCGTATTCTCAAGTTTGGATTAATGATAATTCTAGAAGTAATCAGCTCAGCTCAATTCTAGATTGCATTCTGTACTAAGAAGGGTATATTCGTTAGATAAATCAACCACGAAGACTAAATTGATATGAACGAAAGTACAATATGTATCTAAAATTCAGAAATGTTTGAATTACTCTGCAAAAATCTAGAGTAACCAGGATAAACTTGACTACTAAATGAATTAAGTAACCTCAAGGACCGAGGATTAAGTAAGTGATTAGGATAAGTATGGAAACTCGTATGAACTTACATGATGTATCATCCCTATGGGTTATGAACCATAAATCAAGTACGTCGATATTTCATGATATTGTGGAAGCGTGGAAATAAAATAAATACCATTGAAATATCTATTCAATGATGATTCCGAAGATGATCTATGGACAATAATTTTTGGTATTAAAGAGTAAATACCATGGAAGGATAATGAATTGACCAGACGACAAGCATATGTTCTTGGAGTTATTTGATAATCCGATCAATCGATATAGATTGAATCTTCATCTCTTCCTTATCAGCTCAAACCACATTATGCATAACTGATGATTTTTTCAGTTAATGAACTCTTCCAATAGTGATTCTAACTTCCTGCATTCTATCGGTGCACTAAAGATCCTTGTTTCTCTGCCTGATAAGATTATCCAGTATCTCTGAATAATATTTGTAAACACTACTAGTGTGTTCCCTAATCACATAAATATTTTATCTGATTTTCGACTTGAATTCTATTCTGATACATTACATTAATTATGTTCTGATTTCTAATATGGATTCTATTCTGATATATGATCTGAATTCTGTTTTGATTTTTGATATCTCTGTTTACCGACGGAGAAATGTTTTATCTGGGGAGTTTATTGTTAGAGGAAATATATCTGCATGTTTATCGACTGTGTGCTCAGGGCCTTACTAGTTGTGCGGGGTGTATGGTTTTGGGGAACCTACGCAAACAGATTGTGAAAGGATGGGGGTAGTGTTATGTTTTTAAAAAATATATTTTAAAAAGATTTGTATATTTTCACTGGTTTTATGGGAACACACTAGATAACCTATTCTAATCTCTTGAATTCAGTCATCCGAAATATTTTTTTGAACTGAAAGCTCACTGTCTGTTACTACCTGAAATATCAGTAGGATCTCCACTCAACATAAAGATCTGTAGATGTCTGAACCGATAAGGAAATATATGTTTATCTGTATCTGCATGTTCTTCAGCATCATCTGGTAGTTATGTATTATTGAGCTTTCCAAAACTCACTCTGTTACTCACCTTTTCAGGTTAAAAAGAATCGTACCAGTGCATCTATCGATATCAGTAAGGGAGTTCTTTCGGCGTTGCTTGCAGAGTATGATACATATGATTAGGGGGCATGTAATTGTATTTTGTTTTATATACGGGGATTGAAAAACTATTTTATTTCCGCATACTGATGAATCATTTTACGAGTTACATGTTTTAATAAAAGTTTTAAATTTTCTGAGATTTTACAGTGGGTCGCTCTGGTGGCTTTAATGTGACACCCCAGATCGGATCGGGTTACCTGCATCGGTCTTAGGGGGTTACATTAAGTTGGAGGTGGCTCATGAAGGAACAAGTGAAGTGAAGAAGTCCAAGTTTGGAATTCAGATGAAGCCTGGTGAAGACATAAAGGTGATTTATAATCGGTTCACTTCAATCATCAACGAGTTGAAGAACGTTGGGAAGGTTTATCCCAATGAAGAAATAGTGAGAAAGATGCTTGCCTCATTGCCTACTTCTTGGGAAGGAAAAGAAACTGCCATCGAAGAAGCCAAGGACTTTGAGTTGTATACCCTTGATGAGCTTATTAGTTCTCTACTTACTCATGAGGTGAAACTCCAAAATAAGAATGAAGAAGAGGAATAGAATAACAAGAAAAAGAAGGAGGTGTGAATCACCTTCAAATCCACCAATGAGAGTAATCAAGACTTAAGTGAAGAGGTGGATGAAGATGAAGAGATGGCCAAGCTCTTCAAAAGATTCACAAGATTCATGTCTTCCAAAGAAAAGAAAGTGAAGCATGAATCGAGTAATAGGAAGGGTCACTCAGTGTACTTTGCGTGCCAAAGAACGAGATATGTCAAATATGAATGTCATCTCCTAAAGAAGAAGATATCAAGCAAAAAAAAGGTGTTTGTGGTGCTTGGAGTGATGAAGAAGACTCCAATGATGAAGATGAATTTGTCAACCTATGTCTCATGGCCAACAAAAAAGATTCAATTATGATTTAAATTATTATTCATTTAAAGAATTACAAGATGTCTATGATGAATTGTATTTGGAATTTGAGACCATGAATTCCATATATAAGAAATGATTTCAAAATTTAAAATTGAAAATGATATTCTTTTGAAAGTAAAAATAGATTTTGAAAAAACAAAATGAAATTTGAAAAATGATTTTGAAGATGATTTAGAAAAAGAAAAACTTAATTTAAAAGTTAAGTTTGAATTCTTAACAAAAGAAAAAGAAATAATTTTTCAAAACAATTCATCATGTTTAAAAATGGAAAAATGCTCACATTGTCATTTCCATGGTCACATGGAACATACTTTTCCTTTAAAACTTAGAAAACCTTTTAAAATTAGGCAAGTATGGGTTCCCAAGGGAACAAGAGACTTTTTCCCTAACATTCAAGGATCCAAAGCAATTTGGATACCTAAATCCAAATAAATGTCTCTTGTAGGTGTGTGAGAGCAATGATGACAAAAGTGAAGAAATTCAAATGCTCTAACCACACAAAGAAAGGAATGAGTAATCTCTAAATTTAATGTTTTTGTTTCTATATATTGGTTGCCTATTTTTTTTATGCATGCATGAGCTTTGAGTAAAAATGATAAATTTTTCTCATGTATTTTAAAATGTGTTATGATGAACATTTTAAAGTGTTAATGATTTTTATTGAGTTTTTTGTTCATCATAATGATTTTTGGTCAAATTTGCTTTTAATGTTTTGTAATTGTTTTTACAAAATTTTACTTTTGACCTTAAATTTAAATGTTTATGCATGTGTTTTTTATTGAATATAATATCTCTCTAACAATTGATATCAATTTTTTTAATGCATAACATTCTTTTTAAAAGCTTTATGCATATGAACTTTAACTTCTCATGTTAATATTGCATAAAGTAGTATAAACTTAGATTTATTGAATTTCATGTGTTACTAACATGTTTGCTCATCTTTGTTGAAATTCAATAATTTTTAAGTTTCAAGCTTTTAAAGTCAATTTTATTAATGCATTTATTGAGGGGGGAGCTTTTGATTTTTCAAATGATTTTAGGATAAAATTTCTTACTCACTCTCCAATGTTGCTTTGAACTTAAAATATTTGAATTATTTTTGATATACCAAAAAAGGGGTAGAAATATAGCTTTAAAATATCAATTCAAGAATGAAAAAGGGGAAACTTTAATATCTTACCAACATATTTCTCTTTTTCAATGTCATTTTTCAAGTGTTTTGTTATATCAAAAATGGAGAGATTGTTGAACCTATTTTGATATAACAAATTTAGGGCAAAATGTTTTTGGACTAAATTAAATTTATTCAAAGCTTTCAAAAATAATTCAAAGTCCATGAAACATGAATTTGAACACAAAAATGATTTTCTAGAAAAGAAGTATCGATATTGTTCTTATAATATCGATGTTGTTCTTGTAGTATCGATACCAAAGGTAAGGGAAATATTAATACTCTTATGGCAATATCAATGCTGCCTATAGATGTTAAATGTGTTCAGATTCCAGTAGGTATTTTTGGTATCGATACTCAAAGGAGTATCAATACTACTTTGTATAGTAGTGTCGATACCGTAAACCCTAGTATTGATACTCGTAGCCCAACAGTAACAAACAACTAGTTTTTATTAGTGCAGTATTGATACTCCAAGCTCGAGTACCAATACTCCTTGGTCTGGGCAGTTTTATTTTTGCAGTTTTAAGTCCCCAACGGCTAGAAACCCATTCCAAAATATAAAAATAAGTTGAAGACACTTGAAGAAGGTTACATAACACCTATCTAAGCATTAATCATAAAAAAACTTTCATTATTTATTCTTTGTTTTCTCTTGTAAATAGTGTGTTTTAGTGAACTTAATTGTATAAATACCTTGCTTTGAGAGGTTTCATGTTTACTTTCTTTTTATCCTTTCGTAAAAGGGGTATGGTTATAGGTTGTAAAAAGTTACTCTTAAGCCTAGAAAAAGAAAGAACAAATTAGTGAATTTGTTAAAAATCCTTAGTGTGAAGCTAAGGTAATGGATGTAGACTTAATTTGAGGAAGTTGAACCACTCTAAATACTTGTGCAAAATTTCATATCATTTCTCTCCATACCCCAAAATTTTAAATTGGCCAATTTACCCCCTCTTTGCACTTTTTTGGTTGATCGATAGAGCTACAAAAATCCCAAAACATGAGTTCTTGAATGAAGGTGTGTCATTTGTCATATCAGCGTCACAAGTGATAAGAAAATTATGCCACTAGAAGATGATGCCTTTTTAAAAATGATAAGTTTTTCGAAAAGGCTAGGTTACTCGTGTTGAAGAAGGTTCATGAGAAAAGTGGGTTTGATGGAAGAAGAATCGGGCATAAAAATTGAATTCAGAACCACGCTCACGACTACAACAACAAACATCTTCCGTTGAATTATTTGTTCGGATTAATGACCATAATTAATGCAACCAGAAGATGATACCCTTTTAGAAATTATAAGTTTATCAAGAAGGCTAGGTTACTCATGTTGAAAAAGGTTCATTAGAAAGACGGTTTTGAAGGAACAAGAAGTTTCTTGATAAGACCATGTTTGATGGAAAAAATGTGAAAGATTTACTCATGACCTTACAAGAGAAACTCAAAGGGCTACGTCCTTATAAAAGACACATTCTTTGGGTGGCATAACTTATAGCACCGATATTGACAAAATGATCTCTAAGTTTCGTGCCAAGTCGAGCCACCAGAAGATGAGCCCTATATAAGTAGACACCTCGCGTTCAACAGTAGAATGCCATCAGAAGAGGATGTCTTAAATAGGCACATACCACACGCTCTGTGAAACGTGTTTTCCATTGAGATTCCTAACAGTTTAAAGGGCCTTACATTCAGAAAGGCACGTGATTTGGAAAAAAATTATCTATAAATATGAACGATAACCATTTTAAATGAATAGCTTCGTAAAAAATATTTAATGGCAAGATTTTTTGTAATTGTGTTCAATTCCGAAACTTATTTCTACAATTCCATCAATGCCAAGATAAAAAAGATGAGTTATATGATTTAATTTCAATGAAGCTTAAAAATCTACAACACGATAGATGTCTTCATTGCAAATATTCCCGTTGATGAGTCCGACCCTGAAGTACATTACATACTGACCTTATCAAATGCAAGCGATCTTCAGAAGACGTTTAAAGCTTACACATGTGTCAATGGTATGAACATCGAGTTTACTTTCAAATTTGAGGAATAAACATCTTCATCAAGTAACGCAGAAGCATCTCGGTTGTCACAAAATGAAGAGGCAAAGAGATAGTTCTGCTACGTTATGCTCGTAAACATCAGGAGAATGAGCAAATAAATAAGGAACTGAACTTAACATTAGATATTTCTACAAACTACGAAGAAACAGAAACATACTCATTCTCTATTAATTTCAACTAACTGTAACTTCGTGTGGTTCTTTTTTTATTATGTTTATAAATTGACATTTAAATAAATTAATGTGTTGTTAAAAATTAAATTTGAAAAAATATGATGGTTTTCAAAGTATTTATGCATCAAACCAAACAACTAATTATCATATTATTGAAGGATAATTTAAACAAATCAATAATATAAACAAATTTTAACATTATATTCAATTCGATTTGATGATATATTTAAAACATAAAAAACTACATTTTTTATATAATGTTTTATTTTTTTTACTACAATCGCAAACCACATAATTTTCATATTTTTTATTTTTATTTTCATATTTTTTCATTCCTCTCTCGAATTCGTTCGTTGCATCGGTTTGGTAAGTCTTCACACTTCTTCTTCTCTATTTTCATCTTCTTATCATCTTCTACAAGTTTACTCTTATGATCCTCAACTATCGACTTTATTACCTCCTTTACCCGTTCTTCTTCATCTGAAGACGAGCTTGAATCTGAATCATCGGAGTTGGAGTCGGAAGACCCAAAAATAAAGTTTGGAACCATAAAAAAATTTCCCCATATATACATGATTTTGAATAACTTAAACAGAATGTGAGGAAAAAGACTTGTGGGGTCCTATTTATGCAAGTCTTCGCACCCTATCAAACATGATATTTAATATACCTCACGTTACACGAAACACGAGGTTTTTGGGGATTCATGACTTCAATTTCTAACTTGGATTCCTAACATGGTAGGAATTTACTTTCTACTAACCACGAGGTCCATTATTTTTTATAAAAAATATTTTTGAAACTATAAGTAAGGTGAAGTAATGTATCTTTTGAATTTTATTTGTCTGATGAACTAAATATATTTTTGTAAGTTTTATTAACTAAATATGAAATTGGAGTTCAATTAACTAAAAAACATTACAATCAAGTTTTTAAAACATTACATAATTTTCATTTCAAGTAAAAAACAACTAATGATGCATATATCCACCCGTATCGCACTATGGTGGACGACGAGCCCAACGCAGATTCCTACGAATCAATCTATCTTCATCAGCATCACCACCACCACCACCACCACAATCATCATCGTCATCACCATCTACACGTGTAGTACCATCGTTAGAACTAGGATCGAGACCAGTGTAGAATATGCTCTCTGAAGACAGCTGCTCAACACTGTCGGATTCGAAGTTTGTTTCCAATGGTGGAAATTGAAATACCGATGGTGGAACAAATACATAAGAAAGTGATAGATAATGTGTTTGAACTAGTATACGAATGCAATACGAAGGGACAATAATCGAATAGGAACATCATATGTTGGGAGATGGGTTGACAAGCGAACTGTTTATCCAATCTCTTCGACCACTAGAACACCCATATCGGATGATGATATTACCAATTAACATCCGTCTTCCCTTATCACGTTAAGTCATGCAATTCATCCAAGTCTGGTGGTGGTGGCGGAATTGTTTGGACACAATTAAATTTTTGCATCACACGATCGGTAGGATGCCACTCGACTATCTAATAGAGTATCAACGAGGACCACCAACATCAAAACGACCGAATTGACACCTATTTCATTCGAAGTATACAATGTACTAACATCATCCTTGTATGGAGTCCACATGAACTATAAATTTTTTAAAAAATAAGTTAAATAAACTTGAATTAAAAAAATAATTTTTAAATTAAAAAAATAAAATCAATTACAATTATTGTCTCGTCTTTCATCTTATCAATCAACAATCTAAAATCACCCTGAGTTTTTGATAAATGGCGTGAATCAATGTACCGGTCCACATATCATTCATATAACAAAATATAATTATTTTTCATATTATAACAAAACATATAATAATATAAATATATAAAACTAGTTTATTTTTAATTACATCCGAAGTAGTGGAAACTGAAATGGGGTCGGTTCTTTAAGAGCCAAGTGTAAAAATGACATTTGGAACAAACCCATGATTGCAAGAACATCAAACACCATCCAAGAACTTATTTGTCTGGATCGACTAATTTACAAAGCTCCCGGAACAGAAAGGTCAATATTGTCAATCCCTAATTCATATTTTTCGAATCTCACAAAATGCATAGATAATACAAATAGATCAGATGCATTTTGTTATAGGATTTATCTGGCATCAAGATCCCCCAATAACTCGTAAAATATAAGCATGAGCAAATCGCTATAAAATTTTAAAAAAAATCATAAATTAAAAAATTATCGAAAAATATCAAAAATAAATAATCATGAATTTTAAAAAATACCTCATTAATTATTGGAGTAGCATTAGGAGTAGTTGAGTAAAATTATAGTCCAAAAATTCAATTTTGATCTTCCCTCAATCCAAATCATGATCGCGAGGAGGAATTCCGAGCAGTTCCTCATGCAAGACGTACTAGTAGTCATCGACAATATTGGTAATAGTCGTTTGATAACTATGTAAAAATGCCATATTTAGGGCCTTTTTACTTAAGTTATTGATTGTCTAAGAGCTTATATAGGATCATATAGATGCATTTAGGAGCATATAATTGCATGTGGTGGAAATATATTTTGTCGTGGCATTTTATTTTGTGAACGATGTTGCGTTATGGGGAAGGTGTTTTGTTTGATGATGTGCAGGATTTGGGAGCAAGGATAAGCAAGAAGAATTGACGTGACATGCTAGGAATGCTGAGTAGAATGCAAATACCAACTAGGACGACATTTTGGAAGCGAAAAATATGAAAGAATATATTTTCAAAAGCCATCTGTCCTTTTCTTCACGTGCATTCAGCTGCCAGACACCTAGGAGGGAACATTTGCCTCCTGGGTCGACTGATCTTGTCGGCACGTACGTGCAACTGCAAGCCTTCGAGAATGGACCACGCCCAACTGCTAGGAGGAGACCACTGCCACCTCTACTGCACCCCCTCATGTGAAGAAAACCATCTCGGAGAATCCTAGGAATTTTAACACAAATTCATAGGTTTATTCCCCACTATAAATAGAAGAGGAAGCCACCAGACTTAGAGACTTTTACACACCATTTTGAGCTTAATTTCAAAAAGAAAAAGGTATATCATTTTTCCGTCAATCGTTTTTGTCGTGGTATTCCTCCATTAACAAGCTAGAGGGAGTGGCGAACTAGGCGTCTGAGAGGAGCTAGCGAGCTGGGGAAGTTCATGGTGGCTAAGGGGAGCTCTGGCAGTGCACGTCGAAGCTTATTCCTCCATACCTTTACTATTTGCTTTCATTTATCATAGTTGGGTTGTATGGAATAGATTAATTTCATGCCTTGTTGCTTGGAATATTCGAACCCCACCATGAACTAGTCTTATTTGGTAGGAGTTCCTTATGGATACTTAAGTTTTATTTTAATTGATGGTTGTTTTGTATGTTGTTACTTGTTTTGCTTATGATATTTAATGCCTTAAGGTTGTAGAAGCTACGAGAGTAGTCATTCCTTAGAAGAATGGTTAGTGTTCGAGAGAATGACTGAGTAGCATATCTTTAGTGTTCAAGATAAACTAGGGATGATCCACATAAGCAAGGGGTTTTAGATAGTAACTAGACTTAATCTAACCTTAGACATAAGGCTAGGATTTCAGTCGACTAAAATAAGTAGTGCTTGGTTGAGATGTTAGATGCTAGTGCTAACGCTGAGTGGTATTGCCGTGATATATTCTGTTATATGAACCAATAGGATCCTTGCACCTGCTAACACCGAGAGGTATTGCCATGACATCCTCAACCTGTCGAGTCCCTTGACTAGAGATAACATAGGGCACCTTTAGTAAACTCTATCGGAAAAATAAGGCATAGAAGTAAGACCATCATGAGAAGTTAGACTCAAGTTTCCTAAGTGACTCCTATCATTCATTCCCGTAGTAGCTTGTTGTGTGAGGATACTAAAGTCATTTTAATCAAATCCAGTGTTTACATTTCATTTTGCCTTTTCATTTTCAATTGATTCCACTACACTCAATTTAGTTTTGCCAAGACATTTCCATCCACTTTGCCATGACATCTCAATTTGCTACCACAATACATTACATCATCATTCCATTCCCACCAACATTTATTTCATTTTGCCAAATTATTCTCATTTGTACATACCATCGCTAGCTATACTTAGGTAAAATAGATAATTGCTTTGATCGAACTTATAAATTTCCTCCAATCCCTGTGGATACGATACTCACTCATCAATGTATTACTTGTTCGATTGTGTATACTTACACATATTTCGCGACCATATTTAGTAGTCACAATTCGCAGACATCGCTCCGTCAATAGGCAGCCCAAGATGGAATGCAACGTCTTGAAGGGCAATAGTCACCTCCCTACAAAGAAAATTAAATGTGTGTGTCATCAGCCCCCACCTTTCTAGCAATGCATTTATTAGTGGAGGATGCACCATGGTACCACCAATTATACTGCTAACATAACCAAAACCGGCTTCGTGCAAATACAGAAGACTATCATCATCAGGTTCTATGAAACGGTTAATATAACACGTCAAAGAACGTTGTATCCCTTCAAATAAAAATTTATAAATAAATAAATATTAATTAAATAAATAAATAATTACATATGGATTTATCTGCTAATAATCGAACACAAAACTTTGATCAAGCCTCAGTAATCCCGTCATAATACAAAGTAATCAAAATTTTAAAGTAACGAACAAACTGCTTAGAGGAAGAAAAAAAGAGAAAATTTGGTGTGAAGATTTTGGGTGGACGAGGATACTATTTATAGGAGTCCTCGCCGAAGTGAGATTATTGGGACCACATGTGATGCAAGGCGCAAGGTCCTTTGAAAAGACGTGTATTCAACTTTCAGACTAACTTTGCGCTTTGTAAGACGCGAGGTCCTGAAAAATTTAATTTCAAATTTTATTTTGAAGAACGCAATAAATTATTGATTCGTTTTAATTTCTAATGGACCTCGCAGTTTGTAGAACGTGAGGTCGTTAAACCTAATATTAAATTATATTCTCTGAAAAGTATTTCTACGTTTGACGGGTCTCGTGTCCCGTGAAATGCTGAGTGCATTTTGTAGGACGCGAGGTTGTCCTTGTGTGTAGTTTGGAGGATATTTTTTTAATCAATGTTGTTTGAGGATTAGTTTTTCAATAAATAAAATTTTCAAGGTTTTTTTAATAAAAAGCCATAACAACAATTGTCGCAAAAAATTCCTAAACGATAAATATTTAAATTCCTTCTAAACTATTTGGATAGACAATCCATCAATTCGATTTAAGTGACGATGTATGTTCACCGAATGTAGACTAATGAGTAATGAACAATGAAATAATATTTGACATTACCAAAAAAAATAAAATTTTTTGATATTTTAATAATTCAATTAAAACATTATAAATTATAAATAAAAATAAAAATTTCATTTATAAATTTAGAACAATCAACCTTAAAATAAATATCTTATGGTTTTTTCATATTTTATTAGTCGATATCTATGTGAAAATATTGTAAGTTAAAATTTCAATTTCATCCAAATGAAAAAAAAATCAAAATAAATAAATAAGATATGATTAATGCATTTTTAAAATTCAGCAAATATAATATGTCAAAGTGAAGATAATTTTAAAGTATAAATGATCGATATCTATGAATATCCGTCGACCGTACATAAAAAGAAACTTAATATATATATATACACACACCGTAAACTATAGAATTTGTCACTTTTATTTGAATTTTATGAACTTTTCTTATTAAATTCAAAAAATATAATATTTGATCACTTTCGTTTGGTTTTAGTAAGATGTGATCATGGAAGGTTAACAACCGTTAAACCTTTAACGGTTTGATGACGTGGCTCGGTAAATATATAAACTTAAAATTACATCACATCTACGTTGATAATATGTCGATTAAGTTTTGGTTACTTTCCTTTCATATTTGTATATTTTTGCTCACCAAATTTTAAAAACAAAAGTTTTGGTCATTTACGTTATTGTTTTTATTAAGTTTTGGTCACTTAGACGTAGGGCTGTAAATGAGACGAGACAGATCGCGAGCTACTCGAGATCGAATCGATCAAGGCTCGATAAATACTCGGATCGAATGGACTCGACTCGAGCTCGAAGTCGACTTGAGTTCTCCGAAACGAACTACTCGATATTCGACTCAAAAAGCTCGTGAGCAGCTAGAAAAAAATATTATATTATAATTTTAGATTTTTTAAACTTACATTATTCAAATATATTAAAAATACATTATTGATAATTATAAAATTTTAAAAATATATTAAAAATTATATAATACAACTACCCTCAAATTTTAATTTTTTTAATTAACCAGCCAAGTCCAATTGTTACATTGTATATTACTAAAAGAAAAATAAAAGCTCATTTAATTAAGCACATGTTAGATTACGCGTGTTTGGTTGATTTTTTTCTATCTTTTTAAAATTTTTACTGCACAATTACTTGACAACATAGAAAAATAAAATAAAAAAAATAAGAAAAACAACCAAACAATAAAAAAATTGAAAATGACTTATATTTATTTTAAATTAATAAAAAATTATTTATCTAATGACAAATATTTAATATATTTCTAATGATAATATTTTTAATAACTATTTTTTTAAATTGTTGTTATATTTTGAGGTTTCGGGTTCAAATATCATAAATATCAAGAGTTTGAGTATTTAATATCAAGATATTATATTGTACTTACCTCATAAATTGGTACCAAGTCGATTAATTAATGTCTTTGCAATGAACCCTAAATTATAAATTCCAAACCCTAAACTATAAGCCCTAAACCCTAAACCTTAAACCCTAATTATAAACCCTAAACCCTAAACCCTTAATATAATTATATGATAGGGGTTAAGTTATGAACATGAGTGTAACACACAAATTATGCAAAATGATATTATGTGACTACTAAATAAATCATTCACATACTTATACATAAACATATCAACATGCAAAATAAATATACACAACTAATTAAAGAAAACAATCCTAATCAGGGACTAAATTAAGAGAAACCTAAATGTGAGGACTAATTTAAGCTACGATGATTAAATTCACTTAAATGTAAACTTAAACTTACAAAATTGGAATTAAACCAATGACTTAAATACAAAATGTGCGTAAACTACAGGGTCTTATATGCAATTGATCTTATTCGATTTAAGCTAAAATAATATAGAAAATAACATAAATGACGCCTGAACATTTAAAACAAATAAAAAAATTTAAAGAAATGTGATTGAAATACAAAAATTAAAATATAACATACCAAACTATAAATTTATTAAACAAGTGACTCACTTGTATCAAAATACACTTTCAGAGCTCTGCCGTGAATAATATATTTCATGTTTCTTCCATAATGAGCTTCCTATTCTAAATGATTTCCAACACAACATTGGTGGGATATGGCAAGTAAATAGAGGGATTTTACAATTACAAGCACGTGCATGCAACTTTCCAGTATCCCACATCGGTAGGTTTAAGGAAGCTTTGCGCTGGGATATTATAAAAGGCGAGGATACGCAAGGGTAGCTTTGCACTGGGCGCAATGACGCAGCTCATGAGGTTCTAACCGAGGCACGTCAATTGCTAGTTGAAAATTATTTCCAATCGAGGTTGAGTCTTAAGTTTCAATCGAATTTTTGATTTTTTTTTTAAGTTTGAGTTTTTTCGAGTTTTTTCAAGTTCGAGTTGAGTTTTAATATTATATTTCGAGTTTGAGTTCAGTTTAAAAAATTTAGCTTGTGAGTTTTTCGAGTTTACTTATAAAGTTTTTGAGTTCAAGTTGAGCTCAGCAATACTCGAGTTTGAGTTAGGCTCAGCTATACTCAAGCTCGACTCGGCTCGTTTACACCTTTAGTTGGATATTGAATGTCGCTAGTTTGATGATGTGACCTGTTAGTAAAATGATTTAATTTTTATTTTAACTCTTTCACTTTAAACAAAATATTGATTATGGGTTTTTTGTAAATTCAAATTAGTTTAGCGACAATAATTCAATTGATCCATTTTAATAGGTTTTTTTTCCCAACCTCATTGTTATTCATCTTCTCTCTGCTTCTTCTTCAAACATCTCTGCTCCATAGCTCAATTTGCCTTCTTTCAAAAACTCATGTTGCATTTCAAGAATAATGCAAGATTTCCAACTTATGAACTCAACTCATCCATCAAACTTAATCTAAAATCCATTATCTTCAACATTAAATCTTTTTTTTTTCTCAAGAAGAAGCAATTTTCGATTCTAGATCCATATGAAAAATGTTCATCTTATGAATCATCTTTAACTCCTACGGCTTGTACGATCTTTCTCACCACTACCACCTCGTCAGCCTCGGAGTACCTCATTTTCGCGACGAATCGATCAAACAACTCACTATTGGAGTATAACTCCAGTACTAAGTGAACGCTGGTTTAATCTTCATAAACATCGTGGAAGTTGATCACGTTCAAATGTGACAAAACGCTCTCAACAATCTTTAACTTCACAGGGATTTCGTTGGTTAACAACGTGTCAGAGATGGAAACATGGTACGATGTTGTCAATAATGCCTCCATTGAATAAGCTATAGTTTTCTCAGCTCGAGGTGGTGGTGTGACTGTGGTGGTGAATCTTTTTAGAGTTCTAATGGTGTATTCTCTGTATTTTTTATGATCTTTAATATTTATTTTTATACATTTTCTTACAACCCTAAACCTTAAACTTAATATTAACCTAATTTGAATTTACAAAAATACTCATAATTTGTATTTTGTCTAAGGTGTAGGGTTTAAAATAAAAATTAAATCATTTTACTAACGAGGCACGTCATAACATTCAACGTCCAAGTGACAAAAACTTAATAAAATGATAACGTACGTGATCAAAACTTAATAAAAATTATGTTTTTTTTAACTTGGTGAGTGAAAGTGTACAAATATAAAAAAAATGTGACCAAAATTTAGTCCACGTATTATCTACGCAGAGATGATGTAATTTTACTTTTATATATTTATAGTGTCACGTCAACATATCATTAAAAATTTAACGTCTGTTAGTCTTAAATGATCACATCTTAATTAAAACGAAACGAAAGTGTCCAAATATTATATTTGTTGAATTCAGCGAGGAAAAATTTATAAAACTCAAGCGAAAGTGATCAATTTTGTAGTTTACTCATATATATATATATATATGATGTTTATATAAAATAAACAAGGGAAAATTATCTATTTGATCGCTCACTTATTATTTAATTTTAGTTTTGGTCATCAAACTAACATTTTTAATCATACATAACATTACATTTGATCACTCGCTATTAAAAAATTAACGGTGACATTGACAATCACCATAATTTAGTGTTATGTCAATATTAAAAAATATTTTAAAATGTCATATCAAAATCAAAATTAATTTTTTAAGGGCGGGTGACAAAAATAGACTGCAAACGCAATGCTAAATATAATTTTAAAAAAGTAATAGTTGAATGACTAAAACAAAAACTAAGTAATAGTTAAGTGACCAAATAGCTATTTTACCCAATAAACAATAACTTGAATTATTGGGTCAGCAGCAGTAAATATGGAGCGGTTGAGGAAACAAAAATGTCAGGAAATAAAAGTTGCACGTGAAGTGCTTGGAAAAAGTTGGTGGGAGAGTTGAGACATTATTAGGGTGTATTCGGTTCGGTTCGATTCGGTTTTTTACCAAAAACTGAATCGAACCGAAATAAACGGTTTTTCAATATTTAAATCGAAACCGAAATCGAATAGTTAAAAAATCGAAAAAATTGAAACCGGTTTTTTCGGTTCGGTTCGGATTTTTTAACGGTTCGGGTTTTTCGGTTCGGTTCGGTTCGGTTTTTCAATGAAAAAATCACTTGAAACTATAATTTTTTTTACAAAAATTGCCTATTCGGTTCAATATGGAACAAATGGGTTCCATATAGAAAACCCGAACCGAACCGAATCAAAAAAATAAAGCCTTTAAACCGAACCAAAAACCAAACCGTTTAAAGCCAAATCGAATCGAACCGAACCGTTTTACTCGGTTCGTGTCGATTTTTCAGTTTTCTTGGTTTCGTTGCTCACCCCTAGACATTATAAACAATGCCAACAATTATGGTGAGTAAAATTAGTTTTTAATAAAAAAATATTTTTTATTTGATTTGATTTAAATTGATTTTATTTGTATTTTTAAATTAGATTCAACTTGTAATTTCTTAAATTTAATTTGAATAGAAAACTTTTAAATTTGAGTTGAATTATAAAATAAAATTTGAATAATTCAAAAATTTAATAATTAATAAATTAATTTTTAAGTTTAAATCGAATGCTCAACTCGGTATTATATATAAAACTATTATTCATTCGTAAATATATTGTATTTGTCTGGCAGCCTATTTTCGTCTTTGGACCCTTGTTACAGTTTTGAAACCCATGACCACTTGCAAAAGTAACACTAACAAATGAGAATTTGGGTTTGGTCAGGCCCTGACCATGTATCAATTATCCCCACAATGTCCTTTGTTTGTTTACCAAAATCTTTTTAAAGAAATTGATTAAAGTGCCAACTTATTTTAAAGTTTATATTAATGATTTTTTTATTTTATAAAAATTAATATTTAAATTTGGAAAGATATTTCAAAAAAAATTAAATTTAAAAAATATTATTAACTTTATACTTAATAGTAATATGATGTTTCAATAATTAATTAAGTAGTTACATATGGTACCAGTGGTGGATGTATGTTGAATTCAGGGTGGGCACGTGTACATGTAACACCCTCAACCCGTATCCGACCCGGATACGAATCTGAGGTGTCACATTGACTTTTCAAAGTATATATATTTATAAAACCGTAGTAAATTTAAAACTTTTATTAACATAAGACTATATTTACATTACTAAGTTCAAAACATTACACCTTGATCAGAGCGTACATACTATATGACTCTATTTAAATGCCAACACATATATTACATAAACGGACATATTGTGTAAGGTTCTTCTGATCTGATATTCAAATGATGATATGTTGCGTTACTGCTCTTAAGACCGGTCTTCTTGCTTTTCTATACCTACGTGTAAATCACTTACACGCTAAGTCATTGACTTAGTGAGGCATAAACTTATAATGATAATGCATTTCTTATGAGTATGAACATATAATATACTATTCATATAAAATCATCACTATCATTCATGATTACATTTCATTCATATGATTTATTATGACCAATACTAATACGATAACCTATAATGCAATACACACATTTTTCATATTATTTATAGGCCCATGTATATATTGAGAACTTAAGGTATTCGAGTACATAGAGGTTGTGCACATCTGCTGTCACCACAGCTCGTATAAGTTCCAATGAGTGACATATGAGATTTGTCCCAAAGGACCTATGATTATGTCCCGAAGGACCTATGAATATGTCCCGAAGAACCTATGAAACCCTCGACTCTTGGCATGCCAACTATACCTAAAGCTCTCATATCACATCACATGGGCATATTATTGTTATTAATCATATGTTCATGTATTTCTATCCTTTCTCTTGTATTCACATATGTCTTTTCTTTTATCACATAACACATGCACATATAATTATCTATCTTGTATAATATAACATGTGTACTTTCATCTATTCATATGAATCATATAGCATTTAACAATTACTATTAACACATATAACATATATAACTTATGCATATACTTATAATAACCATCATGTATGCATGATCATAATGACTATGTTATAACTATTAATCATAGGAATAGACTTATCACAAGTCATAATTCCTTTGAATTACATCTCTAGTATGCACTCACCTTAGCCTTGTTTCCTTTGAATCGATCCTAGTCCTTTGATTGTTTCGGAATGGGATTACGTTTAGTATCTACATAAACATACATGGATCCATATCAGTATTCTAATTGATATACTCTAATTGTTCATTCCTTAGACTAAAAGAAAGGTTGATTTCATCTTTTATTTAAGGTAGGTATCGGTAAACTCTGTAGTGTATCGATACATTCCTTAACTTGTGTATCGATACTAACTATGTATCGATACACAAATGACATTCGATGTTTTTCTTTACAAGGAGTGTATCGATACACTAACTATGTATCGATACACAAATTACATTCAATGTTTTCATTTTTGAGGGGTGTATCGATACATTTCCTATATATCGATACACACTGAATAATTTCTGGAAATTTACCCTTGATGTATCGGTACATGCTGAATGTGTACCGATACACACCAGCCCAGAATTCACATTTTATGCACGAGAATTTCTTTATTTCCAACTCAACACTTCCTATTTCATTCCTTTACATATTCTTAGTTCATCTACTCATACTAAAACTCATTTCTACTCAATAATATCTTCTTTAACCTCAAAATCTTATCATTCATATGTAATTCAATAATTACACCAACTTTGCAACATGTTCTAAATTTAATTTAGCACCTCATACTTCTTAATTAGCTTGATGACAAGTCAAATCCAACTTCCAGTTCTTATTATGAACTTTATTCCAAGATTTCATTCAATAGCTCCTAATTTGTAATCTCTCCTAACTTCATCATCCTTTGATTTTAAGATAACTTAAGCTTTCCTTAAGCTTAGTTATCATCTAATGATCATAACCCAAACTTAAATTCAACAAGAAATTAACTAATCAGGAACCTCACCTTTAGCTTTGCCTCTCACGCATGAAGGAAGAGGAAGAGGAAGAGAACTCTGGAAGCTTGTTTTTGCTTTCCTTACTTCCACGTGGTTAATATATAACCAAACTTAATTATTTACTTGCCAAATGACCATATTGTCCTTCAATTCCTCCTTCTTATCAATTCAATCCTACACAATATTTCCCATATAAGTCCTTGAACTATTCAATTATTCAAATTCAATTACCAAATTCTAAAACTTTACAATTTAATCACTAACCATGTATTGAGGATGTTATAGTACATCTTGAAATTCAAGTCTTTATTTTAGTTGTTTATTTTACAAAAGGTCTCCACACTGAAATTTTATTTATGTCCATCTCATAGGAACATTTTTCGATATTAATATATATATACCCACCCTAAATTTTTTTATCGATCCACCGCCAATAACACTTAATAACATTGTCATCTTAACCGATTAATGACACATCAACAATTTGATTAATTTTCAAAATGAAAGTCAACACAACTTTTTTAAAAATTCAAATATTGATTTAATAAAAAAATTAGTATGAAACTGATAAGTGAGAATACAAAATTAATGAGGGAGGAAATACACAATACAATATATTATTGTGATTCATTAATTGGTCCAATGATTAATTATATTTCCATTTTTTCATTTTATATAAATTAGAAATTTAATATTTATCTTAAAATATAACATCCCTTCGTTTAATAAAAAAATAGTATTAATTAAATAGTGAGAAGCAATCAAAGAATATTATCATAGTCATGACCCACCTCAAGTTTAACTAAATTAAAGCAAAAAGAATGTCCAAATTTGCTTGTCGCCACGCATGCCTTTACAGTATTTTTGTAAAGATTTTCAATCAACTAAGTTATGCTCAAAAGGGGGTTTATCTCAGGAAAGACGAATTAATATACCTCAAAGAGACAGCATCATAATACTTGTATAAAACTATATTATACATACAATTTGTTGTTGATGTAAAAGGAAATTGCAGGTATTTTGATGGAGATGAAGATGAAAATAAGGGTTAGATTGTGACATGTTTATGTCATTGTTAAGCTATCAACAACAAAGGTTTAGATCACGTGGATTGACCCACTTATCACGATAAAGGACAACTAACATCGAATCACATTTATAGGAAGACTTGCTGAAGATCCACATACACCATTCAATCATTTTTTGGACGGTAGAAATAGGGCTTTGATAGCTCGCCACTTAGCCCTGGGTGGCTCCAACAATGGATGCCCTTAAATCTCTTACAATTCAAGCAAATTTGTGACAATGAACACCCCCATATAAAACCATCTTTTTTCAGCATTTTAATGTACATTTAAAAGGGTGATGCAGTAAACATAATGCATCGACCAACAAAAGGTTATGGTTGAAACAAGGAATAAGAAGCACACGATGATCTCAGCCAATATTGTGATTTTAGACTGTACATATTTTTTGAATTGAATGAAAAATCATAATTGATCGATGATACGAAGAGATAAGAGAAAATGGATGGAATAAATGATAAGTAGTGAGTATGTGATTGAAGATCATCCTCTTTAATTTTACTTGTGCATTTATATATCTCTAACACTAGGCAATAAGGTAATTGTTATTAGTCTTAAGGTTGATGATTATTGATGGCTTGATTGGTCAATAGATTCAACTATTAGATAGTAAATTTAGCTGATGATGAGATTGACATGTCCATGTAGCAAAGTATATGAACCTTAAGATATCTTAAGGAAATTCGAAAACTTTGAGGTCCTTCGAGCACCATAACGTCAATGATATGAGACTTCAAAAATAAATGGTCGAGAGTTATCTTTAAACCGATATTATTTTATACTTAGGTTAAATTAATAAATAATTTTAGTTTGTGGAGGAAGTATAATACCATAAAAAATACAATTTTATGATTAAATTTTTCCTCCCATAAAGAAATTGCTCACGTCACACCCCAATTTAAGGGCTAGATTTTAATAACTTAAAGTATTGAATTAAAGTCGTAACAATAGGGAAATTGAGGACTAAAATGCTTGATTTCGATGTATGATGGTTGTTTTCCAAGCTTGACGTTAGTTGAGGGACCTAACCCAGAAATTGTCCATTCTTTTGCCTTTAAAAATTTAAGATTTTTTTATATATGAATCACAAGATCACCTTCATCATTTTTCTTCCAGGTTGGGAGTTCAACCGTGCCTTGTTGCACCAATATTTTCACCCGCCGGCCTCATCGGACTCTCGCCGTCCAACCGTCATTGGAGCGCACTGCCACATCCTCTGAGCTCGCCGACGACCGGTGACCTTAGCCCAAGTACCCCGCAATGTAAATCGGTGTCAATCGAAGTCGTAAAGCCCCGTCAAAAATCCCCCTATCTCCGTGAATTTCGTGAATTTACGACCGATCCGGTGGTCATTCCACCTCACCGCCTCCAACACGGTGTTCCCTAGGCGATTCTGACCAGAACCCGACCAGAGCCACCGTCGATCATTGCGTCGTCGTTATCTGTCGTTGTGAGGGTAAGTTCGAGCATTTTTGGTTAAAACGTCATGGTTCGGGCTGATTTTTGAGTTGGTTTTGGATTGATAATGGTGTATAGCTGCTCGTGGACTACTCGGCCGACCAATCGGACCTTAATCACTGACAGTACGAGTGGACTTCTTCCCCTGCCATGGAAGTTTCTAGACTGGTCCCGAACCGGTCAACCCGACCCATCTGACCCGACCCGACCCAACCCGACTGGTTTAGTCCAATCACTGAGTCAACTCATTAAGTTAACTAGTTGACTTTAACCGATTCAACTCGTTGATCGTTGACTTTGACCGAAAAAGGTTAAATTTTTCAAAAAAACCCTATTTTATATTTTTTATATCATGAGTTCGAATCCGAAGTCTGTTTTGCCAAATTCGCATCCGGTAAGCTGTTTTTCAATGTTTTACCTTTGAATTCAATATGGGTTTTCAATTAAGTTTCTGATGTAAAATTGTTTGTTATGTATTCGAGGAATTATTGAGCATTGAATTAAAGTTCGAGGGCGATCGAATAGAGTTTGAATGGTCGAACGATATGGCACATAAATCAAGGTAATACTCTACTACCTTTTGTATACTTTTCAAAACCCACTGATAAATGGTAAATGCATGAATGAAAATTATTGGTCCATTAGATGTATTTAACTATCATTGGACTCAGACGTAAATTGGAATAAAGACAGAACACAATATAAGACTTAGACGGCTCGAAAAAAAGAAACTGGAAGATCAATCGGAAATAATTATAAGTTCAGTGATTCAATAATATATAAATTAGGTTCAAGATCCGTAAATTTTGATAAATTTCTTTAAAGGTTAAACACTGGAATTATTTGGATAAGAAATTACCTAAAATAACCCTAAAGGGTAAAATTAGGAAAATGCCTTGTACTGTAAAAGACCAAGACTTTCCCGGATAGTGAAAAATAACTCCGAAAGGACATATTTGACCAATTATCAGAAAAACTGTATATGATTGAATTGAAAAGAATTACTCAAATGTCATCGAGCTTCGTAATAACTATAATAACCTCTAATGATCAAAGGAGCAAAATACCCTGAACGCTAAAGGAACTAGAATACATTCAAGCCTAATTTATCGAAAGTATGCCACTAACATATTTGAATGAAATTACGATGATACGCTTAAAGTTTTAAGAACAATATATGGCTATGATAATGGAGACGACCTGAGAACTCATATCTTGATACACTTGAACCTTAGAATCATCGATTTAAATTCCGGATCTATATTGGAATGCCCTGAAATGTAAAATGACCCAAGGAACATCTAACACTTGTAATAACTAAATACCCTTTAGCTCTGAAATGAATAAATCAACCTCGAATACCAAATGACTTATAAATTCTATTTTCTGAGATAACACCATGAGACTGAATTATCGAATGTACTTTACACGTCTGAATTTCATAAAATGACTAAATTATATGACCAAGTTGAAAGGATTTGAAGAATTTTATGTATCTGAATTTCGAAAATGATTGAATTGCTATGGAAACTCTGAAATGATCGGAATAAACTTAACTACTAAATGACCTAAGTACTTTCAAAGACATATAATTAAGAGAATGAATCAGACAAGTATGGAAATGATGATAAACTTATATGTTGTACCGCCCTCAAAGGTTTTAAACCCTGGATCAAGCACATAGACATTTATTGATATCGTTGTAATACAAAAAAGAAATAAATACCACTGGAATACCTATTCGTCTCCTCGAGAACTGATCATAAGTGATTCTGATATTGATCATATCAACTGGTGCAATCAGTAAATAGAAGTGAATAATAATGAAGTATCACAGTCTGAATGATTAACAAATATTGCAGTGTTGGGATCATTGGTTCAATTGGACTCAAAATCCTAATAATTTAATATATATCATGAATACCCCTGATTGTTTGAGTAATGAAATCACTCTCAGTAAATCTGAATCTAGAATTATTTTGATATAAATGTTACTGAACACTTTCCTGAGTGCACCTGATTAAAAAGGGGTCCTAAGGTATCAATTTTAATGGTATGATAGATCTGTTAGTAATCGATCCCTTTCATATGGACCTCGTTCCTAGAATCAGATCAAATTGCATAAGTTTCATGTTTTCCATTCCTGATAACTACTGAGTGCCTCTGAAAAATTCTTGGATCGTCTAGTGTGTTCTCATGTACTACATAACTGTCTTATATGTTTTGAAATACGTTTCACCAAAATTATTGATTTACTAACTTATGAACCATGGCTACATGGTATGTGTTCTCTTATTTCAGTTTTCACTGAAAAATATGATTGTTCCTGATTTATGGAATCATGAAAATTTACTGGTTTAAGAACTATGGTTTTCTGTTTTCACTGGTTACTACTTGAACTATTTTATTTGGACTTTATATGGGTAGGATGAAGGTTCAACTCTGATCAAGCTGGTAAATACTTACGGACCTAAGGTGACCTTTGGGTAGGCTCTGAGGCCCCGAGAAACTTTCTTGGGTAGGCTCTCAGGCCCCAAGGCACTCCCTTTGGTTAATCATGAGACTACATATGGTGTACAAGTGAAAGGTAGTTATATGGTTTATTTCATTGTCACGATTATGAGTTATTACTGAATCACGATCCAGATATTACGGTTTACTGTTAAAATTAATTTCTACTGGATTTTATATGGGTAGAATTCTAGAGTATAGAGGTTCAGCCCTGATCCAGCTGGTAAATCCTTACGGACCTAAGGCGACCCTTGGTAAGCTCTGAGGCCCCGAGATCTTTATTGGGTAGGCTCCGAGGCCCTGAGATCTTTCTTGAGTAGGATTTGTGGCCCCGAGTAACTTTCTTGGGTAGGCTATCGGGCCCCAAGGCATTCCCTTAGGGTGGCTCCCTTTGCTGTGTGCTTAGGGTAAGCCTTTATGGATGCAGTTCTAGGGAACTGCATAACGGTGTTCGGTTGGAGGGTTATATTATGGTTTTAAAAATATGTTTTAAATTGTTATTGTTTTAAAAAGATCTATATCTTTTCAATGGTTTTGGTTGACACACACTAGATATCCTATACCAATCTCTTGAAAACAGGGTTCTCTAAATGTTTCCTATGAAATGAGAACTTTATGACTTTCACTCATGAACTACCAGTAGAACCCCAACTCATCCTGAAAACTTGTATACATCTGAATCAACGAGGAAATTTTATTTGTTTTCCATTTAGCTGCATGTTTTGTAGCATCAGTTGATAGTATTGTATTACTGAGCTTCCCAAAGCTCACTCTTTAACTCACTATTTCAGGTTAAAAGAATCAAACCAGTGCAGCTATCGACATCAGTAAAGGAGTTTCACCATCGTTGCTTGCAGAGTACGGTGCATGTGATTAGGGGGTTTGTAGATTGTATTTTATTTTATATACGAGTCTGGAATCTGTTTTATTTTCTAAATATCGTTAAATTATATTTTTTATTTATAAATTGTTTTATGATTTTAAGTATTTTAACAAAATTTTTAATTTTCTGGAATTTTTACATTGGATTGTTCTGGTGGTCCTAATGTGACACCCCGGATCAGATCGAGTCACCCACATCGGTTTGTGGAGTTACAGCTCATCTCTATAATCAAAAACATAATCTGAAGTTTCTCCATTCGAAGCATTTAAACAAAAACAACAATAAAGAACTTAATCAATGAACTTAATCAAATATTAATCAATGATATTATATAAAGTTCAAACTGCAAGGTCCTTTTCTTGAGGCATTATGACAATTTAAATGGCAGAGCATTGAAGAAGGTTCCAAAATTAACATGTAGCCCGCCACTTCTTCAAATGTCTTACATCCCTCATCCAACGCCATT
Organism: Hibiscus syriacus; assembly: GCF_006381635.1. Lineage (NCBI taxonomy): Eukaryota > Viridiplantae > Streptophyta > Magnoliopsida > Malvales > Malvaceae > Hibiscus > Hibiscus syriacus. The sequence continues at coordinate 15,978,083 of NW_024062900.1, read as the reverse complement.
AAAATTATTCCTTTGTAAATATTCTCTTTTTGAGGTTAAAATTAGGTTTATAAAAGAGAGGAGATAGATTACAAGTTACTTAAATTAATTTGATTAAAGTTTGATCAACATTCGAATTAAATGAATTTGACTCAAACTCAAACTCGAAATGAATTATTTGATACTCGAGTCAAAAAGCTCGCGAGCTACACGGAAAAAATAGTATATTAAAATTTTAGATTTTTTAAACTAAATTATTATTAACATTAAAATTTATATGTTGTTTTTTAAAAATATAATATAAGGCTCACCTAAGGTTTGTGTTCTAATATGAAAATTTTATGTTCACGAGTTTTGAGTTGAGTTAAACTTAATTTTTTATTTTGAGTACGAGTCAAGCTTAATAATTTTAAACTCGCAAGTTTTCGACTCAAGTCTGATTTAGTTTTGAAGTTTTCAAATTTAACTGAACTCAACAATATTCAAACTCAACCCAACTCGTTTACAACCCCTAATCAAAAATATCAACCTTTAAAATCAATATAAATGTAGTTGTGAAATCTTGTACTTCATTTTAATTTAAATATATATTTAGTATGTGAATTAAAAATCTTCTCTCAACTGTTATCATCTCAATTGTTACTTTAAAATTATTTTAAGTTGATGTCTGAACTAAAAATCTCTCAAATTAGTACCTAAAAATATTTTATTCCCAAAATATATAAACTTTTATTATATCTATTATTTTGGTACTTTAAACATTTCAAATTTTATTTTTTTTAAAACACATATTTTATCACATCATCAAAATTTAATATTATTAATAAAAGTATCAAAGAGCTGATGCAATTAAAATTAATATACTAATTTAGGAGTAAAAATTCTTTAACTATCAACTTAGGAGAAGTTGTCTAGTTCATGTATCAACGTCGGTGCAAAAATTATTTAGATACCAATTTGAAAGTGCCTATTTAGGTACCAAATATATATTTAAACTTTTTGATATAAAAAAAGTTGACTCTTGATTTTCTTATACACCACTTTAAAACTTAATTGGTTTCATAAAATATTTTTGTTCTTGTAGTAAACTCGAATTAATAATATTATTTTTTAACTTATATGATTCATAAATAAATATGTGATACAGTATAAACATGAATGCATAAACAATAACATGTATTGATTATCTCGACAAATGTCTCGTAATAACAAGATATTATACATCACTATTAATATGAACATTACAAAATACAACATATAAATAGTTGAATCATAGGGTCTGATCCACTAAGCAATTAAGCATCGTACCGATAATTAATACAATGCTTGGTCCACAAAGCATTAGGCATCAGAACAATACGATGCCTGATGCACAAAACATCAAACAATATACCATTTTGGTGTCCGATCCACATAGTATCAAACAACCTTCAAATAACTTTTCGTACAATGTTAACTCGGTTCACACAACTAATAGCACGGGGACGGAGTTAAAATTAAATATTGGCAGGGGTCGAAATATTAGACTATTTAAGAAAAATATAAAGATTTATTAGGTATTTAAGTAAAATCGAAATTCAGCATGAACCAAGCGGTCTTAGTGATTAAGGGATTGTTGTTATCCTTGAGGTCCCGAGTTCAAGCACGTATGTACGGGTATGAGCGTTCATTGTCAAATAATTGAAAGTCTTTGAACATATATTACATTGTATTCACCCTAAATTAAAAAAAAAACTCAAAACACAACTTCTAATTTGTTTAATATTTAAACTTACAATGACTTAAATTGTAATTGGACCAAAAATTTGAGAACACAAACTTATCATTCTTTAATTCGACCCATTCTTTATTATATTCTTCTCTATTGTGTCTTCATCCTCCAATAGTATCATCTGTTGCATTACTCTTAACAAAATATTTATTTATTTAATAATGATATAACATTATCTTATGATGATACGTTAGTATCACCGTTAACTTTTTAAATCACGGATAAAAATAATTATGTGATTAAAATAAAAAAATAAATAGTCGGATAATAACATATAATTTACCAAAAATTAAATATAATTTTATAAAATATTATATTTTAAATTGATCTTACAAAATTAAACCAAAGATATAATTCTTTTTCTTTAATTAAACCAAAAATTAAAAAAGTAAATAGTCGTGTTTTATACCGTAATTGTCCTCGTTTTGACAAGGTATTCCAACACGCCGTCAACTTTCTTTGGGGTGTATATAGGGATGTAAACGAGTCGAATCGAGCTCGAGTATTGTTGAGTTCGATTTGAAAATTTTGAAATGAAGCTCGACTCGAAATCTCGCGAGTTTAAAATTTTCAAGCTCGATTCGAACTCGAAATCCTAAACTGAAACTCGTGAGCAGATCGAAAAGGCTCGAAATGAAAAAAAAATCTTAAACTTAACTCAATTGAAGCCTCAAACTCAAACTCGAACATGAACCTTAAATACATGAAATCTTACTGTATTTAAAAAAAAATCAATACATAAATATTAATATTATTAATAATTTATTTAAAAAAATCTTAATATATTATATTTTCGAGCTGTTAACGAGCTTTTCGAGTGGAATATCGAGTAGCTCGTTTCAGCTCGTTAAGAACTCGAGTCGAGTTCATTCGATCCGAATATTTATCGAGCCTTAATCGAATTGATCTCGAATAGCTCGCGATCTCTATCATCTCATTTTCAGTCCTAGGTGTATCAGCTCCAATTGGATAATTTATTAATATTTCTCACGCGCGCTGTAATAACAATTTCAGCATTCGAGACCGTAACGCTGATTTAATTTCAGATATACCCTCGTAAAATTTAACATCCCGCCAATTGCAATGTTGATCCCTCCAAAATGAGCATTGGGTCCCTCCCATTCTGCTCCTGCTCTGCCCTTAATTTGGTGTCGTTTTGCACTCTAAATGCCATTTCTAAATGATTATGCAATTACTATACTTCCATAACCTTTTTTACTCAAATATCATCCCTCACAAATTTAATACATTTTTTAATTAAATTTTAAATCGATTTGATCACATATGTAAACAACGTTCTATATCAAAAGTGTTTTTGAAAGTATTTTTTTTATATTTTCACGAAAAAAACATCTTTTTTAATTTGAAAAAGGCGTGAGAGGTAAAAGTGCTTTCATGCTCACCTCTCTACTTATAAAACTATACGTCAAACGAAATAACCAAACAAGTAAAAAGATTCTCTTACCTTTTATTTTATACAAGAAAGGATCCATGTGCTGTTCGAGTTTCTAGTAAGTTCCAATAATTTTTAATTTAATTGTTTTAATTAATTAATTAATATTCATTTCGTATATAACATTATTTTTATTTTAAGAATTATCTCATTGTTTTAATAATTATTTTGCAGTCAAATCTACCATCGGTCACTCTTTTTTTTTTCATTAACCAGATAATAGTATATATATATATGTATACGGTTGTAAATCATATCACAGATAGAGGTTTTTTTCCATGGTTAGACCATGTATAATCTTATCCAAGTATAAGATTTATCACCATCTGATCGGAAAAAATATTAAATTAAATTAGAATTAATATTAAATTATAAAATTAGAATATATAAGTAATAAGGATAAAAAGTATAATTGTATTAATTTTATAAACTATCATATATTTTCGTTAGTTTCTCCACTAAATATTAACTGAAATAATTTTATTGATAATATTTAAATAATTAAGTAGTTTAATCAACAAACTTGAAAATCAATAATTAAATAAAAATCTATTTATAATTAAATAGATAAAAATATAATTTAATAGAAAGTATTTTAAATTTCAGAGATGAATTTAAAATCCAAATAATAAGTTAGGAAAAAAGTATTTTCGGAAACTCTGGGAGTAGTTGAACACCGAATTGGAAGATATTTTTAGGGATTGGGCAGTCGCTGATTTTCTCATTTAATGATCATCTGTCTATCTATCAATCAAGTATAACATATATAATTGATATTCCAATATTACCCTTGATGTTTGGAAAACACACACATGCCGTGTGGCTTCCGGCTAAACCCGGACCACCCGGTTGGCTTTCCGTCCACGTCATCGCCCGGTGGTAGGGGCCGCATACCCCCAAAATAAACCCTAAATTCACGCCACATGCACCCCAAATTACCCCCAAATCTACGATCCCCATCCACGGTCTATCTCCTTCCACGCGTACCGATCTCCCTCATCTCCACCGTTCCCGCCAGATCATCCGGGCAGGCCTCTTGTCACCTTCCAAGCCTCTAACGAACCTTCGATCAACAAAAGGATTTTATCTAACGCTCAGAACATTGCCCGAAAATCAAACGGGCAGATCTCATCGCCTTTAAGAACCCAGCCTAGCCTTCTCTCCTTCCTCGCTCAACAAACGGGTAGATCCCAAGCCCAGTCTTCACGTTATTCTCTTTCTCTTCGAAAGGAAAAATAATTTCTGGGCTTTTCGTTTTGAATTCTTGGCCACACTGTTTCAGTCGGCGCGTGGTGGTAATTCAGGTGGCGCGTGTTTGTTACGCTCTTCCTTTCATGGTTTTGCTCTGTGGATTGGAATCGGGAATCCCTCGCCGGAACTCTATCGGCTCCCGATAATTTAATGGCATCCGCCGTGTTGGTGAATCGGAGCGATTCAAATTGGCCGTCGCAGCCGAAAGGGAGTGTTGCCAAATTCATGGGCAAGGTCCCCTTCAAAGGAACAAAACCAAACCCTAAATTCAACAAGAAGCGTCAATTTCACAATCATTTGGCACCACCAGATGACGTTACTGGCCATGTCGTCGATGATTATCCTGCCGTGACCCAATCCGCAGCTTCTGATGATGCGTCATCAATTAATCGGAAGCTGAGCGATTTCAACCCTGGCGCCTTCGTTAACTTCCGTATCAGCTCTTATTCGAGGAAAGAGTTGATTGATCTGAAAATTCAGCTAGTTACAGAGTTGGAACAGATTCGTGAATTGAGTAATCGAATTGATTCGAATGATTTTCACGTTAGATCCAGCTCCAACAAGAAAGCGTTATCCAAGAAGAACATTTCCGGCAACAAACGGCCTTTCCCCTCAAATTTAAGCAAAGAATTGAAGAGATTAGATCCTCAAGAGAATGGAAAAGCATCAATTGGTCATTTGATGAAAAGTTGTTCCCAAATATTGAACAAATTGATGAAAAACAAGCATGGGCACATCTTTAATTCGCCGGTGGATGTGGTCGGAATGGGTCTTCATGATTATTACAATATAATCATGAAACCGATGGATCTGGGCACGGTGAAATCGAGGATGGGAAAGAATTTTTATGGGTCTCCCTTGGAATTTGCGGCGGATGTGAGGCTCACCTTCAATAACGCCATGCTGTATAACCCTAAGGGGCACGAGGTTTATGTGTTGGCTGAGCAATTACTTGCAAAATTTGAGGAGTTGTTTCGGCCGTTGAGCTTGAAATTGGAGGAGCAAGATGAGCCATATCTGGGTTATTACGAGGAAAGGTTGCAGGCGAGTTCTTGGAATCATGGCGAAGCCGATAGGTTGAAGAACGATGGGGAAATGGAGGCTGAGAGGATAATGGTCGATAGGTCAGATTCAGCTAATTTTGTTGCAAGATCTGATAGAAATGGAGGGGTTTCGGGCTTTGTTCCAAACCAAAATCCACCACAACAGATGCAATCTCAGGTGCCGACCAGGGTGGCTTCGCCAGTAAGGCCGCCCTCGTTCAAGCCATTGAAGCAGCCGAAGCCAAAGGCCAAGGATCTGAACAAGAGGGAAATGAGTATGGAGGAGAAGCAAAAATTGGGGATGGGATTGCAGAGTTTACCGCAGGAGAAGATGGATAATGTGGTTCAGATTATAATGAAAAGGAATGGGCATTTGAGGCAGGACGGGGATGAGATTGAACTTGATATCGAGGCAATGGACACGGAGACGTTGTGGGAGTTGGACCGGTTTGTCACTAATTACAAGAAGATGGTCAGCAAGATGAAGCGGCAGGCATTGATGGCAAACAATGCAGTAACTAATGACAGCTATAGGGTAAGCACTAAGCACATTGTGATTGCTTGATGGTTACTAATAGTTATTACCTTATGGTATGAATTTATGACTGTTCTGATCGGAAAATGCAGGAAGAGGCGGGTACCGAGAAGTTTGAGGTTCCAATGGAGATGAAGCCAAAGAAAGTTGATGCTGGAGAGGAAGATGTAGATATTGGGGATGAAATGCCAATGAGTAGTTTCCCACCTGTGGAGATTGAGAAGGACAATGATGGTGCTAGTAGCAGTTCTAGCAGCTCCAGCAGTTCGAGCAGTGATTCGTCGTCTTCAAGCGGTATGTCTGGATGTTTTAGAATGAGTGTTCATCGATGAAGGAATAAAAGAGGAAATGCTTATCATGTAATGTAATTTGAACAGGTTCAGATTCTGGGAGTTCTTCGGGAAGTGAATCGGATGCAGATGATGCCCGATCTTAAAAGGATGAGCTATTTGATTTTGAAGCTTGTGAACTGAGATTTGGGGTGGGGGTGTAGATGAGGGTAGAGTTTGCTAACATTTGCTAACATACTGGAAAAATAGATTTGGATTCCAAATACCACATTTTGCTTTCTTTGACAAGAACGACCTTAAAACCTCACTGTTTTTCTTATGGAAACCTGAATTCCATTCTAGTGATGAATTCTCAATGCTCTAGGATCTATTAACTTTAATGGATTTATTTAAGCTTAAAAGAAGCAATAAACGAATCATTCAAGCCATCAAAACATGTAAATTTAAGCTTGATCGTTCAATTGAATTATTTTTCTGAATTAATATATATAGGCTCAACTATTCATTAGAACCATCAAATACCGTGCAGTCGTCTAATGTTAAAATCTAAGACCTCTAAACATAACATCCATCTCTTTTAAAGAAGCTTGGTTCGCGCAACTTTTTTAAAATGTTACAAAAATTTGAAGATTGATCATGCTATTTTATTTTAAAAAATAAAGACACAAGAACGAAAAAAGCGTAACCCGTCTTGGTTCAGTTATTTTTGTCAGAAACAAAAGAAGCAGCTATGGTTGATGAATAATATGTACAAGACATTGTTTTTGTTGTACATAAAAGCAAATTTCCTGTATTATACGCATGGAGACGTGTTTGGGCAGAAATGGTTGACATAGTTAACTTACAAAGCTTTCAAAATAGTGACAGCAATGGGGCGTCCATTAATATTTTCATCATCAAAATCAGCTTATATAAATAAACAAAAGGATGCTCAACAAAATCCCTCAATCTCTTAGGTAAATTATGCCTGCATGACAACAAATTATCACTCACTGTGACCAATAATGCAAAAACTAAATGAAAATTTGTATCTCACCTATGGCTACGGAGGCTTCAGCAACCATCAGAAGCCATTCGAGTTGCAGCGGCAATAGTTTGGTTACTGTGAGAACAAGCACCACAGGAAAGCCAAAAGCCAAAATCAGGATTCCTTGGTAAGCTGTTTCCACAAATATTTGATTTATCTGATAGCTCTCTCTCTCATTCGAGATTCATCAACTTGAGAAAAACGGAACCAAGCTGAGACTCGCAGGCAGAAACAGTTTCGGGTCTCAAACATCTCAGAAAAGCCTTGGTTAAGTCTAGTGATGTTATCATCTGGAAGATCTTCTTGGATAGGGTGCTTGCAGATTTCTCTCTCTTGAATGGTTTTGATGCCAACTTCAAGTTTTTCTCCGACAGAGATCCGAGAGTAGACAGCGGCACGGATTCATCCTTCGGCAACTTCTTTTCTTTGAATACCTTTCTTTGAATGATTCCCCATATACGCTGTCCGAGTTGTTCACTGCCTTCTGTAGTATGTGGATTTACAAATGCCTGAGCCAGGTTCGAGTATACTGTCAGGACCTGAGGCTTACCTGAATTGAAAAGATCATGAAGACAAACTTCTTAGATTCTTGTACATAAGTTGTAAGGTTAAAAAGAAACACTTCTTGAATGAAGTTCAGATCACAAAAATTAACATTTCTAAGCTCGCACAATAACAAATAGACGAAACCGATAGGAATTGTCGCATAATGAACTTGCCTCGATTTTCATGCAAGTAAATTTCCAGAAGCGAAAGAACTCTAGTTTGAACAGGACAAGCTGGGACTGAGCAGCTTCGCTACCTGCCTGATTTTTTTTCTCTGTAAAGATCAGAGCAAGATAAGTGTCCATGGGGAACATAGCATCGTCATCCATTCCTCCATCAGACTAATCAGAATCTTCAGAGGATCTTTATCATCCTCCTCACTGCCAACTACTGCCTCAGAGTCTTCCGATTGTTCGTCAATGTCAGCTGTTTCACCAGTCTCAGATTCATCTATATCTTCATCTTCCTCATTACTGAGAAGGTCGTCGTCGTCATTGCCATCATCGTCACTGCCTATTTCCTGATGTCTAGCAGGTTTTAGGTCTTTCTTAATTATCCGCAACATCATCAGTAACATCGCCACAGAAACATCTGAAAACCTATATATAATACATGCCAAATAAAATATAAATGATTTTTTTGTTAAGACACTTATAACAAGAAAAAGAGAAAACAACTCCAAGATGCTCTAACAAAATCAAGAAAAAATATTACGAATAGAATTAATAAGTGAAAGCAACAAACATTAAAGGGTGAAATAAAAATTAAGGAATTGCAAAACCAAATAAAGGTGCATTGACGATCTTCAACATCACATAAAAATGAATTAAGTTATTGTCGCGCACCTGTTCAATAGCAGAACGCATAGGGGCGGATGACTGTGGCAGCAAGGAAAGTAAAGTATCCACAAGAACATCCATCAATTCTGGTGCTGCATCACCATTTGACTCATCTTCTCCAGATGAGTCAGGATCCTCAGGAGCTGCAAAAGCTTTCTTATAACATATGATAAGCTCAGAGGCTGCATCACAGAATTCCCCAGGTCGGAGGAGCACTTGGAGTAGCAATAGGATGAGCAAGTACCTCAATACATGCAATTTATTTGCATCATTGCCAAGCCTGCAATTCCTTTCCTGCCATTATTTAAGCATTTAGAAACAATAAATAATTGCAAAAGTAAGTATAGCAAACAAGTTCATAACTAAACTTACAAATTCATAAACACACAAGATCAACAGTTAAAGAAGCATTCCTATTGTTATTCACCAAGGATAAAGCCACTTCCCTCCACATCAATATACCACAAATCCAAGTGCTAAGAAATTTTCATGGGAGTGAGACCACATGCCTAGCCGTTGCGAGACACCACAAGAAGATATAATTGTGAGCTGTTACTATTGTAAATATTAGAGTTTATTTAAAATTAGTGATAGAGATAAAATCTTATCTCTTGATAACAGAAGATAAGGTTTGTATGTTTAAATAACTCCCAGCAGTAGTTAAACTCATGTATCTTTAAATAGACTCTGTATTTTATCTACAAGATATAGAAAAACACAATGCTCTCTTGAGTTTCCACATGATATTAGTCTAGGGATCGATCTCTCCAATAGGATCGATGGTTTTCCCTTCTGAATCTTCTGGCGCTAACTCATCGGCAGATTCCCTTCAAACTGTCGACGATTTCCCAGAGCTCTCTAGCGCAACAGTCATCTGCCATCATTTTGTCGGCCACAACTACTTTCCGTGGTCTCAATCAGTCAAGATTTTCCTTACTAGACTGGGAAAACTTGGCTATATATCCGGAGAGATTCCGAAACCTTTTTCAACAGACCCATTTTTTGAGAAGTGGGTACGTGAGAATGGTCGGGTGATGTCTTGGTTGATTAACACCATGTCTCCTGACATTGGTACCAATTTTCTTCTCTACGAAACCGCTACAGATATATGGGAAGCTGTTCGGGAGACATATTCCAGTACAGACATGAGACAACACCTCTGAGTTGTTCGATATTGAGAGTAAGGCATCGAATTTAAAGCATGATGGCTTCCGTGTTACTGAATTTTTTCATACTTTGTCTGGTCTGTGGCAGCAACTTGATTTGTATGCTGTTCATAATTGGGAAACTCCCAAAGATGCAGCCTTGTATAAACAGATACAAGCACAGAGAAGGGTTTTTCAATTTCTTAATGGCCTGAACGATGACTGGATGCTGTGAAGGCACGAATCCTTGAAACTAAACCTGCTCTTTCCCTTCGGGAAGTCTTTGCGGAAGTCAGAAGAGAAGAGAGTAGGAGATCCTTCATGCTGCCTTCGGTTCCTATCGCTGAGAATTCTGCCTTGGTTACTCAGTCTTCTTCTTCATCTCGGACTAAGAAGGGCCGGCCTGTTTGTGATTTTTGCAAGAAAGTTGGACATTTGAAGGACCAGTGCTGGAAACTTCATGGTAAACCTGGCAAATGGAAGCCTTCTTCCCCGCGAACACCTCACGAGTCCCACTCCAAGATCGACAACCCTGTGAGTAATGGTGTTTTCTCACAGGAACAGATTGCTGTCCTCCAAAAGATGTTTAGTAGCATGGGAGACTCCCGTAAAGCCAATGTGGTTCTGACAGAAGAAGAAGGTACACAACATGGTTTCTTTCCTACTGCCCTTTTAGCAAATCAAGATGATCCGGCATGGATTATTGACTCAGGAGCCTCAGACCATATGATTGGCAACAAAACATTGTTTTCTACGTTTTTACCATCCTGCTCTAAGCAGTTTATTAAAACTGTCGATGGGTCGTTATCTCCTATTAAAGGTTCTGTTATTCTTAATAAGGATATTATGCTTAGGGATGTCCTTTTCGTACCTAATCTTGCTTGTAATTTGTTGTCTGTGAGTAAACTCTCTAAGGATTTGCACTGTTGCTCACGATTTACCAATACTGGTTGTATTTTGCAGGCACTGGATTCGAGGAAGACGGTTGGCAATGCTAGACTGCACAATGGGCTCTATCTTCTTTATGGCACTCTTTTTTTGCATTCTTCAGCTCTTTCTAGTTGTGTTACTCCTTTAGACCAACATGATCAAATAATGTTATGGCATTTCAGGCATGGCCACCCTAATTTTTCTTATCTTGCTAAACTCCTTCCTCATTTGTTTATTAATAAAAAATCACAGTTATTTAAATGTCATATTTGTCCACTTGCTAAGCAAACGAAATCCTCTTATCTCACATCTCCTTATAAAACATCACACCCGTTTGCTTTAATCCATAGTGACATATGGGGACCCTCTACAGTGAAGAATATTAATGGGTGTAGATGGTTTGTTTCCTTCATTGATAATCATAGCAGAACAACATGGACTTACCTAACGAAGGATAAATCTGAAACTATGTTTATTTTTGAACGGTTCTATACTATGGTTGAAACTCAATTTCAAAGTCACATTAAAATATTTCAGTCTAATAATGGGGGAGAGTTCTTTGCTAGTGCTTTGGGTGAGTTCTTTAAGAAAAAAGGCATTGTTCAAATTAACTCCTGTGTGGATACATCACAACAAAACGGATTTGCAGAGCGTAAAAATATACTTTTATTGGAGTTAACTCGATCCTTGTTATTTTTTGGGAATATGCCAAAATATTTGTGGGGAAAGGCCTTATTAACTGCCACTTATATGATCAATTGTATGCCTAGTAAGGTTCTTAAGTTTTGAACACCTAAAGATGTTTTCTTGGAGAGTTTTCCTTCTTTCAAACCGGTTTCTTCTATTTTATCTCTTCGGATCTTTGGTTGTACTGTTTTTGTTAAAATTTTGGATCCTTCTAAGTCTAAATTGGATCCTAGGGCTCTAAACTGTGTTTTTGTGGGTTATTCCTCACTTTGAAAGGGCTACAAATGTTACTACCCTCCTACTAAGAAACCTTTTATTTCCATGGATGTTACGTTTTTTTGAACATGATCCTTATTTTTCCAAGGCTCTAATTCAGGGGGAGACTTGGACAGAATTTCAGCCTTGTTAGGTACATCCATTCTTTTTTTCTTCTTCTATACCTTTAAATGATTTGCCCACTGCATCTTCTAAACATACTTATGTTCATTCTTCAACTCCCGTTGCTGCCCCTTTACCAACACCGCCACTTTTTTCACTTCCTAAAACGGTTCATCAGAATGTACAAACTCCTAAACAGCTTAGAGTTCATACTAGAAAGGAAAAAGCCAAGAGTTGGATTTGAATCCAACTGCCTTGGAAGATGATGGTGGTAAGGAAACTTCTCTTGGTTTTTCGAATGTGGAAGATTTAAGTCCAACTGCCTTAGAAGATGATGGTGATAAGGAAACTTCTCTTGGTTTATGATATGGAAGATTTACCTATTGCAAAAAGAAAGGGAACTAGACAGTGCACTAAATATCCCATTCAAAAATATGTTGCTTATGGTAACTTAATGCCTTCATTTAGAGGTTTGACAGCCTGTATTGATAAAGAGAAAATCACGACAACCATTGAAGTTGCTTTGAAAGACCTATGTGGAAAAGGGCTGTTGAGGAGGAAATTCGAGCACTTGAGAAGAATGGCACTTGGACCGTTACTGCAAGAAATCGGTTGGTAGTAAATGGGTCTTTGCGATTAAGTATAATTCCGATGGTAGTATAGAGAGGTACAAAGCCAGACTTGTAGCTAAGGGTTTTACGCAAACCTATGGTATTGACTACAAGAAGACTTTTGCACCGGTGGCAAACCTAAATATTGTTAGAGTGCTCTTGAGTCTTGAGGTGAACAAAGATTGGAGTCTCCGCCAACTTGACATAAAGAATGCTTTTTTTGAATGGCAAGTTACAAGAAGAAGTCTACATGAAGATGTCACCTGGAATGAAGTCTGAACTAGGAGGTCATAAGGTTTGTAAACTTGAAAAAACTTTGTATGGTTTAAAACAGTCTCTTAAGGCCCGGTTTGACAGGTTTACCAAGGTCCTTATAGAGAATGGGTACAAGCAGTGTCAAGCGGACCATACTTTGTTCATTAAAATTAATTCTGTTAGAGTGCTCTTTAGTCTTGCGGTGAACAGAGATTGGAGTCTCCACCAACTTGACATAAAGAATGCTTTTTTTGAACGGAAAGTTACAAGAAGAAATCTACATGAAGATGTCACCTGGAATGAAGTCTAAACTAGCAGGTCATAAGGTTTGTAAACTTGAAAAAACCTTGTATGGTTTAAAATAGTCTCTTAGGGCCTGGTTTGATAGGTTTACCAAGGTCCTTATAGAGAATGGGTACAAGCAGTGTCAAGCGGACCATACTTTGTTCGTTAGAATTAATTCTAACAAGGAAAAAATTATTCTCATTGTTTATGTTCATGATATTGTAGTGATAGGAGATGATGGTGGAATAAATCAGTTGAAGAGGTTATTGAACAGAGTATTTGAAACAAAGGACTTGGGGGAAATTTAGGTATTTCCTAGGCATGGAGGTTGCTCGATCAAGCAGGGGTTTGGTTATAAACCAGAGAGAATATGTTCTTGACTGACTCTCAGGAGCTGGCATGTTAGGATGTAAGCCTGCTGATACTCCTATAGAAACAGACTTAAAGCTTAGAGGAGAAGAAATTGGGGCTGCAATCAATAAGAATCAGTTCCAAAGGTTGGTGGGAAAACTTATTTACTTATCCCTAACCATACCCGATATTTCTTTTCCTGTGAATGTGATCAGTCAGTTTAAGATCGATCCGAGAGGACATCTAGAATCTGCTAATCGAATTCTAAGGTACCTAAAAGGTACACCAGGACACAAGTTGTTCTTCAAGAAAACTAGAGATAGAACTGTAAAAATATTCACAAATTCTAGTTGGGCTAGTGAGGTTACTAAAGGAGGATCGACAAGTGGATACTACTCATTCGTATGGGGCAACTTAGATACTTGGAGAAGTAAGAAACAAAATATCGTTTCTAGGAGCAATGTCAAGGCAGAGTATAGAGCCTTATCATTGGGAATCTATGAAGGCATGTGGCTGTTGCGACTACTAAAGAAGTTGGACATAGAGCATGAAGGGTACTTAGAACTCTTCAGTGATAATCAATCGTCTATTCAAATTGCGAAAAATCCTAGCCATCATGATCATACTAAGCATGTGGAGACTGATAGACACTTTATTGCAGAAAAAGTGAATGGTGGGATAGTAAACTTGACTTATGTACTCACTAAAGCTCTATCCAAACAAGTTTTCGAGAAGTTTCTATCCAAGCTGGGTTTATACAATGTATATACTCAAGAGAGTGTGAGTTGTTACTATTGTAAATATTAGAGTTTATTTAAAATTAGTGATAGAGAATAGAGATAAAATCTTTTCTCTTGATAACATAAGATAAGGTTTGTATATTTAAATAACTCCTAGTAGTAGTTAAACTCTTGTACTCGTAAGTCTTTAATAGACTGTATTTTATCTACAAGATATAGAAAAACACTCACTATTCTCGTGAGTTTACAAATTGTTTGAGAACTTGGAACTATTAAAGAAAATAGCCTAAAAAATTGGGAACATGCCAAAAGTAAAGGATGAGATCACACTTACCTCTTTATAAAGTTTACTCTCCATTTCTAGCAATTTTGTGACTGACAGTTTATCCGCATCACTCAAAGTTCGAAATAAAGAAACTGAAGGAATATTGCGAAATGTGCTAAAGAACCGCATGAAGTAGGAACCAGGGTCATTTGGCTCAAGCGCATTAGCCAAAGATCGTGGCTCTTCAACCTTTGGAGCACTTGCCAGCAGTGATTGGAGCTGTTCTATGCAAATTTTGCAAAGAGCAGTCGAGGTTGTTGTTTTTGGCCATCTAAATTTCTCCTGTAATTCAAATGAAGTAACTTCATTACCAAGAGATGAGAATAGACCTTGTACAGATAGAAACTTCAATATTTCCCTTTGCGCTCGGAATTTTGCTTCAGGGTCCAACTTTAAATGTTTCAGAACACTGGCAAGTGATACTATGACCCAGCCTTTAAAAAAAATCAGCATTCCCCACAGTTCCAACAGAATCCTTGTCCTTGATTGAACCAATCTCAGAATTCTCATCGGTTGCTTGACTCTGATCTGAAGGCTCCTCGGAACCATGGCCTTCATCCAAAAACAAGTTAACCAAGTTCTGAACAAACAGCATGCAACCACTCCATGTTTTGAACTCCGCCATCAAATATTTGACTGTTTTTGTCTTTGTAATGCAATCAAATTCTCCACTGCTGTGCTTCTGAAAGGCAACAATAACAGCCACTCGTCTGACATCGTCATTCCTAACCCAGTCTAATAATTCTTTAAGAAAATGCTGAGCAACTTTATAAAGCCAGGAATCTTTCGTGGAAAGTATATCCATCAAGCACTGAATAACTTTGGAGGACAAAACAATTGGTATAAAAGAAGGCAGGAGAAGAAGCAGAATATCAAATACTAAGGTGGCGTTTGGTTCGCTAGAATGTTTACGAGGGAATTGAAATCTGTGAAGTAATTGGAATCCAATTTTATATTCTGCTTGGTTGGTAGGAAAAAGAATTGGAATCCAATTTTATATTCTGTTTGGTTCGCAGATATGTCAGATAAATTTGATTTCAGTAATGTAAAATGACAGAATTGTCTTTATTGTTTTTTGCTTTATTTTAGTTTGTTTTACAACTTACATATAGTAATATATTATAAAAAATTTAAAATATTAATTTTTCGTTTTATTGAATGATTATTTATTTAAATAAATTATAAAAATCATGCTAATAAATATTATAAGTTAAAATCATCGCAATTAAAATATGTTAATAAGTTACCAAAAGATAGAGCAATATTTCGATACATTTCAATCAGAGTATGTTAATTAGTTACCAAATAATATACCAAAAATTATTTTTATTCAATATATGAATTAAAAACCAAACCCGACACGACACAAAATAATAAAAAGATTATTTTTATTCAATAAAAATATTGACTTAATTGAAAAAATTATATATAGAGGGATATTATTCTAATTATTCCTAAATATATAAGGTAAAATTATATTTTTTTTTCGGGTCGGTCATGTTTTTTTCACCCTAAACCTGAGCTCGACCCGACCCGAATATCACACTTAAAAAAACCCGATCCGACCCGACCCGACCCGAATATCACACTTAAAAAACCCGACCCGGACAAAATAAAGTTTTACCCGACCCGACCCGAATATATGAATTAGAAATCCGACCGACCCGAAATAATAAAAAATTATTTTTATTCAATAAAAACAGTGACTTAATTGAAAAAAATATATATAGAGGGGTATTATTGTAATTATTCCTAAATATATAAGGTAAAATTATATATATTTTCCGGTCGGGTATTTTTCACCCTAAACCTGAACTCAACCCGACCCGAATATCACACTTAAAAATACCGACCCGACCAAAATAAAGTTTCACCCGACCCGACCCGAATATATGAATTAGAAACCCGACCTGACCCGAAATAATAAAAAAATTATTTTTATTCAATATATAAATAAGTTACCAAAAGATTGATGAGGGTAGTATGGTCAAATTTCAATTCCCTCTAACAAGGGAATTGAATTTCATCCATTCTTGGATGGAATTCACTTTTCCTCGTTTGATG
The DNA here is from genome assembly GCF_006381635.1 of Hibiscus syriacus. NCBI lineage: Eukaryota > Viridiplantae > Streptophyta > Magnoliopsida > Malvales > Malvaceae > Hibiscus > Hibiscus syriacus. The sequence goes on along the minus strand of NW_024062900.1, from coordinate 15,961,578 downwards.
GAAAGTTGAAGCCACGAGGGATTCTAATTCCCTTGAAAAACTTGAACCAAACATGGAAAAGTGGTGGAATTAGATTCTAATTCCCCCCAATTCCAAGAGATTTCATTTAACCAAATGTCACCTAAGTGTTTACGATCATGAGATGAAAGGAAGAGGGATCTTTCAATAACATCAGAGAATGATTGGACATTTTTTGCAATTTCTTCTTCAGAAGAGCTAGACTTGCGACCCTTTTTGTATTTTTTTAAGGAACTAGAAGCAGATGCTGTATCTTCGGCCTGCATAACAGTATTAGGTAGGAGTATATTTACCAGAACAGGCCACAAACTGTGGACCCGGGGTTGACAAAAAGTGGATTCCTGCCATATTACATACCAAAAAAAAAAAACGTTAGAACATATTTACGCCTTATTTTTCTCAATATCGATGTATAGATTAATCAAAAATTATCTTCAAGCAGTTACTGAGGATAAATAGTTAGCGGAGAAAAGTCTGCTTGGACTGAATGGATTTGGCAAAAGTTTGCTGAAATTGCTGTCGATGGATGTTTTTTCATGAATTTTTAAAGCTAACAGCAAAGCATCAGGATTTCCAACATCAACAGCTTCTTCAAACCACTGAGGAACTCCTGGAGCTTCAAGAATATGATCCAACATCAACATCAACATGTAGAAATGTTGCATAAAGACTGAAACATCTACTCAACACATCAAACGCATTCATAAATTGCCATAACAGTTTCAATACTGACATGAACCTTGCCAAGACATACATACAAATGAGAATACTTGGAACTGCCAGTATGATGATCGCTAACCAACATATGTATACAGTTATTAGAGGTTATAAAGACAAAATAAATGAACTAGTAAAAGCATTAAAAAACAAAAGCAAGGGTATTAGAAGGACTTGGCACAACATCCAACCAAAAGAGTAAAAGAAATTCTTTACAATTATGCACCTAGAAGCCATTGCAACAAGCACATAGTATATTGACATAAAAATAAAAAAATAAATAAACTGCTGATATCTAATTAGGCAAAATATTAAGTTAGAAAAGGTTCAGAACTATTACAGATCCCCCACATCCTGGCAGAAAAAAGTAAGAACGTCACGAAGAAAAAATCCTATCACTTAATCAGAAAATACCTTTTCAACGATTTCTAAACGATGGAAATTGAAGGCTCCTGTAGATATCTTTTTTTGGTAGTAAGGGAGATAAGAGCACTCTTAAATTCCTTGATGATATGAGTATCTTTATCAGAAAACCACTCTTTAGTGAGTCTGCCAGATCGGGGCAATAGCACCATATGCAAATAAGCAACCCAGAAGGCAATCCCTTACTTCCTACAGAATCAAAGCTAGTTATTGAGAGTTACAGAGTAGATGAAAATCTGAAACGCATTGAGAAAAGCTCTACCTGACCCTTCATCGATGATGAGAAAAAATTAGCTAACCCTATTCCCTTATGTAATGGGGTAAGAGGAGGTAGGGTAATAGGCTGTCCCCAACACCAGTTGAGAATAATTTCTGTGGAATACCTCCGTTATGAATTGCCCTCAGTGGGACTCGATCCCGCTAGATGTGACCTCTAATAAATCAACTAACCCTATTCCCATATGTAATGGGGTAAGGGGAGGTAGGGTAATAGGCTGCCCCCAATACCAGTTGAGAACAATTTCCGTGAAAGACCTCCGTTATGAATTGCCCTCAGTGGGACTCGATCCCGCTAGATGGGACCTCCAATAAATCAACTATAAGTTTCAACAAGGAGTCCACTTTGATACTAGGCATTGTGGCCACCAAAGCAGTCAAACCCAATGCAAAACCCTGTCTAACACATTGCAAAACAAGTTGAAAAACAAAATATCAGCCACAAGACAAAGTTATTTTACGGATGGTCAAGTATATTGAGCAAGATAACAAGTGCACTTCAGGTGTCGGATGTCAGACTCGATTCAAAAGATAACTTAGGTGACACGTGGAAAGCATATTTAAGTTGATTGTTCGAAGTGTTTTAGGTGATTGCTGCATTTTTCATACATGGGTAAAGCAACGCATCGAAATGCAAATTGGAAAAAATAGGAAAGCTATGACTTCCGCAGTGAAATGCAAAATACAAAGTTCTAAAACATCAAGAAGTAGCTAACTAGCCATGTGAATTCATGCGAGACAAAGAATAAAGATAGCATCAAACCTCTCTCGACGAAGAAACACCACGTATCAACCTCCGCACAGCATATCTCAAAGATGGTGCACAATTATCCAAGCCATCATCCTTTTGAGCTTCCAGTTTCAAAACACCCTCAGCCAAGTCCTTATTCTCGAGCCTATCATATGCCATCTGAACCTCCTGCAATTCCCACACCATTGTTTCCACTGCTGCTTCTCTCACCGAAGAATCTGCCGAGGCCAAGTTCTTAAAACACTGATATGTAACTCAGGCAAACTACTACTAGATGAAGAGGTCACAGGTTCGGGGGCATCATTCCCTTCTGATTCAACAATCAATTGTTTTGGCAGAGGCTCCTTGTTCTCTAAAACCCAATGCCTCTGTAGATACTCGATTTGTCCGGGGTTATGTCGGAGCAGACTCGAAGCCATGGCAACCTAACCCGACCCCAAGCCAGTTGAAGGCCCAATTTAAACCCAACAATCTAGCAGGGTATTTACCAGTTCACGTGAGGATTCCCTACAACAATTGGAATTTATTTTAGCCATGTATGATAACTGGTAAGTTATCAGAAGTTACCAATAAGATCGGGTCCATGATTTTGAATAGATAGAAAGAAACTGTAAATGAGGTGGGGTCGGTTATTATTAGCAATTAACCTCCAGAAACCAGAAGGACACTAGCATCACAAGGGGAGGGAACGAAAAAATAGCAGAGAACAACCAGAGAAAGCAACACGAACAGGGAGAAATCAAACCATAAATTCCATCGACAATCAAAAAACAGAAGGAAAAAAGACCAACAATAGGTGGTTCTCGGGACTGGAAAACCACACAGTGTAAACAAATTTGAAAGAACAATATTGTAATCCCACCATCAAAAATCAGAGAAAGCAATAGAGGTATTTTTTCGAGAAATTCTTCCTCAATTGTTTTTGTTTTCTTTCGTTTTTGTGTGTGTGCTAATACTATTTTGAATTAAATAAAAAGAGAGTTTGAGATTAAAACATTTGGGTTGTACGAATTTAAATGGAGTCTTGTTGACTCCATTCGTTCTACGTTCGAGCTATGTCAAAAAAAAAAGAGAGTTGAAATTAGATTAGTAAATATAAGTTGAAACAAGACAAAGTGCAAGGGAAAAGAGAGGGAAATTTACCTTTCTTCTTCGTTTTCTTTCGTCATTGGGTTGTCAGTCAGTTGAGGTGGTATACGGTTGCAGTCGAAGGGAGGTTGGCCATCAAGGTGTGGTGGTCGAATGGTGGCCAAACGCTGGCCATGGGTTTAGCGAGAGAGAAGATCGAGAAGAGAGGGAGAGGGAGGGTTTTAGTGTTTGCGGTTGAGGGTTAATCAAAATATGAGTTAGGATTTTTATTTAAAATATTATATATGTTAAAGCAAAAAAAAACGACAGTGTTGCAAATTGACAAGAAATTCCATGTTTTGAGAAAGAAGGGAAATTTTGAGTGAGCTCCTTTAGGTTCTTGAATTGTTGTATTTTGGTCCTAAAATGGATATTTCGAGCTTTTTTAATTTTGCATTCATAGTTTATGCATTTTCATTTTAGTCATTTGTTAGGTTATTTAAACTTACTGTTTTTTTACATTTAACGTGTACCTTTTTTTTTTAAAAAAAAAAACTTTCATATTTTCTTTGGTTATATTACGTTTGCAAGGCCTGAAGTTCGATTTTTTGTGTGTGATATCCTATTATTTACTCTATTTATAACGTGGTCCTTGAATTTTTTTTATTTATGTTTTAGTCAACGTTTACGTTTTTTTATATACATATGTCTGTAAGGATAGTTTAGGTTTGCTATGAAGGCTTGGTAACCATATGGTCGAATAATTATAACACGTGTGTGTAAATCCATATTTCATGAATGCGTGTTGTATGCATGTGGTGACTTTCTATATTCCACTTATATATGCGTGTGATGTATAATAATATAGATATATATATGTGTACACGTATTAACATGTAAGTAGTTATTTTGCATCTTGTGAATACACGTGTAATGTATAATTATATATGTATGTCATATGAGTATTTTTCATAATAAGTAATAGTCATTTGTACATTATATGTTAATATGCATGGTTTATGATTTTTTTTAAACATATGTATATAATTTTTTGTATGTTACATTGTATGATATTTTAATTTTGTTTAATTAATTTTTGGCATGACATACTTTTTTGCACAATTTGTATGATATCCTCACGTGCATAACTCGACCTATTACATAATTGGACTAAGGGTAATACCCTTTTGGACTAAGGGTAATACCCTTTTAATTTAAAATTGTTTTAAGTGGGCAGTCATAACTGATTTGAGGTCCGCTTTTAATGATTTTAAAATAAAAGTGTATCCCATTAGTGACGCCTAAAAATTGATCCATCACTCTAAAATTTGGGAACGAAAGAAAAGGAAATGTTCGTTTATTTAAATTTATCGAGAAAATGTTGTTATAAATTTTAAGATCTGGTCTCGATATTTGTAAATAATCGAACATTTTTTATCTTTCTAAAATGACTAGGTAATTTTAATTTAATTAATTTTGGTGTTTTTGAATATTGTAAAATTCACTTTTTTGTTTACGGGATCAAAAATTAAATTAAATTTGAATTTGTAAAGTTCATTGCAAAGACGTTAATTAATCGATTAGGTACTGATTTAGGGTGTTGTGGGGGTGCTAATCCTTCCCCACACGTAACCGACTCCCGAACTCATTTTTTGGTAACACAGACCTCAATTTGTTATTTTAATTAAAATTAATTGTTTATTTAAAATGACAAGACACTTTTTGGGTGCCCAATCACACCTTAATCAAAGATTGGTGGCGACTCTTCGAACCATATTTTTCGATCGTAAAGGAAATCCAAAAATTTTTGAAACGAGAGGTCTTTTAAATCGCATTTGTTTTTAAATTAAGAAGAGGATAATTAAGAATTAATGTGGTTTTTTAAATCTCACCTTTTAAGAAAAATCGTTTTGACAGCTTGGCGACTCCGCTGGGGATTTTTTTAGAGAGTCAGGCTGATAGTCGATTAATTAATTGTCTTTGCAATTGGAAATTATAAATTCGTTTTAAATTGGTTTTTGATCCCTTGCTTTGTTTTTAATAAGTTTTGTTTGTATTTTGATTTCTTTAATTTAATTCGATTGACAATTAAATAGTTGTACTGATCTGTTTGCTAATGATTTCAGAATAATTGTGTGTTTTGGGAATTGATTTTGAGTGTTTTTATTGATTGTTTTTTCCGCTTTTCCTCACACACTGCACAGTTGCATTATCATAACATGAGCTAAAATCTCTCTCCGTCCTATTTAAGTAGGAGTGAGAGACTATGCCCTCGTGTGGTTTTCACCTCTGCATGGGATAGTGGATCGCTCCTGGAGCTCACGCCTTATGGTCCCCGTGATGGTATTCACCTCCGCATGGACATAAGGAGGTGTGTTCCCTCGAAATTGAACTCGATCCCCTAAAGCCTGTGATGGGCCAGGATTGAGGGTTCGGTAGCCCAAGGGGGCACCGACAAGGACAATTCAAGAACCTATTACTTTAGAACCGAACCCAGCATATAGTGAACATAGAGCCCGAACTTAGGTCGAGCCTAACCCGAACCTTAAGAGTCCCGTGAGAAGGGTACACAAGGAAAAGCTTTTTGAGTCATTTATTTTCACTTTTCGAATAAATGCATGCAAACTAGAAATCATGCGGTTAGGTTTATTTGTCAAGCAAGCATGTGAATTAGATATTATGCGGTTAGGGTTTTAATGTTCAAACAAAGCATGGGGGTAGATATCATGTTGGGTAGGATCTACTAAAACATGATTGGGTAGCCAACATGTAAGGGTAGGTTTTATTTAATGATTATGATATTTATTATCTTGTTGTTGATATTATGTGTACTAACCCATTTTTTCTTTTTTTTTTCTTTTTTTATGTCTATTTTATTTTGATTTTATTGCATTCGCATCTTCATGTCATCACAAGGTGTTAATTCGCAAGTGATTGACTAATAAGAAGGCTGGTCATATTGAAACAAGAAATTCTTAACCATGTAGTCAAAATCAGGAGGTTCAAGGATATTCAGATGATCCATGAATAAGGACATCCGATGAATGAAAAAATCTGAAGCTGATTGAAGACTTCCTTTAAAAGAGTGAAGGCCAAGATATTCTCAGAAGATAGATACAATTATACCAAGGACAAGAAGACCCTTCACAAAGACATGAAGATCACTTCGTATTGAAAGTAAAAATGGAGACCTCAAGATTCAATTTAAAGACATCTGGTGTCATTAAAGGTGATAAAGTACGCCGACAACTTTGGGCGCAATATTAGATTCCATGAAGAGTACGGTTCAAGGGAATAAAGAAATGAAGAATCACATTTATATTTTGACTACATGGTGTACTGAATTCTTGTTGTCTAAATGAAGGTTGTTCTATGGTGGTCACTTTTGGAATTAAAACCTTGTGTATTTGCATTTGCATTCTTATTAGCATTAATTTATTTATTTCGTTATTGTTGCTTTTTGTCATTTTGTTATCTCATTTGTACTAACTTGTTTCTATGTTGTTTTTTTTCTCTTTGTCCGCATTGCATGATCATGACATATTCAAAAGGTGTTGATTTGTGAGTGGTTATCATAGTAAAAGGTTTTCATGACGGACAAGGGGTTTCGTGATCAAACAAACTATAACACAGTCAAAAAATAGCATCATGAGAAAGCTTCAAAAATAGTGGAGAGTTGCGCGCATAAAGATCATATGTCTGACGAAGAGCATAATGAGATAAGAGATATAAAAGAGCAAATGTCCAAGATGATGGATAGAATAAATATTTTGTCCAAAGAAAGAGAGACTTCTATAAAAGAAAAGAAAGAACTCAATGAAAACAATCTCGAGGTGTCAGATACGCAAGGGACTACTTTGGAACCTGCTGATTCTAGCCAAAATGAGAAACCACGCACAATCATTATTCGTATCAACAAGTTGTTTGGAAATGCCAAGGAAATAGTGGCAACTATAGAAGTTCAGAAGGATGAAAAGAAGACATGCAGTCCAAACTCGTTGGTGTTTGATAGTTTATTCCCAACATCAGGGGAAATAAAACTGGAAACTCCAATTCAACCCAAGTTGAGAGGTGGATCTCGTTGTGATTCCATCCCAATATCATATAAGGAATTGTATGATGAACTGTTAGAAGCCCGAGAAGTGGCACCGCATTATGTGAAACCTTTGCAACCTCCATATCTAAGTTGGTATGACGTCCACGTTCGTTGTGAATATCATGCTGGGATTCAAGGACATTCTATTGAGAATTGTTCCACCTTCAAACGTCGAGTCCAACTTCTTCTAGATCATGGAGTATTGGAGTTTGAATTGAAAAGACAACCCAGTTTGAAAACAAATTATCCTGTTAAGTTTGAACCAAAAGTGACCAAGGGTAAGAGTATCAGTGAGGACATCCATGAAGAAAATTGTTTGCCAAAATACGAAGCTATGATTCATCATTTAAGAAGTGAAAATAATAAATTGAGCAGAGAGATGGAAGCCATGCGAGATGATTTTTGAAGGATCAGTCAAACTTTTAAATTTGTTGGTATAGGAAATGTCCCAGAGGAGTGGATAATAGGGGTTCACTAAACTTAAAAATGATGTTGAACAGTTAGGAAAGAATTACAAGATGCACGAAGGTCAAGTTGAGAAGTTTTCTCATGATTTACAAATTGCAGAAAAAAGAAGCAATATAGTTGTTGATAATTTGGGAAGATATCAGACCGAGAATCAGATGTTGAATAAGTCTATTGCCAATATGGAAATTTCTTATCAACGCCACAAGCGGGAGAATGACGCTGAGCTTGAAGCCGTTAGAGCCAAGAACGAGAAGTTGATGAAGATGGTGGATGATTGCAGTGATCTTATACAAGAGCTTCATAACCACAATGACTTTCTTACAAGGAAGATTCAACAGCAGTGTCTACAGCTCCGAGAATCGGCACTCAAGATAGAGAAAAGAGATAATGTCATGAAAGAAACTATGACCCAAGCAAGCAATGTGGCTCAAAAATGGGTTGATTTAGCTGGCTTTGCAAGAGAATTGAAGCATATTGACAACTCGACCCCCGAGTATGAGTGGAAATTAAATTGGCTTTTGAAGGAAATAGAAAATTTTGGATTGAAAGCTGTCCGTTATATGTAAAGTTTGTTTGATGTATCGAGACCTTTGTGTTCAATGAAAGTTGTTTTAAGATGGTCACTCTGGAATGACACCTTTTGTATTTGCATTTGGCATTTGCATTTGTATTACATGTATTTATTTAAGCATTTTACATGCATTAATTATAAAAACATAGAAATAATTTATGGAAGGTTATGTGACAGTAATAACAAGATCATCCATTCATACTACTTCCTTATCGTCATGAATAAGCAAATGGAAACAATTGAGCAATCTCATAAGGGATCACAAGATCAGTTGCAAGAGCAGTTAGTCGGGTCACAACAAGATACGGGGAATCAAGCATCGGGTTCTTTGCAAGGCGTATCGAATCAAATGATCCAGGTACTGGTACCACAGGCTGCTAGTAAAGAGAAAATAGAGGATGAAGGAAATCAATCTCATCATATTGGTACATCAAGAGTGATAATTTGCCCTGGAGTGTCTAACTCAGACCTAGGGATGAGCCTCGTCAATTTTGAGCAATTTGAAGACAAATTCAGGTGGTTGAATGAAGCCATTGAAGATATGAAGATTGTTAATGCTCCTCACAAGGAGTTAGAAGCTAGAGAACTTAGTTTGGTCCCTGATTTGGTCATCCCACATGAATTTAGGGTGCCTAATTTTGAGAAATATGATGGCACTAGTTGTCCCATAATTCATCTAAAGATGTTTTGTAGAAAGATGGAAGGGTACCTAAATAATGACAATATGTTGATTCATTACTTCCATGATAGTCTTGCTAGGCCATCTATAGTATGGTATAACCGTTTGAACAAAGAACAGATCAAGACATGGGTCAACCTAGCTGATGCTTTTCTGGGACAATATCAATATGTTAAAGGCTTAGCCCCAAAACGTCATGACCTTCAAAGGATAAGAATGAAAGCTACTGAGAGCTTTAAAGAATATGCCCTAAGATGGAGAGGAGTGGCAGCACAAGTTCAACCTCCTTTGTTAGAAGAAGAAATATCATATATGTTTCACGATTCTCTTCATGCTCCTTTCTTTGAGTTAATGTTGGGAAAGTCGACGAATAACTTCAAGGATCTTATGACAGCTGGAGAGTTAATTGAGGATGCAATCAGCAAAGGAAACTTGAAAGACACTTCTAAAAACCCAACCGATCAAAAGGAACAAGCTGATGAGGTGAATGAATGTCATGTCCAGAGCTCTCAAAGTCGTAAAAGAAAAGGGGTAACGGGTTACTCGAGGCGTCTAAAGAAAGTCCCAAGATCGAAAAATATTTTAAAAGTGTTCCAAACTCCTATCTCAGATCTATATCCCCATTTGATTGAAGGTCAATACCTCACACCGAGGCCAATGAAAGTACAACCAGACCCTTTTGCTCATAGTTATGATCAAGATAGTGTCTGTGATTTCCACTTGGGGGCATTGGGACATTCTACGGGAAACTGTAGGCCGCTGTTAAAGGAGATAGAGATGCTTGTGGCAAATGAGACGTTAACAGAGGAATTGGTGGAACAGTGGATGACGAGCTTGAGTGGGGCATCAAAGAACAATATGTAGCATCCGTTTGAGTTAAGTACCACGACATTAGATGGGTAATGGGGCATCCTAATTAGGAATAGATCATTTCATTCATTATGGAGCTTTATTTCATTTGCAACATCATGTTTGAACTTGTTTTTCATCCTTTCTCAGTTTTTTTTATAATGATGTTTAAATAAATTCATGTTACTTTGAGGATGGTGAGCATTGAATCGAATTTGCAACTTGAAATTCTTTGAATACCTACTGAATTAAAAACTCTGTAAATGATTAGAGTTATAAATCTTTGACAAGATGACAAGGTTGAAACTTGATAAAACAAAGACCTTTACCTTATCTCCAGAAGATACAATCGAACACCATACCCTTCTATTACAGGGACCGATATAGCCTTCTTCTATCATAAGGAGATGAACAATGGTTTGGTATTCAGGTATGTATAGGAGCGGACAACATGGGGCATCTTTTGTGTATGATGTTACAAAACCGACTAGATTACATTTCTGTTGATGACGTTCAATGATGATTATGATCCTTACAGATGGAATAGTCGAGTAGGTGAATCTAGTTTAGGTCAGTTGCTTGGAAATTGAACTCTAACGATGAGATTTTCTGACTTTCAACAACACCTAGACTATGACAGGTTCTTCTTGACAGGCTTAAGAAATTGGACCCGTATACCCAAATTATAATATTATATGTATACAATAAAGCTTGAGTTGTCCCTCTAGAGCAATTGGTTAAATGCCCCGGCTTTATGGACATAATTTAGCTAGCCTAATAAAGGTGATGATATTTTATATATACAATAAAGCTGAGCTATTCCGCTAAAGCAATTGGTTATAGAGGAAACGCAAAAGCCTTGGTTTTATGAATATATTATATTCAAACCATAACCTTGATTGGGTACCTGTCAATTTGGTGTATGCTCCACTGTGATTGTCAAGTCAAAGACTTTGTGATGAGATGAACCCTTCAGCTAGCCCGATAGAGGCAAATTACAATAAAGCTGATTTCAGCTAGCCAGACAATGGCAAATTAAATCAAGTTTTTCTAAATAAGGAGTTTCGGTAAAGATTGACTAAGGGAGTTAAGGAAAACCTGTTATAGTCAACTTCACACGAGCACTCAGGAATTTCATTTTTAGATCGATATTTCTGCACTGCCTTTGTTAGAGGAGTCTACGAGGCTTGAACAAATGGAAGATTTCAGAGAACTGAAATAGAAGTGTTCTATAAAGTCTAGTAATTGATTATGCAAGTTGCGTCATTTTGTCCGTATCCGATTAAAATACCAAGCCAGAAGAAGGGGCATGTTGTGATGTTCACAAAGACCGAGAAAGAAATATAAGTTTGTTGGTTGAAACCTTAAAAAATAAGAAGCCAACTGAAGCCAACCCATCAATTTTGACACTTGTCAAAGAGTTATAACTCTGAAAAATTAAATAGTTATTGATTCTTTTGATATTTTTTGAACTCATGTTTATGATTTGATTGTGAGCCTGAATTAAGGGGTAATATTTTATAAAATTCTTTCATTCATTGATCCCTATAATAAGAGAAAAGGGAAAAACATTTTCAAACATGACATTTCAAGTGTGAAAGATCCTTGAAGCTTGTGAGACTCATTATTCCTCTATTGGAGAAAATGAATAAGCAATGCCAGAACATGAAGCATTCCACGATCTTGAAGTAGATGGTCCAAGAGAACAAAATGAATGAAGAATGAAGAATGAAACTTATAACATTTCCTTGTGACGTTGTCAATTACTCATCGAGAAGAAGATGATCTTGTTATTCGGAAGGGGCATTTATCACAACTTGTATAAAATGCAATACATTTTGTTAGAAGAATTGACCACTTTTTAAGTGTTTATGACAATATGAAGAGACGCCTTCAAGATACTTGGCAATACCACTGTGAAGTGACACCAAAATGAGAACATTCAAATTATGATATGTTGGGCACGAAGAGATCTAAGAGTACCCACTTTGGGGCATGACCAAAAACCCAAATCATGTTAGGATGACAAGATTCAGACCAAGAAGTTATTGAGAATGAGTCTCGCAACTTGAAGTGTCAGGGGCAGACCGTGAATTTGAGCAGAACTTACCTTGTAAAGCAAATCAACTGAGCATTGATCAATGGCAGAGTCCTGGAAGAACAACTCTAAAAGCATAATTGAGCCAAGGACAAAAATGGGGCAACACAGTCGTATTTCTGACTATAGCAAGATGTTGAGAGAGAAAACACTTTCTCCGAAATAAATAAAGAAAACAAAAACGACAAAAAGAAGATCAGAGGGCTCGTCAAAGATCCAAGTTGGAAACTATGAGTTGCTACACGAGCATATGAAGTAGATCCTTGAAAGAATGATCAAGTAGAAGAAGACTAAGTTCGCCACTTTAAAGTCAAATGAATATTAAATTGACATTTATGCATTCATGAGAACATCATTTGCATAAAAGAAAATGCATTACACTGATACATTTCATTGTATTCGTGTTTCATGCATAAACACATGATTTTGACAGATTTTCCAGTGAAAAGAGAAGATGCAAGATGTTAAAATCCCTATAATTGAAAGGTAGAAGTTAAACATCAAATACAGGGATTCATGTTTAGAGAGGCAGAACCTGAGGAATGCAAGGGTCAATCCACAGAGGAAGCATTTCTTTGAAGCGGGGTATGTGGCTCGGCCATTAAGCCATTTTATGAAGTGAAATGAGAAGGATTTCTTATTAAAATCTGAAAATTGAAATTTTTGAAAAGTAAGAAAGTTTTCTTACCTAGTAATCAATTTAAGTCCTTCGGATCATCAGTAAGTCTTTCGAGCATGATGATTAAATCCTTCGGGTAATTTGTAAGCCTTCACCGAAGAGTAGTGAAGCAACCCCATCAGTAAGTGCCATCAGTAAGTCTTTCGAGCATGATGATGAAATCCTTCGGGCCATCAGTAAGTCTTTCGAGCATGATGATTAAATCCTTCGATAATTTGCAAGCCTTCACCGAAGAGTAATGAAGCAAACCCGTCAGTAAGTCTTTCGAGCATGATGATTAAATCCTTCGGGTAATTTGTAAGCCTTCACCGAAGAGTAGTGAAGTAACTCCATCAGTAAGTGCCATCAGTAAGTATTTCGAGCATGATGATGAAATCCTTCGGGCCATCAGTAAGTCTTTCGAGCATGATGATTAAATCCCTCGGGTAATTTGTAAGCCTTCACTAAAGAGTAGTGAAGCAACTCCATCAGTAAGTCTTTCGAGCATGATGATGAAGTCCTTCGGGCCATCAATAAGTCTTTCGAGCATGATGCTTAAATCCTTAGGGTCATCAGTAAGTCTTTAGAGCATGATGATTAAATTCTTAGGGTAATTTGTAAGCCTTCACGGAAGAGTAGTGAAGCAAACCCATCAGTAAGTCTTTCGGACATGATGATGAAATCCTTCGAGCCATCAGTAAGTCTTTCAAGCATGATGATGAAATCCTTCGGGTCATTTGTAAATCTTTCGAGCGAGATGATAAGTCTTCTGGGCCATTTTAAGCCTTCTCGGAAGAGTGTTGGAGCAAGCCATCAAATCATCAGATCTGGGAGGAAAGCGAAGGTTCTCGAGTATAAAGATGCAAATCAATTGATTAAAAGGAAATGAGCACGAAGAGTCATTAACCAATTCAAGGTCCTAGGAAGAGAGAGGTTCAGATGGCAGCCGAGTCCAAGAAGATTCTCATATCTAGTTGTTGCGAGACAAGCTCCCTCAAGAGAAATAAATTCTCAAAGATTCTCTTAAATTTTAAATTTTTCGAGTATAATGTTTTTCAAATCTTCAAGCATACATTAATGAGTGGAAACATTTGATTTTCAGGTTTAACCTTTGAAGTTAAGCCTTCATGGGAGAATAGTGTAGCAGAATCACACCAGAAGATTTTTCGAGTTTTACTCCTGAAGCAAGAGGGATGACTGTCGGTAGAAGATTGTTCGAGTTCTACTCCCTGAAGCAAGAGGGAGCGAACTCGTAGGCAGAAGATTATTCGAGTTCTACTCCTTGAAGCAAGAGGGAGCGAACCTGTAAGTAGAATATTGTTCGAGTTCTACTCCCTGAAACAAGAGGGAGCAAACCCGTAAGCAGAAGATTATTCAAATTCTACTCCCTGAAGCAATAGGGAGCAAACTCATTTTTAGAAGATTGTTTGAGCTCCTTAATCCATGAACAAGAGGGAGCGGACCCGTCATTCGAAGATTTTTCAAGTTTCATTTATCCCGAAGTAACTGTGGAGTGCTTTAATCTTTTGAAGTTCTCAGGACCGGACAAACTCGATCATCTTTTGATCTTTGCTCTATTCTCGTTACACAACAATGAGCAAAGAGGGGCAGCTGTAGATACTCGATTTGTCCGGGGTTATGTCGGAGCAGACTCGAAGCCATGGCAACCTAACCCGACCCCAAGCCAATTAAAGGCCCAATTTAAACCCAACAATCTAACAGGGTATTTACCAGTTCACGTGAGGATTCCCTACAACAATTGGAATTTATTTTAGCCATGTACGATAACTGGTAAGTTATCAGAAGTTACCAATAAGATCGGGTCCATGATTTTGAATAGATAGAAAGAAACTGTAAATGAGGTGGGGTCGGTTATTATTAGCAATTAACCTCCAGAAACTAGAAGGACACTAGCATCACAAGGGGAGGGAACGAAAAAATAGCAGAGAACAACAAGAGAAAGCAACACGAACAGGGAGAAATCAAACCACAAATTCTATCTGCAGTCAAAAAACAGAAGGAAAAAAGACCAACAATAGGTGGTTCTCGGGACTGGAAAACCACACAGTGTAAACAAATTTGAAAGAACAATATTGTAATCCCACCATTAAAAATCAGAGAAAGCAATAGAGGTATTTTTTCGAGAAATTCTTCCTCAATTGTTTTTGTTTTCTTTCGTTTTTGTGTGTGTGCTAATACTATTTTGAATTAAATAAAAAGAGAGTTTGAGATTAAAACATTTGGGTTGTACGAATTTAAATGGAGTCTTGTTGACTCCATTCGTTCTACGTTCGAGCTATGTCAAAAAAAAAGAGAGTTGAAATTAGATTAGTAAATATAAGTTGAAACAAGAAAAAGTGCAAGGGAAAAGAGAGGGAAATTTACCTTTCTTCTTCGTTTTCTTTCGTCATTGGGTTGTCAGTCAGTTGAGGTGATATACGGTTGCAGTCGAAGGGAGGTTGGCCATCAAGGTGTGGTGGCCGAATGGTGGCCAAACGCTGGCCATGGGTTTAGCGAGAGAGAAGATCGAGAAGAGAGGGAGAGGGAGGGTTTTAGTGTTTACGGTTGAGGGTTAATCAAATATGAGTTAGGATTTTTATTTAAAATATTATATATGTTAAAGCAAAAAAAAAAACGACAGTGTTGCAAATTGACAAGAAATTCCATGTTTTGAGAAAGAAGGGAAATTTTGAGTGAGCTCCTTTAGGTTCTTGAATTGTTGTATTTTGGTCCTAAAATGGATATTTCGAGCTTTTTATTTTTGCATTCATAGTTTATGCGTTTTCATTTTAGTCATTTGTTAGGTTATTTAAACTTACTGTTTTTTTTACATTTAACGTGTACCTTTTTTTTAAAAAAAAAAACTCTCATATTTTCTTTGGTTATATTACGTTTGCAAGGCCTGATGTTCGATTTTTTTGTGTGATATCCTATTATTTACTCTATTTATAACGTGGTCCTTGAATTTTATTTATTTATGTTTTAGTCAACGTTTACGTTTTTTTTATATACGTATGTCTGTAAGGATAGTTTAGGTTTGCTAAGAAGGCTTGGTAACCATATGGTCGAATCATTATGACACGTGTGTGTAAATCCATATTTCATGAATGCGTGTTGTATGCATGTGGTGACTTTCTATATTCCACTTATATATGCGTGTGATGTATAATAATATAGATATATATATATGTGTACACGTATTAACATGTAAGTAGTTATTTTGCATCTTGTGAATACACGTGTAATGTATAATTATATATGCATGTCATATGAGTATTTTTCATAATAAGTAATAGTCATTTGTACATTATATGTTAATATGCATGGTTTATGATTTTTTTTAAACATATGTATATAATTTTTTGTATGTTACATTGTATGATATTTTAATTTTGTTTAATTAATTTTTGGCATGACATACTTTTTTGCACAATTTGTATGATATCCTCACGTGCATAACTCGACCTATTACATAATTGGACTAAGGGTAATACCCTTTTTGGACTAAGGGTAATACCCTTTTAATTTAAAATTGTTTTAAGTGGGCAGTCATAACTGATTTGAGGTCCGCTTTTAATGATTTTAAAATAAAAGTGTATCCCATTAGTGACGCCTAAAAATTGATCAATCACTCTAAAATTTGGGAACGAAAGAAAAGGAAATGTTCGTTTATTTAAATTTATCGAGAAAAGGTTGTTATAAATTTTAGATCTGGTCTAGATATTTGTAAATAATCGAACATTCTTTATCTTTCTAAAATGACTAGGTAATTTTAATTTAATTAATTTGGGTGTTTTTGAATATTGTAAAATTCACTTTTTTGTTTACGGGATCAAAAATTAAATTAAATTTGAATTTGTAAAGTTCATTGCAAAGACGTTAATTAATCGATTAGGTATCGATTTAGGGTGTTGTGGGGGTGCTAATCCTTCCCCACACGTAACCGACTCCCGAACTCATTTTTTGGTAACACAGACCTCAATTTGTTGTTTTAATTAAAATTAATTGTTTATTTAAAATGACAAGACACTTTTTGGGTGCTCAATCACACCTTAATCAAAAATTGGTGGCGACTCTTCGAACCATATTTTTCGATCGTAAAGGAAATCCAAAAATTTTCGAAACGAGAGGTCTTTTAAATCGCATTTGTTTTTAAATTAAGAAGAGGATAATTAAGAATTAATGTGGTTTTTTAAATCTCACCTTTTAAGAAAAATCGTTTCGAGAGCCTCCTCTCCTTGTCCATTTGTTTCCTCTTCTTTTTCCTCTCCATTGGTTTAATGGAACCAGCAGCAGCAGAAGATGAAGCAACCACATCTCCCATATCTGCATCTTTTTTATTATCCATCTTAATTTTCTTACCAGAGGGCCCCAAAACCGTATTATCAGTAGCTAAATAAGTTTGACCCTCAAGAGCTTCTACCTCAGATTGAGTACTTCTTTTCTTGCTACACATTAAGAATCCAATATCTGAAAAATATCCGCAATTATAGCTATGCATCAAACATCAACTTTCCAACTGGAAAAAAAACAGAATCAAAACATAAAAAAATAATCAAAGATATAACCTTTATGAGTGACAAAGCTATAAGCGGATTAAATTTTAACGACTGAAGCATGGAATTTCAATACTCCAAAACTGTTGCAAAAATAAGAACAAATATGTTACGGACAAATTAAGAGGCAAGAAGAGTTACCGTTGGGTTTTGTCATCTGCTTGTTAAAGAGAGATGGAGCCTCAGTAATATAACTTGGTATGGTTTAGAGGGAGAGAGGCACACAGAGCTGTTGACCATTGTAGGGTTTTATTAGTTTATTAGAAATAATTTTAGTGATATTAATCAATGTAATTTATTTTAGTGATCAATAGAATTTCTTTTACATTTTCTGGAAATTAACTTACAATTTGATTTTTCATAAATTGTTTATAAATTTTTCACTTCAAAACATAAATATTCAAAATAATATTATTTTATATATTTAATATTAATATTTTAGTATCAATTTAATATAAAAGTTTAATATTTTAATATTAAGACAATATTTAGTATCAATTTCATAAAAATAATTATTAAAATATATTTATTAATAATTTTAATAATATAATGTTTATATTAGTACCAATTAAAATAAATTAAAAGTAAAAAGGTTTTAATATCAATTCTTATTAATATAAATATATTATTTTAATTGTCAGAATAAAAAATATTAATAAAACATAAAACCAGTATTAATAATTTTAATTAGAACGTAAACGAAATTAGGAAAAACAAGGAATTTTTTTACACTAAACAAACAAGGTTTAGAAAGTTATAATTAAGACAAACACGTGTCAATGTTTTAGATGAAGAGGTAATGGGATTTCTATTCTGATAGTAGGCCCCATCAAAATTGAAAAGATTACTACACTATAATATTCAAATTCAGTTGTAAACATGGTCAATTTTATTGGTTGTATCATCGTTCGTATTCGTTTACAGATATACTTATTTTTAAAATATTTACATATAAAAAATGTATTTTATAAATTTTAAAAAATAATAAAAAAGAGTCTGCATTTTTAAAGATCTTGAGTCATATCAAAAGTAAAAGTGAGAATAAAAGTGATCAATTACCTTATCCTTACATTTTAGCAAAGCACAATACTTCAATAAAGAAATTATTTTTCAGATATTTTAGCATATCAAGCTTTCACTTTTTTTATAAATTTTATTTTTGCATATATACCTTATTTTCCAGGAATTTTTGGTAAGATAGCTTCCTCTTAATCTTATAATTTTGATTATATTTATTACTAAATTTGTAATTTATTACTAAATTGTGATTATATCAAGCTTTCACTTATATATTATAACCTTGTAATTTATTTTCTAAAATCATATAATTGTGATTATATTTATTACTAAATTTGTTTTTAATTACTCTTCAAGATATTCGTAATTATAATTAATATATATAAAATTATGGAGAAGTCATTGAATTTTTTTAAATGTTATGAGTTTTTTTTGGATAATTAAGTGTTATGAGTTCTAGCAAAAGGAAAAGGGTTATTCTTGCAAATAAGCAAAGCACAATGCTTTAACCAAAGAGAAGAGTGAATCTTTAGGATATCAAAGTTTAGCTTTCAATTCAAGTCTCTTGTTTGTACCTTACTTGCCAAGATTAATGTTGGGAATACTTTTTTTTAAAAGAAATTCCTATTTATTGTTAGAACATCTAGTCATCATTCACTGCCATCTCATTCATTACTCACAGAACACAAATGGAGATGGAGAAGAAGAGAGAGATTAAGCATCGTTTTCATGAGCACCCCTTGGTGTTTGTGGAAGATCAAATTAATGAAGGTGAGAAAGCTTACTGCTCAGCCTGTGGGGATGTGATTTCAGATCCATGCTTTAGTTGTGCACCCTGCAATTATCACCTTCATAACAACTGTGCCCTCGCACCCCAGACAATTTCCAGTCACCCTCTCCATCCCCAGCACAGATATGGCCACATCCTGGTATTCAGGTATATGGTTGTGCATTATGCAAGGAGAAACGCAACATGTTCTTTTATGAATGTCGTAGTTGTTTCTTTTCCCTTGACATCAAATGCGTTGATTTGTCTTCTTCATAAAGTAAGGTCAAACATGACTTCCACCCACATCCATTGACCTTCATTCAAAATCCCAAAGATGAACACAAAAGCTTGTATTGTTCCTCTTGTTGCCATGAACCCTTAGTTGGTTCATTATATAGTTGTGGTGATTGTCCTCTCATCTTTCATAAGACATGCATTGATGAATCCAATAAATTTAAACACCCTTCCCAACGCATACACCCTCTTTTTCTTGATCCCAATGAGAATTCTCTCTTTTGCAAACTATGTCAAAAACAACATTATGGATTCTTTTATTGTTGTTCTGTTTGTGATTTTAATCTGTGCTTGGTCGATGCCCGTTGTTGAAGATAAAAGTCGCCATCAGCACCCATTTACCTTACTCTGGAGACGAGGCTCATTCATTTGTGATGCATGTGACACTGAGGGAAACTATATGTCTTATACATGTTTGACATGCAACATCAAAATCCATAAAGACTGCACAAAACTCCCACGCTTTATCAAATTTTCACGACATGATCACTGTCTTTTTCACAAATATTTTCTTGAAACTCAAGAGCTTACAAGAAAAGATTGTAAGATTTGTTTCAACGAAGTGAATCTTGAGCGTGGGAGTTACTCTTGTGTGAAGTCCAGTTGCAATTACATTTTTCACGTGAATTGTGCATTGGAGAATGACAGCTTTTACGAGGTGGTTGAGCGAGAAAGCCAATGCGAGGTGTAAACACTAAGTTTTTGTCCCATTATTTATTATTATTATTATTATAAAAAATAATAAAAATTTCAATTAATTTTATAGGCCCAGATCTAGAACCCGGAGACCAAGATCTAGAACCCGGAGGCCTAGATCCAAAACCCGGAAGCCCAGATCCAGACCCGACCCAACACCCATCTAGGGTTTTTTACATCATCTCAGCCACCAGCAATCTCAACCACCAGCAATTTCAGCCGTTGGATCTAAAGAGATTCAACGGTCCAAAGAAGATCCAACAGAAACCCTAGGGTTGGTGAACCCTAGGGTCTATTCCGGCGCCGCCTTCAACCACTCCGAGCTGCTCCGCCGTTATGTTCCGTAGTAAGTTTCTGCCACGACTCCAAAGGCTCTAGAAGATTCTAGGCCAGCCGCACATGTCATTGCCCTATGGTGAGTCACCACCATAGCTTCGATGACTCACCGAGGGCCACCTTTGTGACCATTTTGAAAGCAACGTCGATGAGGCCTATAAAAAGACCATCCCCTACAGAGAAAAAGAGGAGGAGGGGGCAACAAGCAACCAACAACCAAAACCATCAAATATCAAAACCAAAAAAATAGAGAAAGGCTTACCGAGGAAACATCACCGCCACCGAAGTCTCCACGCGCTTTTACTCGCCGTCGAAAAGGTTGAAATACCGAAGGTATTTCTTTAGATTTATGAAAATCTAAGGTCTTTTTAGAGAAACGGGGTCGGATTTGGGTTTAAATCAGTCAGATATATTATTTAGGAGAATTTTATATTTTTCGTCCACCGACTGTGGTGGCCGGCGGCGGAGCTGATGGCGGCCGGATTCCCTTAGATGAGGGAATTATAGAGAGAGGCGAGTGAGAAAAAAATTTCTCTCTCTAAGAGAAAGAATAAAAAGAGAAGAAATGAGAAATTTGGCCTTAAGGCCGATTATAAGGGGGGTATAAATACCCTCACCAAGACGTGGTGTATCCTGCTTATCCAACATATTGAGAAATGAGAAATTTGGCCTTAAAGGCCGGTTATAAGGGGTATAAACACTGTCATGGTGTATATTTTAATACAATAAATATACTATAATATTATACCTTTGTCGTCATTTTCTGCGGGTAAGAAACAAGAAAGTAACTTAATTGATATATCCTAATAATGTAAATAATTTTTATTTTCAACCGTAAATTTTATTATTATTTTTATTTAATCATATATTTTTATTATTTTAGTCACTAATTAATATATATATATATATATATATATATATATATATATATATTAAAAGTAAAATACTCTATTTAACCCCTATTATTATTATAATTTATTCCAATATTTATATTTATGGTTAAATTATAGTAATAGTATTTATATTTAATAATAATTCAAATTATAGCTATTAATTTATATATATTTTTAATTTAAT
Organism: Hibiscus syriacus; assembly: GCF_006381635.1. Classification (NCBI taxonomy): domain Eukaryota; kingdom Viridiplantae; phylum Streptophyta; class Magnoliopsida; order Malvales; family Malvaceae; genus Hibiscus; species Hibiscus syriacus. The sequence goes on along the minus strand of NW_024062900.1, from coordinate 15,940,161 downwards.
CCTATATTATTATTTTTTTTATTATTTAATTGCAATTTAATTATTACTTTTTTATATTTTAAATTTAATACTTTAATTATTATTATTATTTTATTTTTATTACATGAATATATATATCCTAATAATACATATTAATAGTTAAAATAAAATACAAATAGTGAATAATTAAAAAATAAAAAAATTTTAGTTTATATAAATTAGTGGACATAGTTGGTGAAAATAGTATAGTTTTGAAATTGTTGTAAAGTTAGCATGATTGGTCACCTAACCCAATAAAAAAGATGTGCATGTTTTTCTTCATTAAACAATAATTATTGCCATTTAAATAATAACTAAAATGCTTTTCTTTACCAACTTTTGCATTTTTAAATCCTACGTGCATGTTTTTTTATTTAATCATAATGTGCTTTGATTTTTGTAATTTCTACAAATATTTAAATTCCACGTATATGTATTAATAAATAAATGATGTATTAGTAAATTATACTATTACTTGTAAGAAATTATATTTATTAAATTTAATTTCAAAACTCTAACATTTGTAATTCCTAAGCTTTGATTTTTGTAGTTTCTACACAAATTTTGTGATAATGTGCTCATTAAATTTTTTTTGCTAATTAATTTAACTTATTTTATAATTTAATTAAATAATAATATTTATTTATTTTTTTATATCAAAGAAATTGACTGTCTTAAAGCACCTAGAAGTCATTTTCTGATATTCTTAAGTAAATAACTATCCTATTTTTATAAATTATATATTAATTATTTTTAAAGAAATATTTTATTAATATTTATTTATTTTTTAATATTAAGAAATGAGTTGTCTTAAAACACCTAGAAGTTATTTTCTGATATTTCTAAGTAAATAAATATCTTATTTATAAAAATAAAGATATATATATATATATATAAATATATTTTCTTAAAATTATATTAATAAATTTGAAATAACATGATTATAAATTAAATATATCTTTGAATTTTTAAATTTCTAATAATATGAACAATTTATAATTAATAAGTACCAATTTTGGGCGTTGTAGGAGTGCTAATCCTCCCCCAAACGTAACCGATCACGAATCCCTTTTTATTTCATAAAAAGAATGAATTTTTGGTTAAACGCAGACCAGTTTATATTTTAAACTGATGTTTTCTTAAAAACTCTTTTAAAATATGATTTTTAGGTATTCGACCTACCTAACCCAAAAAGGTCGATGGCGACTCCCAAAACATTTTTTTAATCAAAATCATTTTTATCCACATTATTTTTCCGGCCAAGTAAAATTTTCTTGCCCGGACAAAAACCGGTTACGACACGAGGAGCTCTATGGAAGTTCATCTAAGTCTACGCAGCCTTCCATCACTCGCGTTGTTGAGGTGAGTGAAGATGGGGAAGCCACAAAGATTGAACATTTCTGGCATGAAGGTCATTGCTTGGTGTTGGCAGACAAGATGGAGGAGGAAACTGATAGAAGATGTGATGGGTGCATGCTACCTGTCTCAACTCTGTTTTATTATTGTTCTGAATCAGAATGCCATTTCTATCTCCACAAAAACTGTGCTGAGCTGCCAAGAGTAAAGCGTCATTGGTTTCGTCGATTGACTGCCACTCTCTACTCCACAAGCTTCAGGGTCTGACTTGTGCAAACGACCTTGTAGCGGTTTCTTCTACGAAATTGGAGGATTCTACTATATTTGCTTAAGGTGTGCTGAAGTACCTGACATCATTGAATTTCAAGGACACGAGCACTTCCTGTTTTATGATTTCAAATGCAGGGAGCTATGCAATGGTTGTGGCGCTGACACAGGTCGATATGGTGCATTCAGATGTGGAAAGTGCAGTTTTACTTTGGATTTCAAATGCTTATCATTACCACAATCAGTTGTTCACAAATTTGATCAACATCAGCTAAACCTCACCTATCACGAGGATAATGATTATTCAAAGCATCTTCATTGTGATATTTGTGAGGGAAAAAGAGACCCGAACCTCTGGTATTATTGTTGTTCGACCTGTGATACTTCTGCTCATCCCGATTGTATTCTTGGAGAATTTCCATTTATCAAAGATGGGATCACATTGCCTCGTCCTTATGGTTACGGACATCCTCACAAGCTTCGGTTTCTTAGGAAGGCTGAGGACTACCCTAACTGCTGGTTATGCGGTCAGCGTTGCCGAAGAGAAATTCTCAAGTGTACTGAGTCTACGTGCAACTATATTGTTCTCTTCAAATGTTTTAGTAGAATCTAAGATGTTCGGGTAAGTTCTTCAGATAATTATAGAGGCATTATTATTGTTGATTGCTAACATGTCATTATTTTATTTTCATTCATTAACATTAATTTCAATGGTCTTTATGACTGTAGATGTGTTCCGCTCAAAATGGAAGGTTTAGAGGTCTTATAGAATCCAAGGAGTTCACAAATGAGAACGATTTCGCATTTCCTTCCTACTGCTTCGAGGACTGAAAAACTTTATCTTATGATTCAAAGTGTTATTAGTGTGTGATTAATGGATTTTTGTGATTAAGTTTCAATGTCACTGTAGGGTTTGTGTAAGATTTATTTGGATTTGATTTGAATGTCAATTTCAGAATATTTCTTACACAGTTATTCAACCCCCAAAGTTTACTCCTAACGTTTAAATTTATAAATGAAGGTTAATGATGGCCACAACATACTGAAAGGTAAATTACGCATTTAATACATAAACTATCAATTTTAGTTTGTTTTAGTATCTAAACTTTAATATTTTTTAAAAAAAATCATACCTAACGTTTAATTTTTTGTTTCATTTTAGTATCCTAATGTTAAAAACTTAACGCGTTTAGTACTCAAACTATCAAATTTACTCCTTTTAGTACCTAAACTTTTAAATTTTCCCCCAAAAGTTAACGTTAAATTTTGAACTTGATATTAAAATGAAACAAAAAACTAAACTTTAGGTATAGTTTCAAGAGTTAAAAATTTACGTACATAAATAAACAAAAATTGATAATTTGAATAATAAACGTGTAATCTACCCATATATAAAATATATGGATCAAATAATAAACATATACGTATATATCTATAATTCGAATAGAAAGCAAGGATGATCAAAACTTGACTCGACTCAAAAAATCGAATTTCTTTTTCCAAATTCGAGTTATTCGAGTCGAGTTATTGGAGTCAACTCGAATTGTCAATTTGTTGAAAACATTTTTGATATATCGATATAACAAATTAAGTTAAATGAATTTTAAGATTTTACAAATGATGTTACAATTTTATATTCGATTCAATTAACCGAATATCAAATTATTACTCCAAGTTTTTCAAGATCAATTTTAAACCTTACTAAATGTGTAAAATTGTGATTTGTACTTAAACTATTTTTAAAACAATTTTCACAAAGTATTTTGAACCAAAATCAAAGCCTAAATTCAATTATTTGAGGTGATGCACCGATGCATCAACCATGCATCGATGCATTAGTGAATTAATTGAAACATCGAATGCATTCCATGCACCGATGCATTCTCCATGCATCGATGCACTCTGGATATTTTCAAAACATCGAATGCATTTGATGCATCGCAGGCTATTTTCAAACATCGAATGCATTTCATGCATCGATGCACACTTGGTGCACCGATGCATCAAGTGTTCCAACGGTCAAAATATTTGAATTTTACACTGATGCACCGATGCATCCTCCATCATGCATCGATGCATGAGACGCTCCACTTAGAAAAATTAATTGTTTTCACCCTTAAACGGCTCTATTGACTCCACTAATTATCACCAACGTTCAGAATTGATTCAAGGGGTATTTAAACAAGTTCTGAAGCCATTGATCAATAACAAGAAACATCAAGCAACTAGAATCAAGAGAGAATCAAAGAGAAAGCATCAAACCTCAAGTTTGAGCATTTCAAGCCTATTTTTCATCCAATATTCATTTGCTTTCAAGAACACTTTTGTACTCAATTGTATTTATCTTTGAGTGTTCTTTTCTTTGTTCTAGAATTGTGCAAACATCTTACCTTGTGAGGTTTTCTTGTAAGTTTGCAAATTTGTAATCTTCTCTTTGGGAAAAAGAGTGTTCTCAAGAGTTGGGGTATACTCTTGAGGGATTTTGTAAGGTTATCTCTTTGGCCTCAAAAGAAAGAACAAATTAGTGAATTTGTTGGAAAATCCTTAGTGTGGATAGCTAAGGTAGTGGACGTAGACTTTGTTTGAGAAAGTCGAACCACTGTAAATCGCTGTGCAATTACTTTCAATTTTCTACAAAAGCTTCCACGAAATTTTTAATTGCCAATTCACCCCCTCTTGGCCGATTTCGTCGATCGATTAACTCAACAATTGGTATCAGAGCCACACTCATTTGAAGGTTTAATCGCTCTTGAGTCGATTCGGGAAGAGTTACATCGATTACAAAGTCATCAATGGCCTCCACTTCAAATTACGACTCCGGTCTTGATTCGATGCCCGTCAACAAGCCTCCTTTCTTCAATGGGGCTAATTATGTCTATTGGAATAATAGAATGATGTACTTCATTCAAGCAAGTGACATGGGAGCATGGAATGCCGTAGAAGAAGGATACATCAAGCCTCTCACTCATCCAAGGTTGTGGAGTGAAGGAGATACAAGAATGTTCCAGCTCAATTCCAAAGCCATCCATATTATTTTTTGTGCTCTTGGACCAGATGAATACGGAAGAGTTTCATCGTGTACAACCGCCAAAGAAATATGAGACAAGCTTCAAGTCACACATGAAGGTACATATGAGGTAAAGAAATCAAAAATTAGTATTCTAACGCATAGCTATGAAAATTTCAGGATGAAACCAAATGAAGACATCAAAGCTATGACAGATAGATTTTCAACGATTGTCAATGGTCTTAAATCGTATGGAGAGTTCATCTCAAATGAAAAGCTTGTGAGGAAGTTAGTCTACTCCCTTCCAAAATCATGGCAATCAAAGAAGACGACAATCATCGAGTCTAAGGACCTATCATCCTTAACTCTTGAAGAACTTATCGGTTCACTCCTCACTCATGAGATGATGCTTGAAGATGAGGTGGACCTTGATAAAGTTGAAGAGACACCAAAGGAGAAGGAGAAGAAGAAAAACATTGGAGTTGCTCTCAAATCCACAAAAGATAAGAGTGATTCTAATAATGATGATGATGACGAGGAAATGGCATTATTTGCCAAACGGTTCAGAAAAATGATGAGACCTTACCGAGGAAGAAAATTCAAACGAAACGAAGGCCTCAAAAATGAACCAAAAGAGAAAGACCCAATCATTTGCTATGAATGCAAAAAGCTGGGGCATGTCAAATATGATTGCCCACAATTAAAGAAAAAGGGTCAATCAAAGAATAAGCACAAGGCTCATGTGGCTACATGGAGCGATGAAGAAAGTTCCGATGAAGAGGAACAAGAAGTAGCAAACTTGTGCTTGATGGCATTCGGGGAAGATTCTAAGGTAACCTCTAACTCATCCGATTTTGATGATTTATCTTATGATGAGTTATTAGAGGAATATAATGGGTTGGCTTCGGATTATGAGAAATTATTTTTAAAATATAAAAATGATGTTTCAAAATTAAAAAATGAAAACAAACTCATATCCAAAACCAACAACGATCTTGAAAGTAAAATCAAAGACTTGCAAATCAAACTAGAATAGTTTGAAAAGAAAAATTTAGATTTGCAAAATTTACTTTCAAAGATCAATGATGATCATCAAAAGAAAATTGATGATCTTAAAACTTCTTTTGATAAAGTTGGAACAAAACATTTTGAAAAAGGTGGAAATTCAAAATCTAACTTTGTTAGAAAAAGTTTTAAAAACTACAATCATAGAGGTCCCCAAAGAACCTCTAATGGAAAAATCGTTAGAAGTATGTGGGTTCCTAAAGAACTCATTACTACTAAAGATAAAAATATCCTACACAAATGGATACCTAAGGGGACTAGGATTTTGGAAACTAATGAATATGGACCCAAAAGAATTTGGGTACCAAAAATCAAAAGTTAATCTATGTTTGTAGGGAAAGGAGCATTGCTATAAGGAACGGGAAACAAATTCAAATTCATGGTACCTTGATAGTGGATGCTCAAGACATATGACGGGACAAAAGCGGTTCATTGAGCTTAACGCCAAAATGGAGGAGAAGTGACTTTTGGAGACAATTCAAAAGGTCACATTGAAGGTATTGGTACAATAGGTAATACCTCTTCCATACAAATTAAGAATGTTTTATATGTGAATGGATTAAAGCATAATCTATTGAGTATTAGTCAATTATGCGATAAAGGATTCAATGTCTTATTTTAAATTAATGGTTGTAAAGTCATTGACATTGCATCTAATCAGATTATGCTTGTTGGTCATAGAATAAGGAACATTTACATGGTGCATTTAGATTCTTTTGATATGACTAATTTATGCCTAGTTGCTAAAGATGAACATGATAGTTGGTTATGGCATAGGAGACTAGGACATGCTAGTATGAGTGTTTTGCAACGGCTAATTCAAGGTGATTTAGTTCGAGGGTTGCCTAAGCTTAAATTTGATTATGATAAAATCTGTGATGCTTGTGCTAAAGGAAAACAAAAGCGTGTTTCTTTTAAATCCATTAATGACGTATCAACTAGTAGAGTATTACAATTGATCCATGTAGATCTTTTTGGGCCAACTAGGACTACTAGCTTGAGTGGAAAACAATATGCATTTGTCTTGGTAGATGACTATTCTAGATATACTTGGGTTCTATTTTTAAGTACTAAAGATGAAGCATTAGAACAGTTCATCACATTTTCAAATAATCCAAAATGAAAAGGGTTACTCTATAACTAGTGTTAGGAGTGATCATGGCTGAATTTGAAAATCTTGGATTTATTGAATTTTGTAATTCTAATGGTATTAGTCATAATTTTTCAGCACCTAGAACCCCTCAACAAAATAGAGTTGTTGAGAGGAAAAATCGAACTTTAGAAGAAATGGCTAGAACCATGCTTTGTGAAAATAATTTGCCAAAATATTTTTGGGCGGAAGCCACAAATACCGCTTGTTATGTTGTAAATCGAGTAATGATTAGGCCAATTTTAAAGAAAACTCCATATGAAATTTTCAAAAATAAAAAGCCTAACATTAGTTATTTTCATCCTTTTGGATGTAAATGTTTTGTTTTAAACAACGGTAAAGAAAACCTTGGCAAATTTGATGCTAAAAGTGATGAAGGAATTTTTCTGGGTTATTCCTTAAATTCTAAAGCCTATCGTGTATTTATAAAAGAACTTTAGTTGTAGAAGAGTCTATACATGTTGTTTTCGATGATAATCCCCTTCCGAGGAAGGATTCTTGTGTGAATGATGATGTAGGTGTTATAAATACAAATGACTTAGACATGAAGTTGGAGAACCATCATCAAAGGAAGAAACGAAAAATGAAAACTCATGATCCTCTTGAGAATCCAACCATTGAAGAAAGGGAAGTATCTTATCCAAGAGAGTACAACTATGTCAAGGATGGTGAAATTATAGGTGATCCATCAAAAGGGGTAACAACTTGATCTTCTCTTAGAAATATTTGTAATTATGTTGCATTTATCTCATGTACAGAGCCTAAGATATTAAGAAGCATTAAATGATGAACATTGGATTATGGCTATGCAAGAAGAGTTAAATCAATTGAGAGAAGTAAAGTATGGACATTAGTTGAAAGGCCTAGTAATAAATCTACTGTAGGTACTAGATGGGTATTTAGGAATAAGCTTGATGAGAGTGGTAATATAGTGAGAAACAAGGCTAGACTTGTTGCTCAAGGGTATACTCAAGAAGAGGGCATAGACTATGATGAAACATACGCTCTCGTAGCTAGGATGGAAGCAATTAGAATGTTATTAGCATTTGCATGTTTTCATGAATTTAAATTATATCAAATGGATGTTAAAAGTGCATTTTTAAATGGTTTTATAAAAGAAGAAGTGTATGTGGAACAACCTCCAGGTTTTGAAGATTCAAAATTTTCAGATCATGTTCTTAATTGACAAAAGCTCTTTATGGTTTAAAACAAGCTCCTAAGCTTAGTATGAAAGATTGTCAAATTTTTTAATTGAAAAAGGTTTTTCAAAGGAAAGGTTGACACTACATTGTTTTTAAAGCATAAAGGTAAAGATTTATTAGTAGTTCAAATTTATGGTTGATGATATAATATTGGTTCTACTAATATGTTCTTTTCCAAGAATTTTCTAAGCTAATGCAAAGTGAGTTTGAGATGAGCATGGGGGAGCTCTCATTTTTCTTGGGACTCCAAATCAAGCAAAGAAAAGATGCATCTTCATTAATCAAGCTAAGTACGTCAAAGATATGCTCAAGAAGTTTGGACTGGAAAATGGGAAACCTCATAACACTCCAATGAACTCTTCAACAAAGATTGACTTAGATGAAGGAGGTAAATGTGTGGATGTTAAATTATATAGATCCATGATTGGCTCATTGCTTTATCTAACCGCAAGTAGACCGGATATTATGTTTAGTGTTTGCTTGTGTGCTAGGTTTCAATCATGTCCTAAGGAATCACATTCTAGCTGTTAAGAAAATCTTTAGATACCTTAAGGACACTCCTAGTTTAGGACTTTGGTATCCTAGAGACTCTAGCTTTAGCTTGCATGCCTTTTCTGATGCGGATTATGGAGGATGCAAATTAGATAGGAAAAGCACCTCTGGTACTTGCCAATTCCTTGGAAATATGCTGATTTCTTGGTTTTCAAAGAAACAAAATTGTGTTGCATTATCTACCACTGAAGCGGAATACATTTCAGCCGGTAGTTGTTGTGCACAAGTTTTATGGATGAAACAACAACTTTTTGATTATGGAATTGAAGTAGGTACCATTCCTATCAAGTGTGACATACTAGTGCTATTTGTCTCACTAAAATCCCATCCAACACTCTAGAACTAAGCACATTGAAATAAGACATCACTTCATTAGAGACCATGTCATTAAGGAAGATGTAGTTCTAGAATATGTTGATACTTTGCATCATTAGCGGATATCTTTACAAAACCCTTAGACAAGGAAAGGTTTTGGACACTTAGAGAGATTAGGTTTAACTGACCTATCTTCACTTAGTGTTTAAAATAATTTAGCACTTTTAATAAATACTGAAAAATGCTTTAATATAATTTTGATTGCATTCTTGCTATTAGTTAGGGGGAGTTTATGATTCTTAATGAAAATTAATTTTATGTTCAAATAAAGTTTGAAGATTAATTTGATTGATTAAACATAATTAATTTTGATATATGAGTTGCCATTACCATTAGAGCCAAATTATTTAGCATTTTAAGTGTTTAAAACGGATTTTTGACATTTTTGTGCTTCATGCACCGATGCATAAGACCATGCACCGATGCATCCGTCGGGTTTTAGGTTTTAAAGGCTTCATTTTCTTTATTTTTCAAAACCTAAACTCTAAACTTCTCACATCCGTTCGTCCCCCTCTCACCCTAAATCTCCATTATGCTCAAAACCTTCAGGAAATCATCGGATTCTTCAAGATTTTTATCCTACAAACCTGCTACAATCATTAAATCGCTCAAAACATCTCCACATTCCCCTCAATCCGAATTTTTCAAGGTAATTTTTCAAAAACTCTATTTTATTAATTTTTGAACTTAGGACTCTTTTAGATTAGTTCTAGTTTGAAATAATTATCGGGCATTGGTTATATGATGATTCTAAAAGTTTCTACAATGAATTCATCAAAAACACATAATTTTTCAAAATTAAAATTTTGAATTAAAAAAAAATTAAATTAAGTGATAGTTTTGATTTAATTGTGTGTTTCATGAAAACTATACATATTATGATTATTTTTAAAATAGTTTTCAAAACTTTGCCCATTAGGATTATGTTAGAGAACCTTGAATTATTGAGGACTCATTTGAGTTTTGGGATTGATTTTTGTGCATACATGTGTTTTTTAAATTGCAGGTGATATTTCTTTTCCGATTTCCCAACCATGTCTAATCCCAAAAGCCCTAGGTCATCCTCGAGTCGGTCTCACCAAAACCGTCCTCCCGCTCCTAGACCTCAAAATCCATCCAATTCCTTCATCCTCATTAGTACTTGTTTTAACATGCCTGAAAAACCGTAGGGATGAATTGTACTCTAGGTACATGAACTCCTTCCAATCCTATCGTATTAGGGAGAGTATTCCTTCTCTACAAGCTATGATAAAACTTGAATTTGAATACCTCTAAATTCTTCGCCGATGGAAGTTTGATAAACTCTTTTCTCTTCAACCCATCGTCTTTCACCAACTTGTCCGCATCTTTTATTCCAATGCGGTTTGTATTCAGAACACAACTCAGTGCGGTACTATAGCGATTAGATCCTATCTTTTAGGATAAATATATCACTATTACTTCTGAATCTATCGCATCTCATTTTGGTTTAGATGACGAGGGTTTATTTAATGAGAAGGAAGATGTGGAATATCATATCTCCCGAATGCTAGTGTCAGTACCTTTAGGTCTCACCACGATCGATTTCTTCACTTAATGATCTCTTGGTGGTTTAGACCATCCGCAGGTCGGTACTCTACACTACGTACTACAGACTTATGGTGGATGCACTATATAAAGAACAAAAAGAAAATCAATTTTCCACATATTGTCTTTAGCGCCCTTGTCGATATCATAAACATCATTCCCTCAAAGCATGTAGAAACCCTACCATATGGTTGTCTACTAAGCAATTTGTTTATCAAACTAGGCCTAGATGTCTCCCTTGACAATCCTATCCCGCTCCAAAACCCAATCAATATCACATCCTTAAAGAAATCGGATTGGAAATTGGATGAGAACACCGGACTATGGTCTTTTCGACCCGGTAAGCAAACCCCGGGAGCTAGGTCTTCACGAGCTGCTCCTAGTTTCTCGTGCTCCTCCTCCTCTTCCACTCCTGACGCTGATGATGATCCAGAGCTTCAAAGGCTTATGAGATATTGACGAGGAAGTACCAGCTCGGCAAGATGATCAAACGCCACCTTATTTCGATCTTTTCTAGAGTCGTTTGATCTACGTTTGCCTCCATTGAGTCTACGATTTCTGAGTTTCAGGGGGAGATGCGTGATCGTATGGATGCTCTGACTCTTGAAGTTCGAGCTCATTATCCTCCTCCTCCTGATCCTCTGATGGAGTAGACTTACTTGCCATGCTTTCTTGTTCTTAAAACTTGGATTTTCTTAGTTGTTGGATGTTTGTTTGAGGATGCTTGAACTTATATTTGGTTTGACATTTTAACGCTTTCTGTTTATTAATTTTGCATCATTAGAAATTTATGACCAAATTATGCCATTTCACATTTTATTATGAATATTGTTTGTGAAAACTAATGGTTAATCTCTTTTGATTGTGATCTTAGCATCCTATTATTAATAAATCATTGGCAATTTTTTTCAAAATTCTTGTTTAAAACGTTTTATAGAGTCTTTTTGATTTAACAAAAAGGGGGAGAAAATTTAAGATGTGCTATAGTAAGGGGGAGTAAGTTTTTCAAAATCGATTTCAAAAATAATTTCTTAAAAAAATCTTAAAATTACTCAAATGTTTTGTTATATCAAAAAGGGGGAGATTGTTGAAAACATTTTTGATATTTCAATATAACAAATTAAGTTAAATGATTTTAAGATTTTACAAATGATGTTACAATTTTATTCGATTCAATTAACCCGAATATCAAATTATTACTCCAAGTTTTTCAAGATCAATTTTAAACCTTACTAAATGTGTAAAATTGTGATTTGTACTTAAACAATTTTTAAAAAAAATTTCACAAAGTATTTTGAACCAAAATCAAAGCCTAAATTCAATTATTTGAGGTGATGCATCGATGCATTAGTGAATTAATTGAAACATCGAATGCATTCCATGCACCGATGAATTCTCCATGCATCGATGCACTCTGGATATTTTCAAAACATCGAATGCATTTGATGCATCGATGCACAAGCCATGCATCGATGCACGCAGGCTATTTTCAACATCGAATGCATTTCATGCATCGATGCACACTTGGTGCACCGATGCATCAAGTGTTCCAACGGTCAAATATTTGAAATTTTACACTGATGCACGATGCATCCTCCATCATGCATCGATGCATGAGACGCTCCACCTAGAAAAATTAATTGTTTTCACACTTAAATGGCTCTATTGACTCCACTAATTAATCACCAACGTTCAGAATTGATTCAAGGGGTATTTAAACAAGTTCTGAAGCCATTGATCAATAACAAGAAACATCAAGCAACTAGAATCAAGAGAGAATCAAAGAGAAAGCATCAAACCTCAAGTTTGAGCATTTCAAGCCTATTTTTCATCCAATATTCATTTGCTTTCAAGAACACTTTTGTACTCAATTGTATTTATCTTTGAGTGTTCTTTTCTTTGTTCTAGAATTGTGCAAACATCTTACCTTGTGAGGTTTTCTTGTAAGTTTGCAAATTTGTAATCTTCTCTTTGGGAAAAAGAGTGTTCTCAAGAGTTGGGGTATACTCTTGAGGGATTTTGTAAGGTTATCTCTTTGGCCTCAAAAGAAAGAACAAATTAGTGAATTTGTTGGAAAATCCTTAGTGTGGATAGCTAAGGTAGTGGACGTAGACTTTGTTTGAGAAAGTCGAACCACTGTAAATCGCTGTGCAATTACTTTCAATTTTCTGCAAAAGCTTCCACGAAATTTTTAATTGCCAATTCACCCCCCTCTTGGCCGATTCCGTCGATCGATTAACTCAACACAATTTATAAATGAATGTTAATGATGGCACAACATACTTAAGGTAAATTACGCATTTAATACCTAAACTATCAATTTTAGTTTGTTTGAGTATCTAAACTTTAATTTTTTTTATAACCATACATAACGTTTAATTTTTGTTTCATTTTAGTATCTCACTGTTAAAAACTTAACGCGTTTAGTACCCAAACTATCAAATTTACTCCATTTTAGTACCTAAACTTTTTAAAAAAAAAGTTAACATTAAATTTTGAATGTGGTCAGGGTCGTTCCTGACATTTTAAGGGCCCTAGGCAAAATAAGAGATAAGGGCCCTTAAAAAATAACTTAAAATTCATGAATAAATTTCGGTAAAAGCCAAACAAATTTTTTCATTAAAAATTATACGAGTAGATTCTATTACATTAACCAACATTATTTTACCAAATATATAAAGAGACATCACAATTTTTCACTCAATTTACTCCTATTATGTCTTCAATCATCTCTTAGAATCGTTTCTCTCAATCGAAAATTGACGCCTCTCACCTACAAAACAACATACACAAATTCTCATAAGAAACGGTTTCTTATAGCATTTTGAGATGCAAAGTCATTGATATTTATATATTCTATCAATTTAATTTTAATTTTAATTTAATTTAATAAATTAATCATCCAATGCACTAGTCTCTTGATTATAAAATTTACTACAACATTACTCATATATTTTATTATTAATAATGAAAGGAAAAAAGAAAATAAAATTGTTATGACAAGTTTTGAGGGATTATATGGTAGGTTGGGTATCACTTAGAAATTAGGGCTAGGCTAAATCACATATTCTATTAAATTATAATATTTTATATATGAAAGAGATACCTAAAACATTAAATAAATGTAATATACAATATGTGATTTAATAATATTATTACTAATATTTAATATATAAATATTTAATAAATATAATATAAAATAATAAATAAATAATATTAATATTAGTATTAAATAAATCTAATATAAAATATTAATAATATTATTATTCATAAAAATATGTGATTGAAATTATTATAAAATATTATATTTTAATAAATAATATTAAATAAATCACATATAAAATATTGTTGATAATTTCAAATAATCAATATGTGATTTAGATAGATCTAATATAAAATATTTTAAATATAATATAAAATATTATTTAAATAAATAATATTGTTAATAATTTTTATTAACTATAATATTGTCTATTAGATTTAATGGTTTAAGTGCTCTCATATCTGTCATATATAAATATTTTAAACTGATAAAAAAAAATATGTAATTTATCTTGATGGTTAGGTTGATCACAATCTACCTTTATGTCTTAAGTTCAATTCTTGTCATCACTATTGTTTTATGCCATTAATTTTAATAGCATACACAAAAATGTTGTAGAAAATAGCTCAATGAATAGGATAGTGTCGTGGTTGAGGCATGGCTTTGTTGAGTGTTGGTTGTGTATTTGATCCTCTCTAAACCCTTTGAAAGCTCTTTTATAAGTTTTCCATTCAATCAGGTTACCACTTGATTGGATAAAAATTATTTGATTAATTAAATAAAATTTTAAATAAGGCTGTGACACATATCATATTCTGATTGAAATATTAATTTATTAAATTAAATTAAATTTAAATTAAGATTAAATTGATAGAATTAAGGACCAAATGTATAATTATACCAATTTTATTAATGATCACGTCAGCACTTCTCTAACGACAAGTGATTTGATTGACAACAATTAAATAGTTAGGTGGTTTGATTGACAAGATTGAAAGATCGGTGGTAAAAGTAAAAAGTCTAAATAATTTAGTGGCCAATTGTATAATTTACCCTATTTTTATTAATCTAGAGTAATTATAAGTGATAATATCTATTCTAGAGATTTTTAATCATTTAACAATAAATGCTTAAATACTCTACAGTCGTTGGTGTTCGAAATCAGAATTTCTAGATATAACAATTATTCTTTTAACCGTTATTTTATCGCTTCACATAATTTTTTTTATCATCAAATTTATAATTATTAGATTCATGAAATTTGAATTACCTTATTTCATAAAATCTCTTTTTATCATTGAGATGCTTTTCCATACGAAAGATGCATATTATTTTTCTCTTAGTGGAAGATTTATGATGATACAACCAAGTTTGATAAATATTTTCATCGCAATATTTACATTTTTAAAATAAATAAATATATATATATATATATATTAAACATATATTTAAATTAATATAAACTTAGATAACATTAAGATATTTTAAATAATAATACACTGAAAAATCATCAAATATACAAAACAACAGAAATGATAATTTACAATAAGCATCGAACTTAAATTGCAAAAAGCCTTAAAAAAAGATTTTTTGTACAGTTAAATTTTAAACAAAAAATCACATTTAAAGTTAAACCTTCAAAAGAAGGAACGATCACGGGCATAGGGCATACAACAGAACCGGCTTACATTTAACGAAAAACACCACCTTTTTCCGGTGAGCTCCCGATGCAACAGCCTCTTTCGTGGATTCCGACGGTTGTCCACGTGGATAATGTCCGAGAGGAATGAACCGAAGAGGTTGTTATGGGATACCATCACATCTCTAGAAATTTTAAATTATCATATATTATAAGTATTTTCTATTGATAAACTAAGTCCGCAAACCTGAAATTTTGTACTCCTAAATCTTTAATATATATTTCTAGATTCAAGTTTTCTAACATAATATTCTCCGTCAGTCCTTACTTGACCTGAAAACCAACTTCTTATACCAGGCCGTCGCTTTGGTATATAAAGTGGGGAAGAGGAAGCACAACAACACCAGAAGAAACATTGCTAGGCAAAGAATCATGACATTGATGAAACCGTCTTTTACTTCCGGCTCGTTCTGCATGGTCCATGGAACTCCGCCCACGTTCATTCCGAACACTGAAAAATATTCAATGGAACACAAAGAGTTCAACTCGAATGTCGGTAGTAAGGGAGAATTGTGGATCATAGTATTAAAATACGTCCGTAACACAATATAGCGCTCGTATTGTAACGGTTTTTAAGATCATCACGACATTGCAAACTACATCTGGAAATTGAGTTATAGTTATTTTTTAAAAATAAGTTAAGTTGAAATGACTGCAACATCCATAACTACAGTCGCAATCACAATTCAATACTATGATATGGATAAAAATCGAAGTATTACCTCCAGTGATTACTGATAAAGGAAGAAATACGATGGAAAGAAAAGAGAGGTAGTAGAGTTTTTTGTTGATTTGCTCCGACTGCCATGTATCTAAACCTGTCTGAATGGCGGTGACACGGTTCGATAAAAATCCGACGTTCTCTTTCAGCCTCTTCAACCGTTCGATCAACCCTTCGAGGGATTTGATGTCTTGGCTTAAAAACCATGGTTTCGAAGAACATTTTTCCTTGACTAGGGGGAAAACTTGCTCTCCGTGGGTAATCACCTGAAATTTGAAGAAACAAATATGAGTAAAGAGGGTAGGATTGTAAATGCATCGAGCTTGAATTAATAAGATTATGTTCGTGTTCGTTTGTTTATTTTTTAAGTTCATATTCGTTAAAATTTTAATATCATGTTCGTTTGATTATTTTTGAAAATATTTATGTCCGTTCATTTAACGTTCGTGACATGTTCGTGTAACGTTTGCCAACATGTTCATTTATCGTTTGCAAACATTATCGCCAAAATCATGACATTATAACACTAGTCCTTAAGCTCCTTGGGAATCATAATTTAAACTCCAAAGTTCATCATATGTTTAATTTAGTCTCTACTTGCACTAATATTTAAAATATAAAAAATAAAAGAAAAAAAAAGAATCGAGTAAACAAATCGATGAACAAGCTTATAAATGAGTCAATACATAAATGAATGTTATACGAACGGTTCACGATCAGATTGATATTGCTATGTTTAGTTACACTCTTAAAAATAGGGTTTCATTGCACAGCCTGGATTCTCATAGGCAAAGACAAATTACCTGCAGGAGACGTTGCAAATTTAGATGCATTTTGGGGAATCGTCTATCGTCTAGCATCTCCATCTTCAAAGCAAATCCACCTGAGATGAACCAGATCTTCATCTACAGATAACTTCATTGCTAAGATAAAATGTGCAGTTCATACTTGACATGCAAGGAATCAGGCAAGTTTATACAAAATTTACTTACCTCTATCCAACTCAAACTCCACTGCTTCTAGCTCCATCTCGAGTTTCGTAACGACATCCTGAAGGTGATCGACGTGCGTGTCGATGATGTGAACCACAAGGTTCGAGATGGATTTCGGAACCGGATTATCGGCCTCCTCAGGGTGGCTCATTGTGAACAAGAACTCTAGTACATGTTCTTTGATAACAATCCCACTCCCTCCCGTCACTCTTCTATGATTACACGAATTTTCGACACTAGGAATCTCCGAGAGAAGAGATTGACCGGTCGGCGAGAAGCCTAGTCTCGGAACACGTCCCAGGGACACGGTGATCACCGAATTCTCAGTGATCCTCGCGGCTATCCTAAATGTAAAATTACTGGAGGCAGGGCCAGGTGAATTAACCCGAAAGACGAGCGCTCCGTCCACATGTCCGCAAAACGGCCCGTTGCTAACGAGTGAGAGAATGTCTTGGAGCTTCAAAGGTGGACAAAGAACATCTATAAGGTATTGTGCCGATAGAGAACACCTTTGTTTCACTTTCGGAAGTTCTACATGGTACCAACAAAACTCCTTGCCTTCACCCTCGGTAAGATCCCAGTCCTTGTCGAAATAATTCCCGTGACCGTCGAAAAAATACGCCTTCTGTCGCACCATACCGGGAAGACGTGTCAGAAGCTTGTCGGAGACGGGAAATGCAGTAGAAGAGGACTGCCTGACCAATCCCACAGTTTCTCCATCCCCAGACGGTACTCCCTCAGCTAAATTCATTACTTTTAGCCAATGATGTGTACAGAATACAATGGATCGAATCAAGATTTCACAACTCAGAAAAATTCTAATTCAATTATTCAATTAAACCCAATTAGGGCTTTCAGATCATTCAAAGAAAAAACTGTTTCTTGAAGGTAAAATGTAGATTTTCTTTTTCAAGTTTCAAAAAAGAAGAAGAAGAAGAAAATAGCAGAGAATGAGAAAAAACAGTTTGAGAAGAACAAAGGAATGAACAAAATCTGCCAATACTAATCACAATTCGGCTTTAGTCATGATTAGTACAGGCAAAGAAGAAAATTTATGAGATCAAAGAAGAAAGAAAGATTGACACCAAGAAGTGAAAAGCTGGAAAGATATAGATAATTCATGAGATGATGAAACAGGGGAGAGACCTATATTCATGGGAACTCAGTGATTTTTATTATCTTCTTCTAGTTTTAGAATTTTATGTGTGAATCCCTTTTGTTTTGACTCAGCAAATTGCAGCGGGAGGGAGAGAAAATGCTCAAGATTCGCCTCAAGTTCGGAACAGATTTTTTGTATGTGTCGAGCTGTTCCTTCTTGAGTTTTCATGATTTATTTTCACGACTTGTGAATATAATGTAAATATAAATTATAAATTATATATATATATATATGATTATCATATATTTTAAGTATATAATAAAATTCTCATAAAATATTTCTTAGTCTTGACTAATCTAATAATAATATTTTATACAAGTATTGATAGTGACGGAATTTGATAGTAAAATTTTGGAGGATCATCTTAAACTTTTTTTAAAAAAATTATAGGTTTAAATTAATTTTTTTAAAAGAAATTGAAGGGTTTTACCTTTTTTCTAAAAATATTGGGGTCTAACTAAAATTTTTAAAAATTTGAGAGGTTTAATGAGAATTTTTAAAAATTATGGAAGAGTTCAAGTAAGAAATTTAAAACTTAATTTGAATTTCTAAAAGTTTTGGGAGCTATCTTAAACTTTTTTTAAAAAAATTATAGGTTTAAATTAATTTTTTTTAAAAGAAATTGAAGGGTTTTACTTTTTTTCTAAAAATATTGGGAAGAGTTCAAGTAAGAAATTTAAAACTTAATTTGAATTTCTAAAAGTTTTATGGGAGCTAAATTAAAATTTTTAAAAAATTTAAGGATCTAAATCATAAATTTTAAAATTTTTGGGAGACTTTGGCCCCATATGTCTATGTTGTGTTCCGCCCATGAGTACTGATGATATAATCTTATGGTAATAAAATCATGTTTAAAATATGTACATGTATGATATAAAAGTGTATAACATATATGGTGATGGTTGACATGAATATGAAAATAAAAGTATATTGACTTTGTTCATTCGGCTTTATAAATATGATTAATTTATTGTGTGTGTATATATATATAATATTTATTTTTAATAATTAATAATATATTATTTTATAGTTTGTGATAATTTTTTAATTTTTAATATTTTTTAGTATTTTAGTTAAATTTGTTAGTATTTTAGTTTTAATTTTAATATTTTAATTTTTAAATATTTGAATATTTTTATGCTTATAATTATAAATTTAAAATTTTAAAAAAATTAAATTAGTCTTTAAATTTTCTAAAAAAATAATTTAACCATCAAAACTCAATAAAAAAACCAATTTAATTCCTCTGTCACTTCATCATTCACTGTGGACTGTCACTTCATCATTCACTGTGGACTGTCACTTCATCATTCACTGTGGACTGTCACATTAGCACATTAGATTATCACATCAGCATCGTGAACTGATACATCATTATCATAATCGTTAATGCTAGATTCCATTAGTCAAAAGGTCAAGTTAATTAATTTTTTAAGCGTCATATTAAGTGAAAAGAAATTCAATAATCATATTAATATTTTAGAAACATTTGAGGATCTCATATATCATTAAACTTAAAATAATATATAACAAAAACACTTCTCTTTTTATTCACATTAAGGAGAGACATTCCTTTTAAAAAAAAACATATAGGAGAAACATACAAGTTTTACAACAAACAAATGAAACGAAATTTAATCAATCTCGAGAAGCTAACAAAAGAGATGCAGATGCAGAACTCGATGATGAAGTAAACTGTTCGGAACTGGTCCTACAACTATAACTGCTGTAACTTGAAAATTGGTTTAATGGAGGAAGATTCAATGGTGGAGCTTGTTGTATCGACGGTCTCGAATTCTCTTCTGGGTGCTTGCACCATAACCCCACGATCATCAATTACTTAATTTCTTGCTTTGCAAGTTCTTCTTTAAGCCTTGGGTCACAAGCTTCGAGCAATTGGCCTATTCCATAAAGATCCCAAACCCACTCTACCAAATTCACTATACCCTCCCGACTTTTGGTTCGATCGATTTTCGTTCGCAAGCAAGCTTCGAAGCGATAACGTCGTAGCTATAAACATATGATTGTTTGCTAGCTTTTCCAGCCATGTGACACTCTGGGGCAAGGTACCCCATTCTGCCAGCCAACACGGTAATTTATGGCCCTTTTGAATTGTCCACGAGCCTCGCGAGACCAAAATCTGTGAGCTTGGCATTGAATTTAGAGTCTAACAAGATGTTGCTTGATTTGATATCTCTGTGTTAGAGATGCGAACATAGATAAATGAATGTTGCTTGTTGTTGAAGAATCAAACTTATAAAGCTCTAGACTAGATGAAGAAAGCGAAATGATTTGAATGGAACAATAAGATGATGGAATTGTGGAAGATAAAAATATATGGATAATTGTCCTACTAAACTCTCTTAGTCGCAATGAAAAGACAAACTCGATAAATGTCTCTAATCAGCCCTCCTAATCACAATGAAGAGACAAACTGAAGTGTGGAAATCTCTCACAAAGAACTTGAAAATAACTTAATGAAAAAAAAAGCTTCGATGACACAATTAATTAACACTTGCAAAGATAAACTCTCAATATATTGTATTCAATAAAAGATGTCTTTACAGTGGTGGGAGGAGCCTCCTTTATATAGGGTGAAGGAGTCTTTGTTGTAGTATGACTAATGCTTGAAAATTATAATAAAATACTATCTTAATTCACACTAAAAAAAACTAAAGATAATTGTTTTAACTCAATCTAAATTCCTAATAAAATAAAAAATTTAATCCTAAAAGATAATGCATCATCCTATATTAAATTACATTATAAATAATCAATAAAATTTTAAAATTTTTTAATATTTACAAAATCTCGTATTGATCATGTATAGAAATTTTTGCATGTGTTGTCTTCAATAAAATGTGAGTATCTTGAGTTCCTGATATCAGATTGACGCGATTCAAGAACCTTTAGAAAGTTAAGAGACAGACGGTCATAACTCCAGAAGACATGTTGTCTAAATAACATCATGATCCCATTCAAAAAGTAGTCTCATATCTGCTGCTATTATGTTCTTTTCCAAGGCTTGGTCGTGTGGATCAGTTGGAAGCGTTTCTATCTTTCTTTGATGTGAGCCTTGTGTAACACCCATAACCTGTATACTCAAACCAATATGAGTTACAGATGTCACATCATAAATTCAAAATATTACTTTAATTGAACTAAGTAAAATTTTGTTTCATTCAAATATCTCAAGTTTAATAACTTGAACAATTACTATAAAATAATTATTCAGAGAAAAATCATAATATTTATTCATACTATTAATTATATTTAATATTAACTATTTTAAGAAATTTTAGACATTTCATTTTCGTATACATGCCAACTAAGACTTTTAGAACACAGTAGGATGTTATCATTGTTACCTGTAAATATTTCCTTGGGGATTGATGCCAAACTCAACTCCTTACTCATTTTCTTCCTTTTTTCCTATGCATGAAAGTCATCACACGCTAAATATACACTTAGTGAGACAATCAAATGAATATTTAAAGTAATGCAACAAAAAAATTTAAATGAATAACCATATTCAATGCAATATGATCACTTTACCTGTATTCCAACCATATTATCATATATTAACATGATATAACCTGATATCAAGTTTCTTACCAATATACTTGTCATTTATCTCATAAGCTCGTAAGCTTATTTGCATGTTTTCCATTTATTAACCAATAAACCATAGCCCAAATATAATCCTATGAGGACCCTGGGTATTCGAGTCAAATATATGCACCGTAGTGCTTACACATAAGGTCGTGCCCACCATATTAAACGAAGTGCTACACATAAGGTCGTGCCCACTATATGCACTGAAGTGCTACACATAAGGTCGTGCCCACTATTTTGCACTGAAATGCTACACATATGGTCGTGCCCACCATATGCATCGAAGTGCTTAATCAATATGCAACTGATGCTAGACTCTATGGCATTCCAACTATATCTTGTCCCTCAATGACTTACTTTGGTATATAGTCTATATTTTTTTCATCCATGGCAAAGTATATTATCATAATTTAACATTGGACAGTTCATATCCGAAATATCATTCATGATAAATATCATATATATAATAACCAATTATCAATCATTTTATATTCAACCTTTGACATATTCTAAATATGTCAAATATATGATATATGACATAAATATCATGCCAACATAAACAAGAACATCCATGTATAATGTTATGTAAGTATTTTTAACTCACTTTGACATTATATAGAAGTCAAAATATAAGCCTCACTAAGCTTTAACTTGATCATTTGCTTCTAATTCGATTAAATCCAAAAATTTGTCATAATATCATATTCCGGCAATTTGCACTACCTTTAAAGAAATATTATTTTGTATTAATTTATACCTTTAAAAGTTATTCCATTTGTACCAATGGAAACTAGACTCAAATAAAAATCTATCCATATAAAGAACTCATTCTAGTTCAATTTTTACAATTTATGGTGAATTTTCAAAGTCTGCTTTGAGCAAAATCTACTGCCCCATTTTCTGACATATCATCGGTTAAAAGTTCATATATTTTTGTATACACCTCAAATCAGTTTCCATTTTTTCTAAACAAAACTAGACTGCTATACTAGTCCAACAGTATAAAAATCATTCTCTAATATTTTTTTAGAATTTATGGTGATTTTCTAAACTTACTATCCAAAACATAAATTCTAAACAGATTTCACCAATTTGCATTTTCAACTTATTCACTAACTCTATTATCTCACCAAATGCACATATATGCATGCATCACAAATAACATGACATTTTAGAAGTCACTCCTTACCATAGTAACTCTGTCATTAGCTCATCACAAGCCAATGTTTGTTCGATAACATAAGTACAATTTAAATTTGCACTCACGTGGTGTCCTTAGCTTGCAAACTTCCCTTAGGAGTTCCCATTTCATCCTTAAGCTTCCCCTTAGCTTTAATAATATTTGATCTTGATTTCAAGCACTCAATCTAAATGAACATCATTACCAAACATATACAAATTCAAACCAAATGTTAGAATCTTACTAACATAGGCATACTTTGGAAAATAAATTTCTAACACA
Organism: Hibiscus syriacus; assembly: GCF_006381635.1. Taxonomy (NCBI): domain Eukaryota; kingdom Viridiplantae; phylum Streptophyta; class Magnoliopsida; order Malvales; family Malvaceae; genus Hibiscus; species Hibiscus syriacus. The sequence continues at coordinate 15,916,912 of NW_024062900.1, read as the reverse complement.
TTTTCCGATGCTTGTTCGATATAATTTCCACGTCACAACATAAATGTTGACTTTCATACTTATAATTGACCACTCAAATTCCATTTAATCCAAGTTTACATAATATTTTCACTTAAGCTCCCAACGTTTTCATATTTGTGATTTAAACCTCAACTTTTACAAGTTTTCCAAAATAATCCAATTTCACATCCTAACTTCAATTTCAAAACTTAAACATTAATTTTCAGCATAGTACATCAATTATAGAACAATTACACAACAACCCATCATTTTTCCAAAATTTCCAATTTGGTCCTTTAACTTTTCAAAAAATACCAAATGGTCTTCAAATTTTTCTAAGGCTTGTATAATACTTCCTACATTATTTCCAGTCCTTACATAATTTTTCAGAATTTTCCTCATCCTTTAAGACCAAGGTCGAATGGTTCAAAGTTCCAAAACTAAGTTTTCATGATTTTGCTCGATTTTGATTCGATTAAAGCATGAAATCCCATCCAACCTTACACCATCTCTACAATCAAAGCCCTAATCAAATATCATCAAAACACAAAGTTTCCCCAACTTATAATTTGGTTGAATATCAAAGAAACAATTCTAGGGAGATTGAACATGTTTTAATCATTAAACAAGCTTGAAAATGAATCTACAACCTAAAAACATCAATATTCATCATCAATTCCACAAACCCTAATGTGAACATAAACCCTAGAATTTTGGATCTTTGAACACCAACCAAATTAGCAAGCAATAATGGTACCAAATGATAGTGTTTTTCGAATAGAATAATTTTCTATTTCATTGTATGATCCAAATTCCTAATAAATTGGCTTGAAAACCCTTAAATACCCTAACTCTTGTGATTTTAAACCTTAAATCCTGAAAGTTTAAAATTCAAAATCACTTATCTAAAAGTAAAAATCAAATGTGGTAAAGTTAAGTCTTTCCTCTTTTCTGATTTTTTATGTTGAGTCAATCAAATACTTTTTTAGAAAATATACAGTAGACTATATATAGCGGTGGATTGAGGGAATGTTGGGTTGTTCCACAGAATTCAAATTATCGTATAATTTAAGTATTTTTTTAATTTTTTAATGATAGTTTAATTTTATACCTATAAAACTTATAATTTACATTCTTAAATTTATAATATAACTTTTAAAAATTTTCACTTGACATAAAATCATGTGTTTGTCTATTTCTATATAGTATAAACATTATTTTAATAAAAAATCATTCTTATAAAATGGAATATTTAAGTAATAAAGCGAACAAACTCTACCTCTCCAAGATATGTTTGTAAATGAACGTGACACATCACAAAGGAAAACAGTTTAATATATGTATTTATTATTAGTAAGTGATCAACAGAAGAAATGGATTTGACTTTGGCAAATAAATCATTTAAACTATTGTGTGAAATACACCTTGATTACGCTAATGGCTTTCCAGGCGTTCCACTCCCAAGGCCCTCGTCAACATTTGGAAAAGACATTGACATTTCCCGCTAAGTTCGATATCTTTCAATCAGCCATTTAAGTTTGAAATCATTATTAAACGATCCAGAGTCTCAAATTATCATCTTGGAAGAAAGTTTCTTCTTCCCTTTTCTTCTTCATATTTTAAGATCATGGATGTTAAGTTCTTGTTTCTAATGGCAATATTACCTTCAGCAGCTCCACTATCCTTCAACTTCACCGGCTTTAACTCCAGCAATGTTGATATAACCTACAAAGGCGACGCTGCTCCAATGGAGTCAGTGATCCAACTCACCAAACTCGACACTTGGAGGAGCGGCCGTGCTATATATACTCGGCCAGTGCATCTTTGGGACAAATCATTGGGAACCCTCGCGGATTTCACCACCCATTTCTCCTTCTCCATCAAAAAACAAAGCAACGTTACCCCGGCCGAAGGGTTTGCCTTTTTCATTGCTTCACTTCAGTACCATGTCGGCATTGATGTCAACTCGTTGGTTTCGAGTACCACCGTGTTTTGGATGGGAGAATAATGGATGCTTGGATAAATTATGATTCCAGTTCCAAGATTCTACATGTTTCATTCACAGGGTTCTGGTTTAATACCACCATCAGACAGAGTTTGCAGTATGAAGTTGATTTGAAGGACTACTTGTCGGAATGGACAACTTTCGGCTTCGCATCGGCGACGGGGATGTACCACTAGTCGAACAAGATTCATTCATGGAGTTTCAGTTCTCATTTACGGATTTCTGGGAACAAAAAAGGTAAAATCAAAACAGGACTTGTGGTGGGATTTGCTGTTCTTGGTTCATTCATATTGCTCGGTGGATTATACATGATCATCAAGAAGAGGATCAATGGAGAAGAAGAAGAACGATTTGCTCTCCGGTCAATGGACGACGAGTTCGAGAGTGTTACCGGAGCCAAGAAAAGAACATATGCAGAACTAGTGAAGGCAACCAATAACTTCGCAGAAGGACAGAAGCTTGGAGAGGGAAGATTTGGTTCGGTTTATCGAGGATCTTTGAAAGATGTCGACTCTGAGGTCGCGGTTAAGAGGATATCGACGATGTCTCGGCAAGGCGTGAAGGAGTACGCTTCGGAAGTAACGATCACAAGCCGGTTGAGGCATAAGAACTTGGTGGAACTAATCTGTTGGTGCCATGAAAAGAAGGAACTACTCCTTGTTTATGAGTTCATGAGTAACGGAAGCCTCGATTCACATCTTTTCAATCGAGAAAGGTCGTTAATGTGGCCCGAAAGGTACAAAATTGCCCAAGGATTGGCCTATTCGTTGCATTACTTGCATTTCGAATGCGAACCCTGTGTGTTACATAGGGACATAAAGGCAAGCAACGTTATGTTAGATTCAGATTTGAATGCCAAACTTGGAGATTTCAGTTTGGCTCGGATTGTGTCCCCTGAGAAAGCACTGCAGAGCACGAAAATCGGCGGGACATTCGGGTATATGGCTCCAGAGTATGCTCTAACAGGTCGAGCTAGCCAAGAAGCAGATGTTTATAGCTTCGGTGTCGTCGTTTTGGAGATCGTTTGCGGACGAAAGCCGATAACGCCGAACGCGGACGAGAATCAAATATACAAAGTGGAGTGGCTTTGGGGACTCTATGCAAGAGGAAAACTTATCGAAGCAGCCGATCCACGACTAGAGGGAAACTTCGACAAGCAACAGATAGAACGGTTGACGATTATCGGGCTATGTTGCGCTCACCCGCATTGCAGTTCCCGGCCTTCCATGAAACAAGTGATCAGCATGCTTAATTTTGAGGTTTCGCTGCCCATTCTCGAGTTAGAAATGTCGGTTTCAGATTATTTTTAGGTTCATTTTGTTAAAAGTTTGTTTCAAAGTTTGGCAACCAACTTTGAAAAATGTTTTTCAAAGTTTGGTAAATGTTTCTTTGAAAAATGTTTTTCAAAGTTTGGTAAAGTTTAGTAGATGTTTGTTGAAAATAGGAATGGGTAAATTCACTTTAGTCATTGCACTTTAAGGTATTTTCAAAGATTAGTCTCTAAGTTTCAACTATAAATACCCTAGCTCATTTAGCTTCAAAATCATCCCAAGTCCCAAAATCATTTTCTTTCTCCCAATACTAGAGAGTTTTCTTGTGAGTAGTGAGTGTTTTGTAAACACATGTAAATTTTCTCTCTTAGTAAAAGATCTGCAACAGTCCGGAGACGTAAGAAAAATTTGCTGAACTCTGTTATCAATTTCGGGTATTATTTTTCCGCCTTTATTTCGCATTCTCACTAATATGGTTATAGGAAAAATACTTGTACTCTGTTTATTTCCCCCCAACACATGGTAATCAGAGCTTTTGATTGTGAATTTTGTCAATTTTTGTGAGGTTACTATTCATTACTATTAATGTGAATAGTGAATTTTGTGAATAGTGAAATTTTGTCGACGATACGAATTTGTCGACGGAGGTGTTCTAATACACGGCGGTTCGTGAAAAGTGTCAGAACGATCTAAAGAAGCCAGATTCGAGTGGGAGCGATGGCTGCAGACGAAGGGAAGGTGAAAATTGAAAAGTTTGATGGTGCAGACTTTGGCTGTTGGAAGATGCAGATTAAAGATTTTCTGTACCAGAAAAATCTATATCAACCTCTCTCAGGAAAGCAACCAGAGGGCATGAAGAATGAAGACTGGGCTCTTCTCGACAGACAAGCCCTCGGAGTTATCCGACTAACGTTATCCCGCAATGTTGCTTTCAACATAGCAAAGAAAAAGACCACGACGAGTCTTATGGTGGCTGTCTCCAGTATGTATGAGAAGCCATCGACCTCAAACAAAGTTCATTTGATGAGGCGATTGTTCAATTTGCGGATGGCGGAAGGGGCATCAGTGGCTCAACACCTAAATAAACTCAACACAATCACAACCCAGTTGAGTTCAGTAGAAATTGAATTCGATGATGAAGTTCGAGCTTTAATTCTCTTATCATCTCTATCAGACAGTTGGAATGCTACTGTTACAGCAGTTAGCAGCTCGTCGGGAAACAACAAATTAAAATTCGACGATACACGGGATCTGGTATTGAGTGAAGAAATTCGATGGAGAGAATCAGGTGAAGCATCAACCTCCTCAGCCTTGCACACGAAGTCCAGAGGGAGAGCTTCAGAAAGAAATTCAAATCATGGCAGATCCAAATCCAGAAGGGGAAAATCAAGAACAGGAAAGAAATATTTTACCTGTTATAACTGCAGCAAGAATGGTCACTTTAAAAAAGATTGTCGAGCACCGAAGAAAAATATCGGCGCACAGGAATCTGCCAACGTGACAGAAGATACAGGTGATGCCATGACTCTAAGCGTCGACAGTCTGATTGAATCATGGATCTTGGATTCAGGAGCATCTTTTCACTCCACCCCATGCCGAGAAATCATGGAGAACTATGTCAGTGGTGATTTTGAGAAGGTTCATCTAGCTGATGATGAAACCTTAAAGATCTGTGCAAACAATGAGATCAAAATGGAGAGAACAGTTCCCATGACACCGCAGCAGAATGGCGTAGCAGAACGCATGAACAGAACTCTGAATTAACGTGCCAGAAGCATGAGGATACATGCCAGCTTGCCCAAATTGCTATGGGCTAAAGCTATCAACACTGCAGCTTACCTGATCAACCATGGGCCCTCAGTTCCCTTAGATGGTAGAATACCAGAGGAAATTTAGAGCAAGAAAGAAATAAACCTTTCACACTTAAGAGTGTTTGGTTGTATTTCTTATGTACACATAGACTCTGTTGAAAGAAGTAAACTTGATGCTAAGTCCAACAAATGTGCCTTTGCTGGTTATGGCGGTGATGAGTTCGGTTACCGGTTTTGGGACTATGAAAATCGAAAGATCATCAGAAGCAGAGATGTTATTTTCAATGAGAATGTGATGTACAAAGACAGATCAACTATAGAATCAAGTAGCTCAAACACCGAAGCTGAAATAAAGGAATTTGCTGAGTTCGAGGAGATTTCTAGAAATGATGTTCAGATCAATCCTGAAGCAGTTCAAGAAGAACTAGGCACACTAGAACTGAGACGCTCCTCCAGAATTACTAAACCAACCCAACGGTATTCTCCTTCTTTGTACTACTTATTGCTGACTGATAATGGTGAACCAGAGTGCTATGATGAAGCAATGCAAGTGGAGGATTCGGTCAAGTGGGAGTCTTCCAAGAAAGATGATATGGACTCGCTTATGTCAAATCAGACGTGGGAATTAGTTGAATTACCACCAGGCAAGAAAGTGCTCCACAACAAGTAGATTTACAGGATCAAGGAAGAGCACGATGGGAGCAAACGCTACAAAGCGAGATTGGTTGTCAAAGGTTTTCAACAAAAAGAAGGTATTGACTACAATGAAATTTCTCTCCAGTCGTGAAGTTGTCTACATTCAGACTGGTATTGAAAATTGTAGCTGCAGAGAATTTACATCTTGAGCAGTTAGATGTAAAGACATCTTTCCTTCATGGTGATGTGGAGGAAGAAATCTATATGAGGCAGCCAGAAGGCTTCATAGAGGCAGGCAAGAAAAACTTGGTATGCAGGTTGAAGAAGAGCTTGTATGGTTTAAAACAAGCTCCTAGACAGTGGTACAAGAAGTTCGATAGCTTCATGGGTAGCAGTGGTTTTACCAGATGCCAAACAGATCATTGTTGCTACATCAAGAGGTTCAATAATAGCTTTATTATTTTATTGTTGTACGTTGATGACATGCTCGTTGCATGCTCAAACATGCAAGAGATTATACACTTGAAGAAAAAATTGTCGAAGCAGTTTGCTATGAAGGATCTGGGCGCTGCAAAGCAGATTCTTGGGATGATGATCAAGAGAGACACAAAGTCAGGGACTTTGATGTTATCACATGCTGAGTACATCAACAAAGTACTCTCCAGGTTCAACATGCAAGATGCTAAACCATTAAGTACATCTTTAGGTGTTCATTTTAGACTCTCCAAAGAACAATCACCAAAGACGGAGGAAGAACGTGCACACATGGTGAAGGTGTCGTATGCCTCAGCAATTGGAAGTCTAATGTATGTCATGGTTTGTACAAGACCAGATATTGCTCAAGCAGTGGGAGCTGTTAGCAGGTACATGAATAATCCGGGCAAGGTACACTGGGAAGCAGTCAAATGGATCTTCAGATATCTGCGGGGTACTACAAACAAAGCACTTTGTTTCAAAGGCGGAGATACGATACTGACAGGCTATGTAGATGCTGACTTAGCCGGAAATATTGACATCAGAAGGAGCACTACAGGGTATGTCTATACTCTAGGAGGAACTGCAGTGAGTTGGGTTTCTCAACTACAGAAGATAGTTTCTATCTCCACAACTGAAGCAGAATATGTCGCTGTTATGGAAGCCAGCAAGGAGATGGTTTGGCTCCAAAGTTTATTGGAAGAGTTAGGCAAGAAACAAGAAAACAATATCTTGTATTGCGACAGTCAAAGTGTTATCCATCTAGCAAAGAATCCGTCTTTTCATTCCAGAAAGAAGCACATACAATTGAGATGTCATTTTATCTGATCTCTTCTGGAAGATGGGATTTTGAAACTTGAAAAGATTAATGGAGCTCAAAATCCGGCAGACATGTTGACAAAGATGGTGACTACGGACAAACTGAAGTTGTGTTCAGCTTCAGTTGGCATGCTAGAATAACAAGACCAGAAATACTACTGCATTGATCGAGGTGTGAAGACAGATTAAAATCAGTCTTCAAGTGGGAGATTTTTAAAAGTCAGTTTCAAAGTTTGGCAACCAACTTTGAAAAATGTTTTTCAAAGTTTGGTAAATGTTTCTTTGAAAAATGTTTTTCAAAGTTTGGTAGATGTTTGTTGAAAATATGAATGGGTAAATTCACTTTAGTCATTGTACTTTAGGGTATTTTCAAAGATTAGTTCCTAAGTTTCAACTATAAATACCCTAGCTCATTTAGCTTCAAAATCATCTCAAATCCCAAAATCATTTTCTTTCTCCCAATACTAGAGAGCTTTCTTGTGAGTAGTGAGTGTTTTGTAAACACCTGTAAATTTTCTCTCTTAGTAAAAGATTTGTAGCAGTCCGGAGACGTAAGCAAAATTGGCTGAACTCCGTTATCAATTTCGAGTATTATTTTTCCGCTTTTATTTTGCATTCTCACTAATCTGGTTATAGGGAAATTACTCGTACTCTGTTTATTTCCCCAAACACATTTAAGGGCCCTATACGTTCATTTATGTCGTCCTACGGTAGTAGCACTGCTGCTTTGAGGAGAATCTGGAAGCAGAAGAGAAATTCAAGCAGTAATACGCAGAAACCATCAGCAGAATCAATATCAAACAACGTTGTTTCTTCTTCTTCCTCAGCTACTTCCATTATGATCAGGGACACTCCATGAATAAGTGGATTCTTCCTTCATGTATGATGTTGTACTAAATTTGTAATTTAATGTTCACTTTTGATGTCGGTTTAGATTAAAACACATGTACGAAAATAATATAGACCAACTCTACCTTGTGCATTATTTATTTTGATTGCATTAATTAGATTTTTTCATATTTCCGTGAAATAAATATATATATATATAATCTTTAAGGAATCTTTTAGTTATTTATTATCTAAAAGATTATATGAAATACTCTTCAAATTTTTTCGGCATGATTTGGATTCGAACAACATAATTTGTACAGTATGCATGACTTTAAATCTAATTCTTTTGAAAAGAAAAAGATTACATTAAAATTTTTATCGCTTATCGAGCCTTCAAAAAGCCCGTATCCTTTGAGCTAGTTACATTACATAGATAAGACTCCTGACCACCATATTTATTGAGTATGTCGACCTACAAGTAGTTATAATGATTTTATTTCTGGCACTATCAGCTAAAGTCACTATAAATAATTCTCAATCACAACTGAATAGAGAATCCTCTCCATTTTTTCTCATCGACTCCTATATTTTTTATCGTGTCTTCATTTATATCATATAAAATATCGACTATTGATCGTGTTTTTACTGACTATAATTCTTCATCTAAATTTAAAAGAATGGACTATTAATGACCACTTAGACAAACTCTTCATCTAACTCTCCATCAACGTCAGAGCCATATCTAGATCTGGGTAAAAGGGACACCAGCCCAGATTTAGAATTTTTATAATGTATCATACTTGAAAAAAAAAAATTTATATTAGTTATAGAGTCAATTTATTTTTAATATCTATTATTAAGGGTTCAATTTTTCTCTAATATTTATTATTATAGGCTCAATTTTTTCTAATATTTATTTTCATGACATACTCTTATAATTTACTTTTTTTTATATTTAGACCAAAATTGATAGTTTATGTACTAAAATTAAGTTTTTAACAAGACATGTACTAAAATGAAATAAAAACTAAACGTTAAGTATAATTTTAAAAATTAGTTAGAGTCAATTTATTTTAATATCTATTATTAAGGGTTCAATTTTTCTCTAATATTTATTATTATAGGCTCAATTTTTTCTAATATTTATTTTCATGATACTCTTATAATTTACTTTTTTTTATATTTAGACCAAAATTGATAGTTTATGTACTAAAATTAAGTTTTTAACAAGACATGTACTAAAATGAAATAAAAACTAAACGTTAAGTATAATTTTAAAAAATTGAAAGTTTATGTATTAAAATAAATCAAAATTAATAGTTTAGATACTAAATGAGTAATTTATCTATTAAAAATTTACAACTACGACATTATGATGATTGAAATATCATTTGTTATGTTTGTAATAGTGATAAATATAACGTGAACGAATACACAAATACAAATTATAATTTAAAACTTGAGTCTAATTTTTTTAGTTGGTTCGAGGATCACAAAAATCTCAAAAACAGGATTGATCAATGTATATATAGATCATTAATGATATAACTATAAATAATATTATTTATTAGAGTATTCTATATTTAAAATTTTAAAAGGTCCACAAACACTTGGACTTATCCTAAATTATTCAAATAAACTGACGTTATCAGATAAAATGTTGTGGCATCATGATTGGACATTTGATCGTGGTACGTCATTCCTATAATTGTTTATAAATATTAATATTACTTTTATCTAGTATAAGGTAATTTAGTATTAATCAACCAAGGTACACGTTACACGGTGTAAACTTTTTTAACATTATATATTAATTAAAAATTAAATTACAGAACAATGTGAATACTAAACTGTGTTAATATTATAATATGAGTCAGTCCTTGCCATCAAGTTTTGAGGAAACAAATTAATCAGGTTGAAACCAACAAAATTTTCTGGGGAAAGTTCAACTGTCGTTTTGTATATAGAGAGGATTTTTTTTAGTTTCACGAGCAAATTAAATAATTAATCAATACATAATTCTTAATATTTTTGAATAAATAAAATGTGTGACAGTTTTTAAAATTTATTTACAGAGTTAAAAGTTTTAGGGTAGATTACAAGGTGTTGTTTTATTGAATCCTTATTTTTAAAAATTATAAAGTAATCCTCCAATAATATGACGTTATTTTGTTGAATATTTTAACTATTAAAAGTTACAAAATAGTCACGTGACTATTTATATGTTCTAAACTCATCGTATTTTGTTTAAAATTGATGATAGTTTGGGTTGGATGTTAATATGTTTTCTAAGATATGATAGTCGTTATATATTTTGGGATCAAATTTTATCATATCGCAGTCAGCATGTTAATGTTTAGTTTAGACTATTATCATTTTTTGAAAGAAAATTGTAACACCCCCAACCCGTACCTGATCCGAATACGAATCCGAGGTGTCACATTGACATTTCAAAACATTTACTTGTATAAAATAGTGAGTAATTTAAAACTTTTATAACATATAACTTATTCAAAACGTTTACAGAACTATTCAGAGCTTATACAATATATTCTTTTGAATACATGCCAACTAGAACTTTATATATTAAAATACATATTATTCACCTCTCTTCTGATCTGACATTCAGTAAGGAGAACTGACATGTCTTGCTCTACATTGCTCTTTACTCTTCTTGAAACCTACGTGTAAATCACTTACACGCTAAGTCTGTGACTTAGTGAGGCAATAAACATATAATGTAAACTATAACTTGTAATAATGCATGAACAATTACTGCTATCACATCATACCCAAACATATATACATTCATATATCGAATCCACATATGCATATAATTATCTTATTTCCTATCATTATCATATTATTACCATTTATTTTTTTATTCTCTTGTTTATATGATCCATTATGTTCATATCATATATCTTATAACATATACAATAATCACTAACACACATATATCATATCATATAATTCATATCACAAAACACATATATACATCACATACATTATATTCAATATTATCCCTTATTAGCCCATCTACATATATGAGAACTTAAGGTATGTGAGTACATTGAGGTTGTGCACCACTATATTGTTACCATAACTCATATAAATGTCCTGAATGACCTATCCAGATGTCATAAAGAACCTCGGCAACTATCCATAGATCCCGAAGAACCTAGGTAAATTGTCTATATGTTCCTTAGAACATAAGTATACTGTCCATATGTCTCGAAAGACATAGGTAATTATGTTCATATGTTCCGTAGAACATAGGTAAACCCTCGACTCTTGGCATGCCAACTATACCACTAGCTCTCATATTACATAACATGGGCATTATCATTTATAACATTTCATATCCATTATTCTTTCTCTTCTGTCACATACCACATGTATGTGTAATCATATATCTCATATCATATCATATCATATGTCATATGGTTCATATCTTTCTCATGCAGTCCCATAGTTTAGTTTCATATATGTTCATATATATACATCACATAGCACATACTTCTCATATCATTACATACAAAAGTATGATAACACATATAATCATGCATACATACAATTCATGTCATTCATATACGTATAATCATATATTTATACATTCTAACATAGGAAATAGACTTGTCGCAAGTCTTGTTTCCATTTAGCGCCATAAACTAATTAAAATGCACTCACCTGTGCCTCACTTGCTATCAATTACTCATATGTCTTACTTTCTCTTCTTTGATCAATTATAACCTTTCAATCATTACGGAACTTGCTCTCGATCGATATCTACACAACCATGTATACATATTAGCATTCTAAATACTATGATTCGATCCTTGATTTCTTAAGCTATAAGAAAGATCTACTTCTATTTTTCCTTTGAAGTGCATCGGTACACTCTGTAGTGTATCGATGCACTAATTACATTCGATATTTCAATTTCAAGGGGGTGCATAAATGCACTAACTTTGTATCGGTACACTCATGGCATTCGATGTTTCCATTTTAAGGGGTATATCGATGCACTTTGTAACATCCGCAATACCGGGTTAGTGACCAAATTGTAAAGTTTCAGAATTTGGTGACTAAAGTAGAAGAATGAAAGAATTCAATGATTATTTGAATATATATATTGAAGGTTATTTGGTAATTATTAAAGGAAATTAAGGGTATTATGGTCATTTGACCAGAAAGATTTTTTATAATTTTTTTTTAAGGGTAATAAGCACGTATGAAGAAGAGTCCAGAGCATTCTTCAGTCTTCTTCTTCCTCCTCTCCACCGTGAAGCTTGGTATAAGGTAAGTGAGTCTTTAGTGGTTAATTCTTTCGTTTTAAAGCTTGTTTTGATTCTTGGGATATTAAGAAAGATTAAGGAAAGCTTTAGGGGGCTTAAACCTCAAAGATTAACAAGTTATGAGAAATTAAGAAAAATGAGTTTTTAAGTGAATTTTTGATATGGAAGGAGTTAATAGATTGTGAAGTTGAATTTGACTTGTCAAGGATTAAATTAAGAGGTAGGAAGTGTTAGAATTGGAATTAGAACACATTGGAAATTTGGTATGATTTTTGAATCTTATATGGAAGATAGAATTTTGAGGTTTAAGATGAAATAAATGAATATAGATTGGTTTAAGTATGTGTACTAGAGTTAAGGATGAAAAGGGGATGATATATGAAGTGTTTGAGAGGAAATGAAGTAATTTTCGGGTTGAAAATATGATTTCTGGGCAAGGGGAATCGGTACCCATTCAAGGGAACCGATACCCCTTCAAACGAACAAGAATTTCCAGTATGTCAAGGGGAACCGATACCCCATGGGGGGAACCGATTCCCCCTAAAGGAAAATTGGGGATATGGATTTAATAAGTTCGTTTAAATTGATAGTATCCAATTACAAGGTGTAGGTATCTAATTATGGTCTCGAAATGTACATTTATGTAGATTCTACGCATAAAGCAATTCCGGAACGTTTAGCAAGTAAGATCGATCAAGGGAAAGATAGAGATTGGATTTGGCTAGTGAGGCCAGGTGAGTGCATATTAGTTAGTTTATGGTGCTAAATGGAAACAAGACTTGCGACAAGTCTATTTCCTATGTTAGAATGCATGAATATGATATACGTATATGAATGACATGAATTGTATGTATGCATGAATATATGTGTTGACATGCTTTTGAATGTAATGTTATGAGAAGTATGTGCTATATAAGGTATATATATATATACATATGTGAAACTGAACTATGTGACTGCATGAGAAAGATATGAGCCATATGACATGATATAGGTGAACATGAGAAAGCAAAGTATGAGATATAAACTATGTGATCATAGTAAAATATAATTATATTTTTATATGATAAGTGAAATAAACTGGATAATATTGATCTATAGGATGAAGTGAAAATAGTACACCAACTAGGGGATTTGAACATAAATGATAAGATGAACGTATAAGATAAGCTAGATGGGAAAGATTCATAGGTTTAAATAAAACTATAACACATGGGTTGAATGATAGAAATTTGTGAAGTTATATGAGAAGATTATAAGAGCTATAAGAAATTGAATTAAGTAACAGATTAGATTATATATAGAAATAATAGAAGTGAGATATGTTTATAAGTCTGCCCTAGATGAATACGAAATATAAGAATGCTATATGATTTATATTAGGATAATCTTGAGGATATATATATATATATAGATAGATATGAAATGAAATGAAATGAGTTATATGAATACCCAATTATGTGATGAAATGGTGAATTACCTGAACATGTGAATATATATGTTTAAGAGAAGGCATACGATTAAGATATAAGCAATATGACTTATAAGTATTTCTATTATAATGTTACATGATATGTTATGTATGTTAAAGGAATTATGTGATGGTATAAGAATTGATAGGAAATATATATGTGAAAACAAGTATATGATACGAGACAAAACTTATGACTATAAGCTACGTGAAAGTGTTCTAGGTGTTTCGATATATTATATGAAATATATGATCTTATGTGAACAAGATATGATAAGTATGTTTGTAGGAATAAAGGTGATTGGGTGAGAAATGATAGAAATTATATGAAAACATGACATATGTGACATGTGAATTATATGGAAATGATCTACGGGTAAGTGAACTACGTGACTATGTGATCATATGAAAAGAAGCTATGTGATACGTGATATGTGAAAGTGAATTACAAGTTTATGTGTATATTTGAAATGAAAGAAATGATAACGCCCATGTTATGTGTCATGAGAGCTAGGGGTATAGTTGGCATGCCAAGAGTCGAGGGTTTATTCGGTTCTTTAGGACATATGTATATCCTTTGGAACCTGTGTGAAGTCTTGAAAGACACATACTTGATCCATAGTATATGTATATGATTCTTAAGGAATTCTACGTGGTCCTTATGGACATCATTCTACGGGCACTACGGTGCAATTCTACGGGCACTTCGGTGCAATTCTACGGGGCACTTCGGTGCATTTATACGAGCTGTGGTGACAGCATAGTGCACAACCTCTATAGACTCACATATCGATAGTTCTCACATATATACATGGGCTAATCCAGAGATATGAACAAATATAAGTTAGTGGTATGATAATGCTATAGAAATTATATGATGTTGTGTGTATAGTGTTTGATTGAAAAAGTATGTGATTATATGATAACATGTGAATGATGAATTATGTGTATGTATGAATTTACTGCGATTAATCTGATATGATTCTATACGATATGAAAAATGCCTGGACTTGCTATAACATGATAGAACAGAACATGCATGTATCAATATATATGTTTTAAAGTGCATTATAAGTGGTTATGCCTCACTAAGTCTTCGACTTAGCGTGTGATTGTTTCACACGTAGGTTTCGAGAAGAGTAAGGAGTGATGCGGAGCAAGACAGGTCAGTTTTCCTTACCAAAAGATCAGATCAGAAATATTTGACAAAGTATGTTTTTGGTTATGTATAAAGTGTTGGCATGTAATAAGTCATTAAGTACGAGCACTCTGATAAAGTCTGTATTTTGTTTTAAATAAAGTTTTAAATTTCCCGGGATTTTTTTTCTTAAGAGTCAAGGTTTGAAAAGTCAATGTGACACTTCGGACTCGTATCTGGGTCGGATACGGGTTGGGGGTGTTACATTTAATGGTATCAGAGCTATGGTTTAGCCGATTCTCGGCCTAAACCGAAGTCCAAAAGGTCATAAAAGGTGTACATGCCAACATAGATTGAAAAATTTCTGATCTGATAGTGTAAGGAATACGTTGTCTTGCTAATAAAATAAGAATAGTTTAACACAGTAGAAATCCGATCGTGATAATTTCGAAGTAAGTGAAAGGTGATATTCCTGATGGTGATAGCTATTCACTTGCCTTGGCCAGGCAGGATGAAGAGCGGACATCTCAGGAAATGCCTAGTAAGATCAAAAGTTGATTTCTGAAAGCTGAAATCATATCTGAATAATGATAGAAAATTTTCATCGTTTGGAATCGGAAAAACGATGTAGAGTAGTTTTGCTATTATGAATAAGATAGAATATGGTGAACGGGTGTCACCATAAGAATGTTAAAAAGATCTAATGACGTGATGATTACGTATAGAAGAACTCAAGGATAAGTGCATCAGTGACAAGTGTATAAGATGTATATGTTAGAGCTTATGAGTTTGGAACGAAGTGATAATATTGCGCATAAACAAGAGTATGTTTATGATAAGGGTTTGCAGTTACGATGGAAAGAGTTAGCATTGGCTACCTAGAGTATGTGATAAAAATGTACTGGAATTATAAGATTATAAGATATTTTTAGGATATAATAACCAGATCTGCAATGGATCTGGATACAGTTGCATATTTGGATCATAGTAATGTGGTATAGTAAAGGAAAAGGAAGTAAGAATTGGTATATTTAAATAAAGCTGAGGATTGATAAGAAGAGTTTGAGAATGTGTATATCGATGATCAGATTATAAGACACAGGAAGTCAGAATGTTGAGTTTGAGCAAAAGAAATTTCAGGATGTATGAGAATAGGGGTGAAATTGATAAGTTGAGTAAGCGAATTTTAAGATAATTTCGATTTGAAAGGATGTATGTGTTTAGTTGATTAGGGTTTGTACCCTAGATTGAACATATATTATTGACTAGCTGTCAGAGTAAAAGTGATAGAGTTATAAGACTGAAGGAAAAGACAAAGTGGAGTTAATTGATTATGATGTGAATTTGAATATGATTGTATATTCTGAGCGGATAACTATGATGTAGAAACTGAGATAAGTATTTGCATGGAACCTTCAGGAAGGAAAATACAAGTATAAGAAATGATAAGAATGAAGTTATGTATAAGAAATGGGTTATTAAAGTAATGAGGATGCAATGAAGATTGGTACATAAAGATGAGTATAAGTATAAGACAAGAGTATGTGAACATGAAAGGAAATATATGATTAATGTAAGGAATAAGGAAAAGAAATGAAAGGGATTGATTTAAAGGATCATATACGATAAATATGGAAGTACAGAGGACAATTTTTGATATGGAAATAAGACCAGTGTGCAAGGTGATGTGAAAATATTGTTTGACTCCTTAAAGTATATGTTTAATCACATTGAAGAAGATTTAAAGTTGAGTTTTGGTCAAATGATGACGAAATACAAGTTTGGTATGGTTATAAGGTAATTAAAGATTGATAAAGAATTTGATTGATTAAGGATTTTGAGTGATAAGAACTGATGCTATTGGTTATATGATAAGTAACATGATAAGGATGTATAAAGGAAAAAGGTAGTTGAAGAACTAAGAGAAAGAAGGATTAAGTAAAAGAAGTAACATAAGAACATTAGAAGATATGTTCTTACTAAGTTGTTTAGTGAAAAATTCGAGGACGATTTTTTTTTTAAAAAGGAGGGGAGATTTGTAACATCCGCAATACCGGGTTAGTGACCAAATTGTAAAGTTTCAGAATTTGGTGACTAAAGTAGAAGAATGAAAGAATTCAATGATTATTTGAATATATATATTGAAGGTTATTTGGTAATTATTAAAGGAAATTAAGGGTATTATGGTCATTTGACCAGAAAGATTTTTTATAATTTTTTTTTAAGGGTAATAAGCACGTATGAAGAAGAGTCCAGAGCATTCTTCAGTCTTCTTCTTCCTCCTCTCCACCGTGAAGCTTGGTATAAGGTAAGTGAGTCTTTAGTTGGTTAATTCTTTCGTTTTAAAGCTTGTTTTGATTCTTGGGATATTAAGAAAGATTAAGGAAAGCTTTAGGGGGCTTAAACCTCAAAGATTAACAAGTTATGAGAAATTAAGAAAAATGAGTTTTTAAGTGAATTTTTGATATGGAAGGAGTTAATAGATTGTGAAGTTGAATTTGACTTGTCAAGGATTAAATTAAGAGGTAGGAAGTGTTAGAATTGGAATTAGAACACATTGGAAATTTGGTATGATTTTTGAATCTTATATGGAAGATAGAATTTTGAGGTTTAAGATGAAATAAATGAATATAGATTGGTTTAAGTATGTGTACTAGAGTTAAGGATGAAAAGGGGATGATATATGAAGTGTTTGAGAGGAAATGAAGTAATTTTCGGGTTGAAAATATGATTTCTGGGCAAGGGGAATCGGTACCCATTCAAGGGGAACCGATACCCCTTCAAACGAACAAGAATTTCCAGTATGTCATAGGGGAACCGATACCCCATGGGGGGGGAACCGATTCCCCCTAAAGGAAAATTGGGGATATGGATTTAATAAGTTCGTTTAAATTGATAGTATCCAATTACAAGGTGTAGGTATCTAATGATGGTCTCGAAATGTACATTTATGTAGATTCTACGCATAAAGCAATTCCGGAACGTTTAGCAAGTAAGATCGATCAAGGGAAGATAAGAGATTGGATTTGGCTAGTGAGGCCAGGTGAGTGCATATTAGTTAGTTTATGGTGCTAAATGGAAACAAGACTTGCGACAAGTCTATTTCCTATGTTAGAATGCATGAATATATTATACGTATATGAATGACATGAATTGTATGTATGCATGAATATATGTGTTGACATGCTTTTGAATGTAATGTTATGAGAAGTATGTGCTATATAAGGTATATATATATATACATATGTGAAACTGAACTATGTGACTGCATGAGAAAGATATGAGCCATATGACATGATATAGGTGAACATGAGAAAGCAAAGTATGAGATATAAACTATGTGATCATAGTAAAATATAATTATATTTTTATATGATAAGTGAAATAAACTGGATAATATTGATCTATAGGATGAAGTGAAAATAGTACACCAACTAGGGGATTTGAACATAAATGATAAGATGAACGTATAAGATAAGCTAGATGGGAAAGATTCATAGGTTTAAATAAAACTATAACACATGGGTTGAATGATAGAAATTTGTGAAGTTATATGAGAAGATTATAAGAGCTATAAGAATTGAATTAAGTAACAGATTAGATTATATATAGAAATAATAGAAGTGAGATATGTTTATAAGTCTGCCCTAGATGAATACGAAATATAAGAATGCTATATTTATATTAGGATAATCTTGAGGATATATATATATATATAGATAGATATGAAATGAAATGAAATGAAATGAGTTATATGAATACCCAATTATGTGATGAAATGGTGAATTACCTGAACATATATATGTTTAAGAGAAGGCATACGATTAAGATATAAGCAATATGACTTATAAGTATTTCTATTATAATGTTACATGATATGTTATGTATGTTAAAGGAATTATGTGATGGTATAAGAATTGATAGGAAATATATATGTGAAAACAAGTATATGATACGAGACAAAACTTATGACTATAAGCTACGTGAAAGTGTTCTAGGTGTTTCGATATATTATATGAAATATATGATCTTATGTGAACAAGATATGATAAGTATGTTTATAGGAATAAAGGTGATTGGGTGAGAAATGATAGAAATTATATGAAAACATGACATATGTGACATGTGAATTATATGGAAATGATCTACGGGTAAGTGAACTACGTGACTATGTGATCATATGAAAAGAAGCTATGTGATACGTGATATGTGAAAGTGAATTACAAGTTTATGTGTATATTTGAAATGAAAGAAATGATAACGCCCATGTTATGTGTCATGAGAGCTAGGGGTATAGTTGGCATGCCAAGAGTCGAGGGTTTATTCGGTTCTTTAGGACATATGTATATCCTTTGGAACCTGTGTGAAGTCTTGAAAGACACATACTTGATCCATAGTATATGTATATGATTCTTAAGGAATTCTACGTGGTCCTTATGGACATCATTCTACGGGCACTATGGTGCAATTCTACGGGCACTTCGGTGCAATTCTACGGGGCACTTTGGTGCATTTATACGAGCTGTGGTGACAGCATAGTGCACAACCTCTATAGACTCACATATCGATAGTTCTCACATATATATATGGGCTAATCCAGAGATATGAACAAATATAAGTTAGTGGTATGATAAATGCTATAGAAATTATATGATGTTGTGTGTATAGTGTTTGATTGAAAAAGTATGTGATTATATGATAACATGTGAATGATGAATTATGTGTATGTATGAATTTACTGCGATTAATCTGATATGATTCTATACGATATGAAAAATGCCTGGACTTGCTATAACATGATAGAACAGAACATGCATGTATCAATATATATGTTTTAAAGTGCATTATAAGTGGTTATGCCTCACTAAGTCTTCGACTTAGCGTGTGATTGTTTCACACGTAGGTTTCGAGAAGAGTAAGGAGTGATGCGGAGCAAGACAGGTCAGTTTTCCTTACCAAAAGATCAGATCAGAAATATTTGACAAAGTATGTTTTTGGTTATGTATAAAGTGTTGGCATGTAATAAGTCATTAAGTACGAGCACTCTGATAAAGTCTGTATTTTGTTTTAAATAAAGTTTTAAATTTCCCGGGATTTTTTTTCTTAAGAGTCAAGGTTTGAAAAGTCAATGTGACACTTCGGACTCGTATCCGGGTCGGATACGGGTTGGGGGTGTTACACACTTCTTGTGCATTGATGCACATTGAATTATTTATGGAATTTGCCCTTGATGCATCAATACATATTGAATGTGTATCGATGCACACTAGCCTAAAATTCCATTTCGTGCACGAAAATCCACTCAAATCAACTCAAATGCTTCATCTTTCATCCTTTTTCATGTTCTTAACTCATATACACATGCTTAAACCAATTTATATCCATATAAACCATCTTTAACCTCAAAATTCTTTTTCTCATATGTAACTCAAGAATTATACCAACTTTGTAACATGTTTTAATTCCAATTCTATTGCTTCTAACTTCTTAATTAGACCCTTGACAAGTCAAATTCAACTTCAAAATCTATTAACTCATTCTATTTCAATAATTCACTTAAAATCTCCTTTTACTTAATCTATTATAACTTGTTCATTTTGGAGTTTTAAGTCACCATAAATCTTCCCTTACTCTTTCTTATCACTCAAGAATCAAAAGAAACCATAAAATTGAAGAAACAAGAAAATTAAATCCAACTCACCTTATACATGAAGACACGGGAAGAAGAAGAAACTGAACCCCATCTCTCCAGACTTTTCTTTCCCATTTACACGTGGTTATCTCTTTTATAAAGAGATAATAAAAATCTTTCTTTACAAAGACCAATTTACCCTTACCTCCTTACATATTTACCAAATAATCCTAAAAATATTCCTAATTAAGTCTCTGAACTTTCCAATCTTTCCAAAATTAGACTTCAAATTTCCAAAACTTACATTTAAATCACTAGTCCTTATTTTGGGATATTACAAATCTCCCCTCCTTTAAGAAAAATTCATCCTCGAATTTTCACTACACAAATCGATAAGAACACTACCTATACATATCTTGTAATGCTCTTTATACATATTCTTTACTTTATACATTCATCTAATGTCTCTTATCATATAAACAATAACCATAAATTTCAATCCATTTTTGTCTTTTCTCTCATTCTATTCTGTATTTTCCTTTGACCATTTCTAAAATTTTATATAATGTCACTCATCACGTAGATAGTAACATCAATTTTTATCACTTAACCTCATAAATCCATCTCTAATTACCTTATAACAATTACCAAACTTGTTTTCCATCATCATTTGACCAAGAACACAACCTTAATATTCTTTAAATATGATTAAACATACACTTTGAAGAATCTTTTCACATCACCTTGCACACTTTTCTTACTTCTATATCAAAATTATCATTTACACTTCCATATAATCTTTATCGTATATGATCCTTTAAAACCAATCCTTTTCATTTCTTTATTCCATTATTCCTTTATTTACTCAAAATCGAAATCTCCTATACACAAATCATATATTTTCTTTTGATGTTCACATACTCTTGTCCTATCACTTATACTCATCTTTGTGTACTAATCTTCATTGCATCCTCGTAACTTTGATAATCCAATTTACTTATACAGAACTTCATCTTTACCATCTCTTATACTTGTATTTTCCTTCCTTAAAGCTCCATACAATTACTTTTCTCCTTATCTACATCATAGTTATCTGATCAGAATACACAACTATATTCATATCCACATCATAATTGATTAATTTCGGTACATTTTTATCACATAATATGGTTAGTCAACGCTAACTCTTTCCATCTTAACTGCAAACCCTTATCATATACACACTCTTGCTTATACTCAATATTATCCCTTCGTTTCAAACTCATAAGCTCTAACTTTATACATCTTATACGCTTGTCACTAATACACTTATTCTTGAACTCTTATACCAATTCTCACTTTATTATTTGATCTTTTAACGCTCTTATGGTGACACTTGTTCACCATATTCTATCTTATCCACTAAATAACAAAACGACTCCATATCACCTTTCCGATTCAAAACAGTGAAAACTTTCTATCATTATTCAGATATGATTTCAACTTTATGAAATCAACCTTTAATCTTATAAGACACTTTCTGAGGTTTCCGTTCTTCATCCTGCCTGACCAGGGCAAGTGAATTGCTATCACCATCAGATTTTTCAACTATCGATTCAGTTCAACAATTTCTATAATCCATTTCTACTATATCAGACAAATCTTATTCTATTAACAAGACAACATACACCTTACACTATCAGATCAGAAATTTTTCACTTTGAGTTGGCATGTACACATTTTTAAACTCTTTTACCTTCGGTTTAAGCATAGAATTAGCTAAACCTGGCTCTGATACCATTAAATGTAACACCCCTAACCCGTACCTGGCCTGAATACGAATATGAGGTGTCACATTGACATTTCAAAATATTTACTTGTATAAAATAGTGAGTAATTTAAAACTTTTATAACATAAAACTTATTCAAAATATTTATAGAACTATTCAGAGCGTATACAATATATTCTTTTTAATACATGTCAACTAGAACTTTATATATTAAAATACATATTATTCACTTCTCTTCTGATCTGACCTTCAATAAGGAGAACTGACTTGTCTTGCTCTACATTGCTCTTTACTCTTCTTGAAACCTACGTGTAAATCACTTACACACTAAGTCTATGACTTAGTGAGGCAATAAACATATAATGTAAACTATAACTTGTAATAATGCATAAACAATTACTGCTATCACATCATACCCAAACATATATCTATTCATATATCAAATCCACACATGCATATAATTATCTTCTTTCCTATCATTATCATATTATTACCATTCATATTTCTATTCTCTTGTTTATATGATCCATTATGTTCATATCATATATCTTATAACATATACAATAATCACTAACACACATATATCATATCATATAATTCATATCACAAAACACATATATATATCACATACATTATATTCAATGTTATCTCTTATTAGCCCATATACACATGTGAGAACTTAAGGTATGTGAGTACATTGAGGTTGTACACCACTATGATGTCACCACAGCTCGTATAAATGTCCCGAAGAACCTATCCAGAGGTCATAAAGAACCTCAACAACTGTCCATAGGTCCCGAAGAACCTAGGTAAACTGTCCATATGTTTCTTAGAACATAGGTATGTTGTTCATATGTCCCGAAAAACATAGGTAATTATGTTCATATGTTCCATAGAACATAGATAAACCCTCGACTCTTGGCATGCCAACTATACCACTATCTCTCATATTACATAACATGGGCATTATCATTTATAACATTTCATATCCATTGTTCTTTATCTTCTGTCACATACCACATGTATGTGTAACCATATATCTCATACCATATCACATGTCATATGGCTCATATCTTTCTCATGCAGTCCCATAGTTTAGTTTCATAAATGTTCATATATATGCATCACATAGCACATACTTCTCATATCATTACATACAAAAGCATTTTAACATATATGATCATGCATACACACAATTCATGTCATTCATATACGTATAATCATATATTCATACATTCTAACATAGGAAATAGACTTGTCGCAAGTCTTGTTTCCATTTAGCACCATAAACTAACTAATATGCACTCATCTGTGCCTCACTTGCTATCAATTACTCCTATGACTTAATTTCTTTTCTTGATCAATTATAACCTTACAATCATTACAGAACTTGCTCTCGATCGATATCTACACAATCATGTATACATATTAGCATTCTAAATACTATGATTCGATCATTGATTTCTTAAGCTATAAGAAAAATCTACTTCTATTTTTCCTTTGAAGTGCATCGGTACACTCTGTAGTGTATCGATGCACTAATTACGTTCGATATTTCAAGAGGGGTGTATCGATGCACTAACTATGCATCGGTACACTCATGGCATTCGATGTTTCCATTTTTAAGGGGTGTATCGATGCAATTCATGTGCATCGATGCACATTGAATTATTTATGGAATTTTCCCTTGATGCATCGGTACATATTGAATGTGTATCGATGCACACTAGCCCATAATTCCATTTCGTGCAAGAAAATCTACTCAAATCAACTCAAATGCTTCATCTTTCATCCCCTTTCATGTTCTTAACTCATATACACATGCTTAAATCAATTTATATCCATATAAACCATCCTTAACCTCAAAATTATATCCCTCATATGTAACTCAAGAATTATACCAACTTTGCAACATGTTTTAATTCCAATTCTATTGCTTCTAACTTCTTAATTAGACTCTTGACAAGTCAAATTCAACTTCAAAATCTATTAACTCTTTCTATTTCAATAATTCACTTAAAATATCCTTTTACTTAATCTTTTATAACTTGTTCATTTTTGAGTTTTAAGTCACCATAATTCTCCCCTTACTCTTTCTTATCACTCAAGAATCAAAAGAAACCATAAAATTGAAGAAACAAGCAAATTAAATCCAACTCACCTTACACATGAAGACACGGGAAGAAGAAGAAACTGAACCCCATCTCTCTAGACTTTTCTTTCCCATTTACACGTGGTTATCTCTTTTATAAAGAGATAATAAAAATCTTTCTTTACAAAGACCAATTTACCCTTACCTCCTTACATATTTACCAAATAATCCTAAAAGTATTCCTAATTAAGTCTATGAACTTTCCAATCTTTCGAAATTAGACTTCAAATTTCCAAAACTTACATTTAAATCACTAGTCCTTATTTTGGGATGTTACAAAAATAACGATTTTGGAACATATGAATAGTTGTGTAACCATTTTGTAACTTTTAATAGTTAGAAGGAATCAAAAAAGTAATATCTTATAGTTAGAAGATCATTTCATAACGTTTAATAGTTGACGGACCCAACAAAGTAGTGTCCTATAATCGGAGGACCATTTGTGTACTTTATCCAAAACTTTATGTTTTTTAATTAAGTTGTGGTAAGTACAATGCAATATATGTTCAAAGATAACTCTCAACCTTTCGAGATTAAACGCTTACACCCCTGTATCTATAGTGCTTGAACTCGAGTCCTCAACGAATAACGACAATTCATTTACTATGGATGTCACTTGGTTCGTGCCCAAAATTTTATGTTAATATACTAAATAATATTTATTTATATTATATAAAATACATAATTAAGTTAGTATTCCGAGTTTATTCAACATCAATTCAATTAGAAAAAGATACACACATTTTTTTATAAGAGAGAAATAAGGAATTATCCAACATAGACCTTAAGACCTTTCAACCGAAACTAAAATAATACTTTCTACATCCTATTAAATTTATTCATTGTAAATTTGTCCATATTTATTTTTTAAAAATTTTAAATTTTAAATTTTGATCATGATTATTATAAATATATGAATAATTAAATTTTAGAGATTATATATTTAAAAATTACTTGATTGAAGATTTTTAACATATATTTTTTTATATTTTTATTAATAATAAATTATAAATAGTAATGCGTACAAATTACAAAAAAAAATATCGAAGAAAAATAATAAAAGACAAATTCAATGAAACATAAGAAGTATATCTTATCAATATAAGTAAAACTCGATTGGGTATCTCTTTATAATTGGTAATAAATATTATTGTGATAATATATTTTTTCACTAAGTAATTAATAATATATATTATTTATTATTCTAATTATATTGTTGGTTATGTAAAATTTAAAAAGTATTTATTTACATGAAATATGAATACTTAATTTATAGTGAATAGAGTGTTAGGATCCGGCCTGAAAATATTATATCCATTAAATAAAAATGTCTTTGAAGTAAAATATTATATCCATTAAAACAAACTTACATAAAAGATAAATGGTTATTAAAACAATTTATTGTTAATATATTTTTTTAATTTTGTAAGGATAAGAATAAAAGCGTATTTAATGGTAGAACAGAAGAGAAATTTCTGTTCCAACATAATTGCTTTTTTATGATGAAACCACAAGTTTGGTTGAACGAAATTTTCATTGATTTATTTTTCACCGTGAGATATTTAATACACCAAATCTTGGCGGACTCTAAAACCACGTGAATTTCCTACTAAAACCCAGCCCCCATCGTTTTCTTAGCTTCTTCTTCCCCTTTCACAATTCCCGACAGAATCCACACTGTCGATGATACTATTAAACAACTGCCATTACTCTATACTGAACAAATAACGATGGGTCTTCTTGTACGTTGTAGAAGGTCAGTGGCACCCAAATCTCATCACTCCTTTTGTACATTGTGAATTCATCACAATCCCCTGTTTAGTTGCTTATGTTGCAAGTTTTTTTTTTGTTGGGACTCTCAAGAGTTTGTTTAGATAGGGTATATTGATAAGAGTGGAATGAAGGTAACTGAACCCACATGCAGATTCTGGGTCGGTTTATTTTGTTGATGATTGCCTGCTCTGTTCTTTAGTTGCTTAAGGGGTTCTTACAGGTTTTTTTGGGACTTTTGTGATGGATTGTGCTTCATGCTTGAGGTTTCTGTTTCCTGGGAACGAGTTTTTTGGATTTGGGTTTTTGGTTTTTGGTCGTTTCTCCCATGTTTTCAATGTGTTGGGGCTGGTTTTGGTGTTTGGTATGGGGTTAAAGGTTTTGCAATTTGGTTTGAGTAATAAGGGTATACTTCAATTTCTATGTGATGCTAGAGGGAAATCGAATGATTCGAGTTCGAAAAATGAGTTGAAAGAGATTTTCGATCCGAATATTCAAAAACCTACGGATCATTGCAAAGAATTTGTCAAGAAAGATACTGATTTTGAAGCTAAATATGCTATAGAAGAGGTTGCTGTTGATAATGAAAAAGAATGTTGTCCTGAAGATGAATTTGATGTAATGGCATTGAGGAAATTGGTTAAAACCGAAAGGAGAAGAACAAAAGCCTCTTATCAAGAGCTCGAGAAGGAACGGCTGGCGGCTTCATCCGCGGCAGAGGAGATGATGGCCATGATTCTGCGCCTTCAGACTGAGAGAAGTTTGGTGGAGATGGAGGCTACTCAGTTCAAGAGAATGGTGGAACAGAAGCACGAACACGATCAACAAGTCATTGAATCACTGCAATGGATTGTGATGAAACATGAATCAGATAGGAGTTTACTGGAAAATCAGTTGCTGATGTGCAAGCAGAAGTTGAAGCTTTATATGAAAGATGATGAATTAGGCCAACTAGAACTCGATGCAGGCCTCGGCTTTTTTCAAGATTCTCAAGAACATGGTATGGAGAATGCATTAGTTAGCTCACTTGAAACGTGAACTTTGTTGTTGTAAGTTGTTCCTTATAGTTCATTCTTAGGGTTGAGCTGAATCGTACACATTTAGGTGCTAAAGTAGCCTAAAATGCAGTCTTTTCGAGTTCAGAAATGAGTTAAAACACTACAGTTTAGCTAAATATGAACACCAATTGCAGTTGTGCAAGCAGAAGTCGAAGCTTTACATGAAAGATGATGCATTAGGCCGGTTCGAGAACTCGATGCGGGCCTAGGCTGTTTACTCATGGAGATAGGTATGGAGAATGCAGTAATTAGCCCTCTTGAAACATAAACTTTGGTATTGTAAGTTGTTGATTACAGTATACCTAAGGGTTGTTGAATTGACTAGATTTAGGGGCTCAAATGCTCATGTTTTCAAGCATGGAAAATGGGTTAAAAATACTTCTTTGTTCTCAGGAAGTTTGATTCTTCAGCTCATCTTTCTCACACAAAATGTAGCTTCATATCCAATTGAATTACCCCTTTGGTTCACCATAACTTAGCATTCTGTTAAAGTGTGATTTACTAAGCATTGGTATATGATTTGATTAATTTCCCCCCGTTTTAATTTCATCTCATTAACTATGAATTAAGTGTATCATTGAGGATATCATAAACTATTGAGGCTGTAATTGAGGATATATATATATATATATATATATATATATATATATATATATATCTATATATATATTCACTGATTTTCTGACGAGTTAAATGATATCATTTATTAAAAGATTATAAAAATAAATAAATAAATAAATATGATATAAATGTGTACTTATTTGGCAATGTCCATATACCCCTTTTGTCCCAAAAAATATCTAACAGAAAGGTGGATTAAGGTAATGGAAGTATCAGTTCTAGTAATACTTTAAAGATTTTTGACTAAATATAATGCCATTAAATCAATTGAGACCAACCCAGAAAACTCGAATGACATAACAGAAAATATAATGTTTAATCTGAAAAATAAATTAATTTTCATTTAGTTTGCTTTAAATTATTTAAACGTTCAATTAAAAAAATTAAACAACTTTTGACGTCACATGTTAATTTTTTTATATACTAACAATAAAATCGAGAGAAGCAAACTCAAAGAAAAGAGCGCCTCAAGTTCTAAGAGCCCAACTGATAAGAGTAAGGGCAACAATATTACAATCTTATTAGCTAACATGACAAATATGAAAAACAAGGTGAGCCTGGAAGTGAAGACGCGCCTCCTGAAGATAAAAATCAAGAGATCTTACCCTTTGTCATAGGGGTTATTAGGGAAATTATTATTGATCAACTATCGAATGCTAATAATTAAAGGGGTGAATTATAAAATTAACTATTGAACTTTTCTATCACTCCTGTTTTAATTATTATATTTAAAAAAAATTAATTTAATAAATAAATTTTATACTTGATTTTTTGGTTACTTTACCATTAACTTTGTAACCACATTATGAGTTGACCTAATTAAATAATTTTTTACATAATAAAATACATTTTAGATAAATAAGATATTTTCCCCTACTTTCTTTTTCATCTTTTATTCTCTATTTCTCTATTCATCTTGAATGAACTTAGATTTTGACCATCATCATGACCATCATTCTGACCATCTCATTGATGGTAATTTTGACCATCGTTGTCCAAAAAACGAAGAAGAAGAGAAGGAGATTTAGCAATACAAAAAATCAGAGAAAAACAACTCTTGAGAACCATCACAATCTCATTGTCCATCATCTTCAATAACCTCCAACCGTCGCTCGAGGCCTATCTCTACGGCTAAATTACATAACTGACACCGTTTATTTTTAATTTTATCTTTCTAACACCGTTTGACCAATATTTCCAAAACTAGCACCCTTTCTGCTGAGTTGGCAAAGGCGCGTCCCCGGGGACGCGTTTTACCCGTGTTTTCGCTGAGTTGGATGCCACGTGTGAAAGGCGCGTCCCCGGGGACGCGCCTTTGCCATATCAGCATACACGTGTGGAAAGCGCATCCCCAGGGACGCGCCTTCCATTAAATGTCATAAATGCCCCCATCCGTTTTTCCTAACTACCCCTCCTCCTCCCCTATATAAACCCTCTCAACCCTCACTCATTCTTCACACCAAAATCATCTTCTCCTCTCTTATATAACTCAAATTCTCCAACTATTTGAGTTTTAAATTTGTTATTAGTGGTAAGAAATTTATTTTTATGTTAGTATTTTTTTAAATAGTTATTATTTTTATATTAATATATTTATGTAAATATTATTTTTTATTAAAATAATATTTATATAATATTATTTATTTAGAATTATTAATTTTTTTGCTAATTATATTGTTTTGTCTACAGTTATAATGGAAAACGAAATGCTGTTGCGATTGGATATTAATCATATCTCCAGACAATTTAGCGATATGGTAATATTTTTTATAATTAATGTTAATATTTAAATTTATTTTTATTTTAAAGTTATTATGAATTTATATTAATTTTTATTTTTTATAATATATATTATTTAGGATGCTGATCGTATTTTAGAAACTTTTATTAAAAATCCACGTATACCGACACCGGAACGTATTTTGCCATATTTGGCTTCTGCCGGGTTCAGGTATATTGCAACAATTATAGGCGGTTGCAAACTCGAACCTGTCCTAATTTCTGCACTGATTGAGAGGTGGAGGCCCGAGACACACACTTTTCACCTTCCATGTGGAGAGGCAACAATTACATTGGAGGATGTCTCTATGCATCTGGGGCTTCCCGTCGACGGAAATATGATGTGTGGTATGGCGGATGGTGATTGGCAATCAATGTGTATTGATTATCTTGGAGCTGCTCCGCCAGAGTTTAATGGAGGTAGAATAGCTTTATCTTGGTTGAAAGCTAATTTTGAGGTTTTAAATGAAAATGTTTCAGAGGATCAAGCAAAAGCATGTGCTCGGGCATATATTATACGAATAATTGGAGGAATATTGATGCCCGACAAATCTCGCAACCAGGTGCATTGTATATGGTTGCGGCATCTGATCGATTTTGATAAAGCTGGAAGATATAGTTGGGGTGCTGCAGTTTTGGCATTTCTCTTTAGAGAAATGTGTCGGGCGACGAATTATAAGAAAACTGCTATCGGTGGATGTCTTCTGCTTCTACAATCATGGGCGTGGTTTCGCATACCTTTCTTATGCCCGATCGTGAATGAACCATACGTATTCCCCTTATTGTTGAGGTAATTTTCGAACTAAATTTTGATTTAAATATTTTCAATTAAATAGGGTGATATTTAGTTTATATTATATTTCATAGGTGGTCGATGAAAAGAAAGGACCATAAAAGTATACCTACTGGTTAGAGGAAATTCGTTTACTTATTGATACGAAAGCTGGGTCTGAGGTATGTTTTTAAATTTGTTTAATTATTAATATTTTAATTTAAAATGTTAGATATAATTAGAATATTTTATTTATTTGAATTGTATATTTATATTTCAGTTTCAGTGGATACCTTATGCGAGCGATGAAGTGAAAGCTTGCATCCCACCCCACCTTAGTGGGTCATTAGAGGTATGGATATCGGTTATACCTCTTATATGTTATGCTATTATTGAGTGGCATCCAGTTGATCGCGTGCTCCGCCAGTATGGTTGTACGCAATATATTCCTGGAGCTCCTAGAAATTTAGACGACGTGCATAACATAGATAGACGGGGAAAGAAATATGTTAACTGGGTGGTGAGACACAGAGATTGGATTGCGCTTTGGGAGAACTGATATACACTGTTGGCCCCTCGACAATATTACGCTGAAACTGGTCATATGGTTACGGATAACTATATGGACTGGTTTAATGAAAATGGGAAGCCGTTTCTACTTTCGGCGGAAGCACGAGGGGTTAACATTCCTAGGCGCCGAGAAAGATGTCAACCGTCTCAATATCATCGTCCCCCGACGCGTGGACGGAGAGAAGGCGCTACCGGTTCTGCATCAGTCCCACCACAACATCCTTATTCGTCGATGCCGCAGGGGTACATGCCCAGCCCTCCACTTCATATGCCAAGCCCACCAGTTTATATGCCATCTCCGCAGGGTTACATTCCGAGCCCGCAGGGTTACATTCCTAGCCCGCCAGGTTACATGCCTAGCCCGCCAGGTTACATGCCTAGCCCGCAGGGTTTTATACCATATGGAGGTGCATATACGACTATGTTTAATGATCCAGCATATGGTTCATATGCATCTTATTTGGCTGGTGGTGCTTCTCCGCAGACACCTCAATCTTTATCTGGATCACATACATCGATGCCAATGTTTCCACAGTTTCCACAGTTCCCGGGGAGCGGTGGGATTGTTACTAGCACTCCTCCAGGGTCGTTATTTTATACAGGCCTTTCAGCCCCTTCAGCGTCATCTACACCAAATGAAGAAAATGATGCTGATGATGATAGTGAAGATGAGGAGACTGAAGAACAAGTTCCACGAAGAAATCCTCCACGAAATAGGCAACCACCGCCATGTGGAACTCATTCGAGAAGACGACATCGGTGATCCAGTTATATTTAATGTTATTTAAATAATTAAATTTCAGAATTTTATGTAATTTGGTTATGTTATTTAAATGTTTCATGGTTGTTACATACATATTTTTTAATGTTATTTTTTATTCACATTTAACATTAAATGTTTGATAAATGTTTTTAAAATACAAATTATATTATTCGAAATTTAAAATAAAAATAAAAATAATATTATTCAAATTTAAATTTAAAATATAAATTATAGTATTCGAAATTTAACATTAAATTTCAACTTAATATTCCAATTGTATTCGAAATTAAAAGTTATATTCCAATTATAGTTCACAATACTTAAATTGAAATTAAATTTATCCATACATATGATTTTATCATTAACATATATATTAAAACGTATACATTAACATATGATTTCAATGCTCATTCCATACAATTTCAATGTCACAATCAACTTATCACTTCACATTTATTCAATTTATCCATAACATTTTATCTAATTTATTCAAACTTCACATAACGTTTTAATTTAAGTTATTCTTAACTTGTTGAACTTTCAAAAGAAGTTAAATTTAAGTTATTCAAATTGATATATCTAGTGTCCCCGAGGGACATGAGTGACATAATAGGGCAATGATAACATATTATCATTAACATATCTAGTGTCCCCGATCGCTGCCAATTTTACCGAGTCTTTTGGACTTACCCTCAGTGTATTAATGCAGTCAAGTACTGTAAACCAATTGTCCAAATTGATGGTACTTTCTTGTATGGGAAATACAAGCAAGTTTTATTATTGGCTGTGGTCCAAGATGGAAACCGCAATATTCTTCCTGTTGCGTTTGCCCTCGTTCAAGGAGAAGACACTGAGTCTTGGGCTTTTTTCCTTAAAAATTTACGTTTACATGTTGTCACCAGGGAACGACTATGCATTATTTCAGACCGAGGAGCCGGGATAAAAGCAGCAATGGAATCTTTGGGTACAATGTATAGACCTCCACATGTTCAACATCGTTATTGTGTCCGTCATATTGCTGCAAACTATTATGGAAAATACAAGAAGAACGATGAACGTCAGTTAGTCGTGCGGATGGGTATGTTACTTTTTCCCAATTTTTCTATCAATTTCTTATTACTTATTTATACTTCATATTAACTATTACATATTCCTAATGGCTTAGGTTACGAACTCTTACCTCAAAGGTTTGAGTCGATGCTACAAGAGTTGTTTGGCAAAAATAAGAAGGGGTGCGAGTACATTATGGACATCAGCAAAGAAATGTGGACAAATGCATATGACGGGGGGTATCGCTATGGTCATATGACAACAAACTTGGCTGAAGCAATAAATTCAACCTTAAAGGGGGCGCGTCATTTACCAGTCACGACGTTGGTCAAAACGACTTATTTTCGTTTGGGTCAACTCTTTGCAAAACTCGGTGGACAAGCTCTTACTTGGATGCAAAACGGACATATTTACCACCCAAGACTAGTAGCCGATTTACAGAAAAAAGTGGCTGCATCAAATGGGATGTTAGTTACAAATTTTTCTCGCACCCGTGAATTGTTTCGTGTAACCGAAATGCCACGTCCGCTACAAGGGATTGAAGCTAACTCTTTCAGAGTTAATCTGCAAGAGAGGTGGTGCGATTGTGGTTTCTTTCAAGCACTCAAATATCCATGCTCTCATGTCATTGCTGCTTGCTCACATTCGCATTTGGACTACAAAAATTATGTTGATCCCGTATACCAACTTTCACAAGTATTCAAGGTATATGAATTTGAGTTTCCGCCCATAGGAAACGAAAGAGACCCAAATGAGATTCAAACTTGGCTTACAATTGTACCAGATCCATTGCTATTGAGGGACTCAGGTCGTCCAAAATCTACTAGAATACATTGTGATATGGATATTCGGGAGAAGTCAACAGAACAAAAACGATGTGGGCATTGTAGAAACATCGGGCACAATAGAAAAAAATGTCCAGCTCTGTTATCATCATATAACCGTTAACTCTTATGTAATTAATATTGTATTTAAATGAATGTTTTTATTTCTAATAATTTAATGTTATTGCATTTATATAATTTGTCAATGTATGTACACCTAAATAATTTGCATTTATATACGATGACACATTTCATGTTCTGATTGGAAGATTAAATTTATTAAATTAAATTTTCAATAAGACTAATTTTATAAAATATGTAAGTCTTGAAGATTAAATATGTAATTATACTAATTTATTAACTTATGCATCAATATTTTCGTTAAATATTGATATGAGATGACTAGATTGATAACATTTAAATAATTAACTGATAAAATTAATAGATCGATAATCAAAATCAAAATACTCGAAACTTGATAATTCTTACATTATAATCGAAACATTTTACATAATATATTATTAATTTATAATAATAATAAAAATAAACTATTTATTATAAAACAAATACGTGTCTGCTGAGTTGGCAAAGGCGCGTCCCCGGGGACGCGCCTTTCACACGTGGCATCCAACTCAGCGAAAAACACGGGTAAAGCGCGCCCCCGGGGACGCGCCTTTGCCAACTCAGCAGAAAGGGTGCTAGTTCTGGAAATATTGGTCAAACGGTATTAAAAAAGTACAATTAAAATCAAACGGTGTCAGTTATGTAAAAACCCCTATCTCTACTACCCATTCTACCTCCACTCTAATCACTATCAAACTTCATCATCTTCACCTTAAACACACTCACTAGAATCATCACACACATACTCACTATCATATTATCCTCTATCCAAATAACCTTTAAAATCATCATTTTCTCTCTGCTCAACAGAACCATCATCATCCCTATCATCACTTTGAAGCCACCAAACAAAACAACTCAATTCCTAAATCCTTTCACCAACAACTCAATTCCTAAATCCTTTCACTGACTTTCTTTAATGCAAACAACCAAATTCAAACAAAGAATAATAGCAACAAAAAGGAAGGAGAAAAGAAAAGAGAAGGAAGAAGGAGACTATTCAAGTTTGACTAGAAGTAGTCACCGATGCTCGGAAGGTTACCTTCCAGATTCTGACAGTGAAGAGAAACACACTGGTCACGAATTACATATTTCTGCTTGGACTCAATTCAACGACAAACAGACTAGATCGAAGGTCGAGTACTTGAAAGGTTTTGATCCAGGTCCATGATGTTGAATCAAATAAAAAAACAGGAAAATAAAGGATGCTTCTCTGATTCCAATTGTTTCTTCATCGTGATTCTTTCTATCCTTCTTTCATACCTAATTTCTCATCTTGATTTCACCCTTATCCTAACTCAAGCTTCAATTTTCTATTTCAAAAGAAAAAGAATGAAGAATATTGGAGTGAGAAAATATAAAAATAATATTAATAAAATATTAATAAATATTAATGAATGTCTAAATGGCAGTTTAAAAAAATAATAATAAATGTCATTTCATCTTATAGTTAAGAAAAAACTACCGAGTGACAAAAATTAATGTAGTAAGTTTAGTTATTAAATTGAAAAATTTTAAAGTACAATGATCAAAATAAGAATAAGAAAAAAGTTCGATCATTAATTATGTAATTTACCCTAATTAAAAATAAATAAATATTTTTTCAAATATTATAAAGTAAAGAACACAAATGATTTCAATTATAAGGGTTGTTTTATTAAGTTATTTAATTATTAAAAGTTATAAAATAATATCTTGATTATAGGATGTTGTTTTGTTGAGTCTCCGACTATTAAAAGTTATAAAATGATCACTCAACTATTCATGTGTTTTAAACTCATCATTTTATATTAAAAATTGACGGTCGTCTAAGCTAGACGTTAACATGTTAGTTAAAATATGATAAAATATGATTTAGAATCATTTGAGATGTATTTTTTAATTGAGTCTTCATTTACATTTATGTTGTTAAGATAGTGGTTAAAACATTATATATTCGAGTCAATACTTGAAAGTAACGAAAGTGAGAGATCATTAAAATATGATCTTATCATATCTTATAAAATTTAATTTTTTTTAACAAAAAAAAAGACGAATTTAGAATATATAAAAAGTCAAATAATAATTTTATAACTTTTAATAGTTAAAGACATAATAAATCAACACTTTATAATTAAAAAATTATTTTATAATTTTTAATAATTGATTAATCGACCGTATTCTTTAGGTACTTTACCCATATTTAAATAGTGACTGTACTGAACTGATACTGAAGAACCCAACCAACCAACCAAATCAACCATCTTCATCAAAAGGAAAAGAAAATGTTTCTGCGATTTTCCCTTCAAAGAGGTAAGGAAATAGTTGAAAACAAAATCAATTACGAATAAAGATAATGAATGAAAGTTTTTTTTTTTGTTTAGTTTTAATTGGTTTCGCGTCTTTCTTTTGTTGCAGTGAAGAATTTAAGGGCTTTAAGGCCTCAGATTTTGAGTTCTACAAACTTTCGTTTCTCTACAGCGACTGAATCCTCCTTAAATCAGCGAAATCCTCCGGTAAGTTTTTTTTCCATTCTGCAATCAGAAAATCAAGACTTTTGAAATGGGTTTTGTTGAATATTTTTACCTATTGATTGATTGTACCTTATACAGAGGGTTCCTAATCTTATTGGAGGTGCTTTTATTGATTCAAAGTCAACATCAACCATTGATGTTATAAACCCTGTGAGACCTCGCATATTTTTTAAATACATATATATTACAATTTGAATGTTTATTGTATTTATTGAGTATATATATGTTGTTTGGGAAAACAGGCAACACAAGAAGTTGTTTCACAAGTTCCTTTAACTACAAATGAAGAGTTTAAAGCTGCAGTTGCTGCAGCAAAACAAGCTTTTCCA
Organism: Hibiscus syriacus; assembly: GCF_006381635.1. Taxonomy (NCBI): domain Eukaryota; kingdom Viridiplantae; phylum Streptophyta; class Magnoliopsida; order Malvales; family Malvaceae; genus Hibiscus; species Hibiscus syriacus. The sequence continues at coordinate 15,880,433 of NW_024062900.1, read as the reverse complement.
TCTTGGCGAAATACCCCAGTCACAACTCGTCAGCGTATCATGTTTAAGCTCCAAGAGTTTGTCCGTACGGACATGGTAAGCATGAGATTATTTCAGGTCTTTATTTGCTTTGTAATCTTGTTGAATAGAGGCATTTAGCTGACAAATGCATGAAATCTGTTTTTTAAGGATAAACTGGCCAAGAATATTACAACTGAACAGGGCAAGACATTGAAGGATGCTCATGGGGATGTTTTCAGGGGGCTTGGTTGGTTTCTATATTCTTCAATATTATTGCTCTGGCTGATTGCAAAAATAGTTTCCCTTGACTTTGGTGAAGAATAATAAACTTGTTTTTTTCTTCTATATTTTTCTCAACATTTTTGTATAGAGGTGGTAGAACATGCTTGTGGAATGGCAACACTGCAAATGGGAGAGTATGTCCCTAATGTATCCAGTAGAACTGATACATATAGTATTAGAGAGCCTCTCGGTGTTTGTGCAGGGATTTGCCCCTTCAACTTTCCAGCAATGATTCCCTTATTGGGTAAATCTTCTTTTTACCCCCTGATAGTTACAATTTTCACAGCATATCTTTTGCCAACTATAGTAAGCTCTTCAGTTTACCTCTTGATGGTTAAGTTTGCTCGACTAACTTGTTATATTTCTCAGTGAACTTGTTTATTGTTCTATCAAATTGCTTGTTTATGAAGCTTAGCAGATTTCTAATACTCATTAATCAGCATTTCATTCCAATTATATTTCTTTATCGGTTTGGTAACCCGTATCATACACTTAGGATTTTCACTAATACTGATTGTTTTTTGCTCACTAATACTGATTTTATAGTCTGCTAGCTTACTTCTGTTGCCTTTTCCAAGTTTTGGTTGTGAACTCTTTCTTACCTGCTCTTACGAGAAGACCAAATTTCTCAAATGCCTAAAAGGGAAAAGTTGGTAATACTTATTTTTATGGTTTTACTTCAGATGTTCCCTGTTGCAGTTACGTGTGGTAATACCTTCGTTTTAAAACCATCGGAAAAGGATCCTGGTGAGTGCAACCTCCTAGCTATTATCATGTAGAATCCAGGGCATTTTTTTTTCTTTGTTTTGCTAATGTACTGAAATGTATTGATCCTTAAGAGGAAAAAATGTTGCCATGTCTTGTTTAACCTAGGCGGGCCTTTCAAAATCTTATTTGAAAGTTGATCTACTGGTAGACTTGGATTAAGTATTCCTCATAATTGCTATTGTTTACTACCTTAACCTTTTCAGTTTCACGGATAAAGGACAACTTGTTTTTTCTTTATTTTGTGCTTACGTAACATGTTCTTCTACTTTTGTCTAAATCTCCTTTTCTAAAATGTTATTTTTATACTTTTCCAGGGGCATCTATAATGCTGGCAGAGTTAGCAATGGAAGCCGGTTTGCCTCATGGTGTCTTAAATATTGTTCATGGTACCAACGTATGTTCTTCATGAAACATGAATTTGTGAAGTGCATTGTTTTTGTTTCTTCTTTTTGTCACTGTGATATCAAATTAATAGATCGATAAATGCTCTACTTGCTGCTGCTTTTGGTGCTGCTGGGCAAAGATGCTACATTAAATGCTCTACTTGCTGCTGCTTTTGGTGCTGCTGGGCAAAGGTGCATGGCACTTAGCACAATAGTCTTTGTTGGTGACTCAGAACCATGGTATTATGTTCCCCCCCCCCCTTTATTATCTTGTTTACCTCTTGTGATATGATTAAGAGGGACCGGATTTGACCTTTTTCCAGGGAGAATAAGCTGGTAGAACATGCCAAAACTCTTAAAGTGAATAGTGGAACAGAACCTGATGCAGACCTTGGTCCAGTAATTAGCAAACAGGTAATATTCATTTCAGACATTCCCCACCATTTCCGGATTACTTCTAGACACTACCAATTACCGTGATAAAGATAGTAGACATTTCCAACTTTCTTGTTTTGAACAATTTGAAATGCCACCTCCCCCCCCCCCCCGATTCCCTCACAGCCTCACCAGAAACAGATGATAGGGTGAAATCTATTATTTACCTTAGGCTGATCCTTATCAAGGTGCCAAGTCAATCACAGGGTTGTCTAATGAAATTTGGATCTGGCCTTCCCTGCAAAAAGGTTTTAGCCTAAGGCAACTTGACCCCATCTTAGGAGTGGAGGACTAATGATCTCGTATTCTATAATTGATGATACCTTTTAATGTATTTGATTCATTCTTCCCCTTCTGTTTCAGTCCTTGATGCTTTTATTTTCTTTGGAATTATGCATTGACAGGCTAAGGAACATATATGCAGATTAATTCAATCTGGGGTTGATAGTGGTGCCAAACTACTACTTGATGGGAGAAATATAGTGGTATTCAGTTTTCTGCCATATTCTGTTACAGTTGGTGGAGATGAGAGGGAAGAGATCGAGGAGGGCGAAGAGAACGAAAGAATTGGGGAAAGAGGAGGCCTAGGGTTAGGGATTGAGGATGGTGAATTGGGAATCGAAGCGAGAGAAAGAATGGGAGGAGGGGAATTAGAGATTGCAATTGAAGAAGAGGGAAGGATGCATTTACCCTTTCAAATGATGCGTGCAGCTGAACCGGTTCAGGAGGCATTGGACTTGGTAGAGCTCCAGACCCAAGCAGAGTTGAAGCAGCCCAAGAATGGTGGCCCAGTAACCTGAAAGAGAAGGATAGAATCAGTTTGTTATAACTGTAACGTCAGCTGGCATTATTTGCTATTTACATTTCTAGCCTTGTAACAAAATAAGACTGGCTGTAAGGATTGATTCCTCAGATTATGAATGAATCGTTTTCTCATTTCCTAAAATCCTTTCTTCTCTATTTCCTCCTTCTCAAACTCTTCTCTAATTCTTTTGAACTATAACAATTTGGTAATCAGAGTTACGATTCTGGCAAAAGTTTTTTTTTTGAGAGCATGCCAAAGAAAAATCAATCTATGGCAGAAAATGATTTAGCTGGAATTCAGAAACAAATTGCAGACCTTGCTGCCTTGGTAAAACGAGGCCAAGATGAGATTAATCCACCTAAATGGTGGGAGGCTCAGGAAAACAGGATTACTGCATTGGAGGCAAGGATGAACACGAATCACAGTTATGTGGAAGATATACTGAAGATCTTAACTGGCAGAAATGGTGAACAATAGCAGACTGCAGGGGAACAGGTACAAACTCCTAGTAATTCTAAAGATGGGGAGAAAAATCCAGTTTTGGTGACTGTAGTGAAAGATAAATCAAGATTCACTTATAAAACAGATGAACCTGGGATTTTGAAAGATAAACTGGATGATTGTTTGTCCATTAGGAACAATTCTAGGTCTGAGAATTTGATAGGTGAAAACAGTAACACTAGACCTAATATGATGGGGTTGGTAGCTGAAAACAAGGGACCAGGGGGTTCATTTAGCAGTACAGGGAACATGTGGCATAGGCCTAAAATTGAATTGCCTTTTTTCGAAGGAGTTAATCCGAGGGGGTGGATTCAGAAATGCCATAAGTATTTTTCTATTTGTGATGTTCCTGTTGAGCAGAGAGTGGAGGTAGCTACTATGTATTTAACAGGCAAGGCTGAAATATGGTTTGATGGGTATATCATGCAAAAGCACCATGTTACTTGGCATGAATTTGAGGCTGATCTCTGTCACAGATTCAGTGACAGAAATTTTTCTGATAGTGTTGAGGAATTCACTAAACTGACTCAGAAAGGGTCTGTGAACGAATATCAAGAGAAATTTGAGGAGTTACAACCCCATATGTTGCTGCAGAATCCTACTTTAACTGAGGAGTTTTTTGTGTCACTCTTTATTAGCGGACTCAGGGATGATATTAAGCATAAGGTCAAAGCTTTGGATCCTAAGAATTTGTTTGAAGCATGTAAGCAAGCTAAGCTCTATGAATTGTCTGTGGAGTTTGAGAACAGAAGGTTGAAGCCTTCTTTTAAATTCCCACCTTACCTAAACCCCATTACTGTTTCTAAATCAGTTTCATTACCAGTAAATACAAGACCTACAGCAGTGCAAAACTCTAAGCAGAATCTTATTGAGCACAGAAGGCAGAATAACCTCTGTTTTAAATGTGGAGAAAAATTCCTTCCAGGTCATCAATGTAAAGTGAAGCAGTTAAACATGATGATGGAGGATGACACTGTTTTACCTTCAGAAAATTCACCAGCAGATTTTGAGCAAACAAGTATGCAAGAAGAAGAGAGCTTAGAAATATCAATGAATGCTATTAATGGATGTATTGGACATAATACATTGAGGATACAAGGAACAATTCAAGGGAGACCACTAAGTATATTGATTGACAGTGGTAGTACCCACAGTTTTTTAACACCTCAGTGGGCTGATGCGGGTAAAAAGGTTAATACTCCCTATCCTTTAACTATTACAGTAGCTAATGGACAGCAACTCTATAGTTCAACAAGGTGTAATGAGGTGGAATGGAAGATGCAAGGGCACTCTTTTATACATGACTTTAGACTACTTCAGTTGGGGGGCAGTGATATGGTATTAGGTGTGGATTGGATGAAATTGTTCAGTCCAATTTTGATGGACTTCAATAATATGACATTGAGTTTTCTGCATAAAGGGGAGCATATTATTATACAAGGTCAGCAACAATCTAATTCTCTACAGCAGATTTCAGGAGCTACTCTATTGAAGATGACAGCTTCTGACTCATCTATTTTGGGACATGTAGTCCTATTTACTATGTTTGAAGGATCCAAGTATGTTCCTACGGCTATTCAATCTCTCTTAGACCAATATCACTGTGTTTTTACTGAGCCTACAGGTCTACCACCTACAAGGAATCATGATCATGCTATTACCCTTAAGCCTGAAGCTGCTCCTATCAATTTAAGACCTTATAGATTTCCACATAATCAGAAAGTTGAAGTGGAAAAGCAGATTGCTAATATGCTATCATCCTCTATTATTCAGCCAAGCAAAAGTCCATTTGCTTCTCCATGTCTTTTAATAAAAAAGAAAGATGGTACTTGGAGGTTTTGTGTAGACTACAGGAAGTTAAACAGCATGACAGTGAAAGATAAATTCCCAATTCCTGTGGTAGAGGATCTATTGGATGAGTTACATGGAGCAGTATATTTTTCCAAAATTGATTTGAGGTCTGGTTATTGGCAAATCAGAATTAAACCTGAGGATATCTACAAGATAGTATTCAGAACTCATCAAGGCCACTATGAATTTAAGGTAATGCCCTTTGGGCTTACTAATGCCCCTGCTACATTCTAAGCTCTAATGAATGAATTATTTAGTTTATTTCTTAGAAAATTTGTCTTGGTTTTTTTGATGATATCCTAGTTTACAGTACCTCTATGGCAGATCATGTTGTTCATCTTCAATTAGTTTTGGAAAATTTGAAAACTAATCAATTATTTGCCAAGAGGTCCAAATGCTTCTTTGGGCAGACTCAAGTGGAATACTTGGGCCATATTATATCAGCTTCTGGAGTATCTACTGACCCTTCTAAAGTTACAGCTATGAAGGATTGGCCTGTGCCAAAATCACTAAAATCTTTGTGTGGATTTTTAGGATTAACAGGCTATTATAGATGATTTATAAAGGGTTATGGTACAATCAGTAAACCCTTGACACAACTGCTCAAGAAGGACAGTTTTAAGTGGACTGAGGTGGCTTTATTGGCTTTTGAAAAATTAAAGTCTGCTATGTGTGAGGCTCCTGTTTTAGCATTACCAGACTTTGGTAAATGTTTTTATTTGGAGACAGATGCAAGTTCAGGGGGAATAGGGGTTGTATTATCTCAGGAGGGAAGGCCTATTGCTTACCTTAGCAAGGCACTTAGTCCTAGACATACTGCTCTTTCTATATATGAAAGGGAGTACCTTGCTATTTTAATGGCCGCTTCTAAATGGAGACATTATTTAGAAGGCAGTCCTTTTGTTATTAAAACAGACCATGAACCTCTTAAGTATTTATTGGAGCAGAAATTAACTACTGCTATTCAAAAGAAGGGCTTGACTAAACTGCTGGGATTGGATTACACTATTCAGTACATGAAGGGAAAGTCAAATGTAGTTGCTGATGCCCTTTCTAGACAATGGGAAGATCAAGGTCAATGCTTATCTTTGAGTACTACTTTGATCATTCCTAGTTGGGTGCAAGAGGTGGAAGAGACTTATAAAGAGGATAAAATGGCTGCGTAATGGATATCTATTTTAACAGTTACTCCTAGTGTTGATACTAGGTGGAAATATTCTAAGGGCATCCTTAGATTTCAAAATAGAGTTTATATTGGTGCTAATGGAACTCTAAGGGTACAGATTATTCAAATCTTACATGATTCACCCCATGGGGGTCATTCTGGTATACATGCCACTTATCAGAGAATTAAGGCTTATTTTTACTGGCCTAGATTGAAAGCTATGGTCACAGTTTATATTCAGGCTTGTATAATGTGTCAACAAAACAAAGGTGGAGCATATTGCTAAACCAGGACTTTTACAACCAATTCCTATTCCTCACCAAGCTTGGGAGGTCATTACTATGGATTTTATTGAGGGATTACCTACATCTTTGAGGAAAAATTGCATTTTGGTAGTTGTTGACAAATTTACAAAATACAGTCATTTTCTAGCATTGTCACATCCCTATTCTGCTGTTGATGTAGCCAAATTATATTTGGATATTGTTTATAAACTGCATGGCCAGCTTAAAATGGCCATATCTGACAGGGACAAAACATTCACTAGTATCTTCTGGAGAGAACTGATGAAGCAGTTAGGGACTAAGACATTGTTTAGCACTGCTTACCATCCAGAGACTGATGGTCAAACAGAAATGGTGAATCAGTGTTTAGAACAATATTTGAGGGGCCTATGTTTTTTTCAACCAAAGCAGTGGGCTAAATGGTTGCCACATGCAGAATGGTGGTATAACACTACATATCACTCTGCCCTAAAAATGACACCATTTCAAGCTTTATATGATTATAAACCTCCTACTATGGTTTGGCAGACAGAAACTACAGTACAGTCTGTTAATGAGTTAATGACTAGCAGAGAGAGTCTTAGACAGTTGGTAAAGTGGCAGTTAGAACAGGCCAGCAGCAGAATGAAACAGCAATCAGATAAAAAGAGGACAGAGAGGATATTTGCAGTAGGGGATAGTGTTTACCTGAAATTGCAACCCTATCGCCAAACTTCACTAGCCCTGAGAAAAAATTTAAAATTAGCAGCAAAGTATTATGGTCCTTATAAAATTATTGAGAAAATTGGTGAAGTTGCATATAAACTAGACTTACCCGATTCTTCTAGAATGCATCCAGTTTTTCATGTCAGTCTCCTCAAGAAACATGTGGGTGACTTGGTCATTTCTTCTACGGAACCTCCTGCAATGGATGATGATGGTCAGATTCGAGTTGAGCCATATAAGGTTATGGGCAGAAGAATAATAAATAGACATAACAAACCTGTATCTCAGTTGCTGGTACGATGGAGAAACCTTGATGAAACCAATGATTCGTGGGAGGACTATACTGTTCTCCGAAGACAGTTTCCAGAGTTTGATCCTTGGGGACAAGGATCAATTCCAGCGGCGGGTATTGTTACAGTTGGTGGATATGAGAGGGAAGAGATCGAGGAGGGCGAAGAGAACGAAGGAATTGGGGAAAGAGGAGGCCTAAGGTTAGGGATTGAGGATGGTGAATTAGGAATCGAAGCGAGAGAAATAATGGGAGGAGGGGAATTAGGGATTGCAATTGAAGAAGAGGAAAGGATGCATTTACCCTTTCAAATGATGCGTGCAGCTGAACCGGTTCAGGAGGCATTAGACTTAGTAGAGCTCCAGACCCAAGCAGAGTTGAAGCAGCCCAAGAATGGTGGCCCAGTAACCTGAAAGAGAAGGATATAATCAGTTTGTTATAACTGTAACGCCAGCTGGCGTTATTTGCTATTTACATTTCTAGCCTTGTAACAAAATAAGACTGGCTGTAAGGATTGATTCCTCAGATTATGAATGAATCGTTTTCTCATTTCCTAAAATCCTTTCTTCTCTATTTCCTCCTTCTCAAACTCTTCTCTAATTCTTTTGAACTATAACATATTCATACATTAGATACTTTTCTAACATCATATGGCTGATAATATTTTCTATATTTAAGATCGGATAATCGTAATTCGTAATATCATTTATATTTTGGAACCACTTACAAATGGATTTGTCTTGGGCCTTACGGCAGTGGAAATCGATGGTAACTTATAGAATATATAATTTATCCTGAAAGACTGATTTCTTACTACAATCCAAGTGATTTTGCCGGTGTACCTAAGATCCCTCCTCGGTCATCTTCTCTGGTTGATTTATATTTCCGGATGGCTTAGTATGGTCCTTGTTGGGTCTTTGCTTTTACCCTGATGCTAACTAGATTTCAAAAGTTTCACCAAAACTTGTTATTAACCATCATAGTTATTAACTTTCTATGACACAATAGGTTCCGGATACGAGCAAGGCAATTTTATTGGTCCCACAATTTTATCCGGTGTTACAGCTGACATGGAGTGCTACAAGGTATTAATGTAAAGTACACAAATTCCCCCAACCGTATGGTGCTGCTTTGTTGAGTCCCCGATTATTGAAAGTTAAGAAATAGTCCCCTGACTATAGGACATTGCTTTATTGAGTCCCACAACTGTTAAAAGTTACAAAATGGTCATCCGATTCATATGTTCCAAACTCGTCCTTATTTGTTAAAAAATTGACGGTAGTCTGAGCTGAACGTTAACCTACTAACTGTGATATGATAAAATCTTATCCTAAAATCTCAAACGACTATCATATCCCTGTCAATAGGTTAACGTCTAACTTATTATTTAACAGAAAAGGACGAGTTTGGAATATATGAATAGTTGGGTGATAATTTTGTAACTTTTAATAATCGATGGATTCAACAAAGTAACGACCTATAGTTAGGGGACCATTATATAACTTTTAATAGTCGAGAGACCATTTTTTTAGTATGACTTCTAATACATTGTCTAGATTTCGCTCCAAAAAGTACGAGGAGAGAGTGGATAAGTGACCCTTGAACCTTCATGGAAGATATACTTGATTCCTTTATTTTGGCTTGTGCAGGAGGAAATCTTTGGCCCAGTTCTCATTTGTATGAAGGTAACTGACTTAAATCCCTATTTCTTAGCTAATCAAACTTTTTATTGAAGCATTGTCAATGGTTAAATGTTCTTCCTTTTTGCACCCAATGTTCAGGCTGACAGCTTAGAAGAGGCAATTAACATTGTTAATAGAAACAAGTAGATCCTGAATCAAACCCTCTTTCTTCCTCTTAATCTACGTTACATATTCATATTTGTTTTACGTGCAAGTTGTGCTCTATTACAGATATGGCAATGGTGCTTCTATATTCACTTCATCCGGTGCAACTGCGAGGAAATTCCAGACTGAGGTTGAAGCTGGGCAGGTAAAACTATGAACAAATTGCACAGCCCATACAAAGAGGTTTACTTCAAGGTCATTTCTTTTGCAGTAACATCTTTCTGCTTATATTTAGGTTGGCATCAATGTTCCCATACCAGTTCCCTTGCCATTTTTCTCATTCACTGGCTCCAAGGCATCTTTCGCAGGCGATCTTAATTTTTACGGTAATATATACATCCTCGTAAACATAGGTCTTCGACTTGCCATCTGCTAATGTCGCCCTTTTTTCTTGACTACTTCCTAACCTTGAAGCTTATACTCACGGCAGGCAAGGCTGGAGTTAATTTCTACACCCAGATTAAAACCGTGACTCAACAATGGAAGGATTTACCTGGTGGCGGTGGAGTTTCGCTCGCGATGCCGACATCTCAGAAGCTGTAATCATGCTGCAGGTTTGTTCTTTGAAGATAGTAATGTGTGCACTCTGTCATAAACTAATTCAGTGTTACTTTTGTATATTTCAATGCTTCGAACATGGGATTTGACTGTAATTAGCTGTGTTGGTAATAATTATATTAGTGTGATGAGGTCGAATTCCATGGGAGTTTGCAGGTGGGGTTGAACACAAGTTTCGCACCAATGAAACTACTACATGATTAGGTCATGTTAGTATTTTAGCTAATTGATGCAGCTACAAATACAAAATTTTATGTTAAGAGATGAACTTATAATATTTTAAAATCTAAATTTATAAAATTTTAGAGATAATGAAAACATACTATCAATAAAAAAATATTTAAAATATATGAAACTTATAAAATTAAATATTTTATATATAAAATTTCGAATGATTAAGTTGAATTTGTTACGACTTTTTCTTTGTGATTCACTACGTAGCATACTTTATTTTTTGTTTACTTTATAATAATTTTGAATTTTATATTATTTTCAGATCAGTTCATTACAATCAAAATGCTTTTAAATTGAATATGAAACATCAAAAGAAAAAACAGTAATTTGAAAATGCAACAGTATTTTTGAACTATTTAATTGTTTTATTTATTTATTTAGGGTAAGTATAAGTAATATTTATTTAAAAATAATTTTTAATCATTTGATATTGAACGTTTATATTTATAAAATTCATAGTGCTTGAATCTGAGATTTCAAAAAAAATAATAACAATTATTTCACCACCGAGATTGATAAGCTTTTATCAATGCATTCATATGTATTCTTTGATGATTTTAAAAGGAACTATTAATTAATATGATGAGTAATGCACCATTTGATTAATTCATACTTCCACTTCTATTGATACATCTTTCCACTAAGACTACAAAGCAAACATTTTACTTAATCTGACGTGGAATTACATTATTTTAATACTTTTTTTCATGACTGGTCAATCAAAAAAGTTTTTGTTTTCAATTTTTCTTAATTGCGTGTTAATTCAAATAAGTAATTCAGTAGTTGAATCGTTTGTTACAAAATGAATACTCGACATTAACAATCGATAATACAATAGTTGAATCGTTTGTTACAAAATGAATACTCGACATTAACAATCGATAATACAATAACATAATGTTAACGCGACATGTTAAACCAACTCACCAAGCATGTTTGACAGACGGTTTGACTCTTCTTCTTCTAAACCGTCAGTGATTTGCTGCTTAGCATAGCTATTGAAGAGCAGTCAAAGCCCAGGCTTTTCTCTTACCAACCTCAACATGGTAAGAAGTTAAAGCCTCCATTTTTTTGGTAATGGATTTTTGTTGTTTCGTTCTGCCTTTAATAATGGCGTTTGGTTATTGGATGGAGCTGTTTCAAGGGGAGAAAAATGAACCCAGAACTTTGGAGGTGTCGAAGAGCCGATGGGAAAAAATGGAGATGCTCGAAATAAGCTTACATTGATTCCAAGTGATGTGAAAGTCACATGCATAGAGGCAACCGTTCAAGAAAGCCTATGGAACCTAGTGCTACAACAATGGCGAACACTTCGACAACAACCCAAAGCTTGTCCTTAAGCTTGTCTTCCTCCGATAATCAAAACAACCGCCATGGAATTGGTTACACTGCTGGTTATCAGTCTAAACTCAATGACCCCTTAATGTATCCCCATGCCTCGAGAGCTCTTTGCATTGGGCTGTCACTTCAAGCACATGAGCCTTGTAGGAGCTTCTCAGGTTCATCAATGGAAGATTCATGGCAATTTACGCCATTAACAACGACCTCATCTTCCTCAAACCATGGGACAATAATCATCAAACAACTCATCATCACCTTCAACAACTAAGCTCTCAATCTCCATCTTCAATCCAAGATCAGATAATGATATATATTAAAGACAACTTATGGTTTTTAGCTAGTTGTAAGAATTAACCTAAATCTTTTCTTCTTCTTTTTCTGCATGTGGTTGAATATCCCAGTTATAACCTTTCTTCAATTAGAGGACAAGAATTTACTGAGTGGGTGATCACTCGTTTCTCTGAATTCTGACTGCTTTTAGTCTCGTCTATCTTTTTTTTTTTTTGGCTGTTGTTGGTGGAGGTGTGTTTTTAATGAAAACAATGAACTCTATCTTTCTAGTTACTGTTGCTTCTACAACAAAATTTATAATTCATAAATATAAGATTGAATGGCTCCTCCAATTGTGCTGATATGTGGTTGTGGGTTTTAGTTTGGGTAAGTTAAAAAAGTTGTGATAATTACCAAAAACACAGTATACAAAGGGAAGAAACATGGGTTGAAGAAGAAGCAGAGTCAAACGGTTGGTCAAATATGTTGAGTGGTTTAATGTGTCACGTCAGTATTTAGTTACTACAGTAACGATTTATTAACGGTTATTAACGATGAGTGACCAATTTATAACAAACGATAATATTAATGATCATTTTACAATAAACGATAAAGTTAGTGACGATTTGTGACTTTTGAAACATTAGTGGTGAAAACGAACACTAACCCAATTATTAGTGACCATTAGCGTAATTTACCCTAATAATATAGGATTAATACACTTTTTACTGCCTAAATCATATCTCAAAATATGATTTGGTCAATAGTGCCTAAAGTATTTTTTTTACTAACAATATGTGCCTAACGTTTTCTACGTTATATTTTTAGGTGTTTACCGGTATATTTTTTTAATTTTTTAATAATAAAAATATTATTTTAAATAAATTTAAAAAATAAACCCCCACGTCGTCTCTGTCCCTCTCATCCCCCACCTCTGATGGCGAAGGGTCACCACCGGTGACTTTTGTTCAGAGTAGGACGAGGAACTCAACGGTGACGGGTGTGTAACGTACGCACGATTGTATCCGTTGAAATCACCGAAAAACATTAACACAAAATCTAGAAATTCGACAACCCTTTGCGTCGTTTTTCATGACAATTGGCGTAATTTTACGGTGGGTGGGGGAATGGGTTTTGGTGTCGAGACGATTCTGTTAGTGTCAATGATGACGATCACAAACCGACGGTGGTCGATCGACGGCGAAAGATGTAAAATTGGTGGTTTTTGAGTTTTTTAAATTATAATATTTAGTTTTTTAAAATAAAATAATTTTTAAAATTTTATAAGCGTAACATGTGTCAGATAACGATAAAATTTAATGACTGTTACGATCCACAACCTAAAAGTATAACGTTGAAAACATTAGACACCTATTGTTAGCTAAAAATTCATTAGGTATCAAATCATATTTTGAGGTATAATTTAAGCACTAAAAATGTATTAAGCCTAAAATATATAAATTCCAAAAAAAAATATAATATCTTGGAAACAAATTAAGTTATAAAATTTATGTGGGGGGGGAGTATGACTCCATTTAACTCGAATAAATAAATAAATAATAATAATAAATTTTAAGTTTATAAAAAAGAATTATTGAAATTTTATAATAATTTCATATAATTTAGTTAAAATTAAAATTTAACGTAAACGATTTAGAAAATATAATTGAAAGACATGTAGAGTTAGGTTCCTAGGTGGAATTTGGCATATATTAACCAAATCCTTTGTGTGGTCAGGAAAGTCTTTGTATTATAGATTTGGTGCTTATCCTAGCGAAAATTTTAATATTTAAAAATCCTATTAATAAATAGGTTTAAATACCCTTTGAGTCCATTTAAAAGTATAAAACATTTGAATACATTGAGGGCAAGTTTGGCATTGTCTTGAAAAATGACTTTTGAAAGGGTCATAGAAAATAACTTTTAAAAGTATAAGTTTGGGATTGATTTTAAAAAGTGATTTTGAAAAGGTTGTAAATTAAAAATATAATATTCAAATTATATTTACACTTATTAATATTAAGATATATAAAATATATCAACTTAAACTATAATAAAAATATAAAAGTTATTTTAAGATAATTCATTAATGGTATTTTTATACATAAAATAATTTATTAAGAAAAAATATTACCAACATTTTTTAATATTTGAATTTTAAATTAGTATTTTAATTATTTCTAGTTAAACATAATCACTTATTTAAAATTTAAAATAAAATAATTTAAATGATACATTATCCTTTTAGTCATTCAAAAATAAAAATACAGAAAGATATATATTATAATTAAATTTAAAAGAAATTATTATTATATATGAAATATTTCAATTTAAATTATAATAAAAATATAAAAAATACAAATAGAAAAATATAATTATAATAAAAAATATATCAATAACAACTTAATATTAATATTTAATATATGAATAATAAATTTTGTTTAAGTAATTAAAATAAATTATTAAATAATAAATTATTTTTTAAAAATGCTAGTATTAAATTAATGAAATAAAATATTAATATATAATTAATAAAAAAATTAAATTTCAAAATTCTTTTACAAAGTAAATGAGTGGAGCTCATGCATTGGTAAAGGTAAAAATATAAATTTGCTTCCAAACATAAAGTTAGAAATGAAAAAAAAGACTATATAACTTAACTTGTGCAGTTATTTTCACCGTATTTCTTTTTCAAATTTTACCCATTTGACATTAATTTTATAGTTAAAACGAAATTTTTAACTAAAAGTGTTTTTAGGAAATATTACCAAACCGGCCTTGAGTAACCTTAGACATTAATATCCAGATTTGAGTTTAAACAATTGTATTTATAAGACGTGCTTATATTAATAATACACTAAGAAATTTTTTAAATATATATTATCTTTCAGTCACCCAAAACTATTTAAAAAATATAAAAATTATCAAACATCTTAATCGAACACTCATTTCTAATATAATAAATTAAAAAATATATATGTGAACTAATTCATTTTGAACCCGTATTATCATATGCATGTACTCAATTATAAAATTTATTATATAATACTTTTTAATAGTTTACGGTCACTATTCAAAAAATATTATAAAATAAATCTTATAATTGAGTATATTATCATATATTAAATACAATAAAAATGAAATGTTACTTTTAACATTTTAGATTTTATTGAAGGGATAATATCAACTTTAGTACTTATATTTTTAAAAAAAATATTTAATATGAAATTATTTAATAAAATGTCTAATATGATATTTATACTTTGATAAAACATTTAATAACCTAATTAAAATACCCAATACGATATCTGAATTATTGTGATATTTTAATTAACATTGTTTGTAAATGTTATACGTGAATTACCATTTTGTGTTATTATGATACATGTGTTAGCACTATTAAGTATCAATTGATATATATAATACATAGAAAAACACTTGAAACCATATTGATTTTTTTTATCAAATTAAAAATACTCACCTAGATAAAAATAGATATATTATATTAAATATTTTATCGAAATATAAATAACATATTATATATATGAAAATATATATTACATTATACATTTGAGTAAACTATTCAAATGATCACTTGGCTATGGGTTTAGTGTCGATATGACCATCATATTTTTAATTTTGGTAATATGATCACATAATTATTGAAGTGATATCAATCCAACTACATTCCATTTTAATTAAATAGAGCAATCAATGAAATTGGTATACTTATATATTTAGTCTTTAATATTTACATATATTTTTATTGATTTGGTTATAATTTTAATTTTATTTAATAAATTTAATCTCCAATTAAATGGTGACTTGTGACATAATATGATTGGAGGATATTTTCTCCTTCAATTAAATTTTCACCCAATTCGACGCTAACACAAGTCGCCATTTGATTGGGTAGAAAATATAGTAAATTAAATAAATTAGAATTAAGAAAATATTCTCCACTTTATTAGAGATTAAATTTATTAGATTAAATTAAAATTATTATTAAATAGATAAAAATACTTTAATATTAAGGACTAAATATATAATTATATTAATTTTATTAATTATCACATCAGTTGCTTTGTAATGACATGTTGTTTGATTGATGTCACTTCAATAATTATGTGATCATATTACCAAGAGTTAAGGGTCATTTTCATTTAAGTATTTTACTTAATACATTTTTATCAAAATATAAGCATGAGAAATATCAAATTGTTGAGAGTTATATTTAAATAAATAATATATTATACTTACCCAAACTAATAAAAAAAATAATACAAACACGAGTTTTGTTAACCTAAATGTCACTAAATCAAACATTAATATCGAAAATAACATTCATCTCATATTATTTTTTGGATTGACATTTTTTTTATCACATAACGTATTACGTAGAAAACACCTTTAAAAGTGCTCTTTGTAGGATACGTCTTCTGCCTATATGACGACAGATTAAGCCCATGTTATGTTTAAATGAAAGAAAGAGAAAAATAAAAAATATATATATAATAATTATATAAATTTTTGTTCAAAGATGCACAAGATATATCGAAAACACAATTAAAAAGCATGAGTAGAACAACAAGAACAACTCATATATTAATCTTATCTTTAAATGAATGTTTAAAAAATTATATATAAATACTCAAAAGTTCACGTATCTAAATAATATGAGATTTAAGAAATTGATGGCCAGAGCTAATCTTATATTATTTAGATATAATGTTTAAAGTGCTTATATATAACTTTTTTTGAACAATTTCTTCCTGGAGAAAGGGAAGAGGATTTTACTCATAATTGATATTGAATCCACAATTGAGAAGGGTTGTGTCATGTGCCAATTTAGAGCTTTTAATAATTTGTTTTAGAAATTGTTGATATTTATATATAATCTTTTAAAAATATTTATTGATTAATTAAAAATAAAATTAATATACGCGTGTCGCTGTTGTCTATCTTATACTCATGCAAATATATATTTTTGGCATACATATCTATTTAATTTTGAACAAAATTCATACACAATTTTCATATTGTTGGCTTTTTTATTTTAATATAATTTTTAAAAGTTTGATCGAATTTGAATATTTGTGAATGTAGAAAATTCTCGCTGAAAAATTTACCTCGTTAAATTAGATATACGATCTAGATCAATTTAAATTAATCAAGACGAAATCTTAAAAAATTGAATGACAGCAAAAAGAAAATATCAATTTACGAAATAATATGAAATTTTCAAAATTGTTTTTTATAATTGGTGATATTCAGGAAAAAAAAAAGCATATTATCTCTTTGTTAAAATTAATAAAGGCGTCCCCATTGTGGGCGTAGAGACAGCTAAGATCCACAAAAAGTTAGATTCAGCAAACCCAAGGTGGAAAAAAGAAAAGGGCAAAGCCAAAGGCTATTGTTGTCATTTCCTTCTCACCAAAACTTTCATGGTGCCATTCTGTAAGAAACCCAGAAATCTTTGCGTTTCTTACCAAGTCTTTGCGTTTCTCTCTCTCCATTCTGCAGATTATAGGGAGAGAAAGATTCTCTCTCTGTCTAAAGTCTAAAGGTTCAAGCTTTTTAGTCTTCAATTTATATAAATAGAGAGAGGGACAGAGACGTGGTCACAAATATATATATATATATTTGAGAGTGAGATTCTGAATCATGGGTGTTGCTAAGAAATTTGGTGTTCTTTTGTGCGCAGAGGATTCAGATTATGTGAAGAAGAGGTACGGAGGGTATTACGGCTTGTTTGTTGGATTGCTGGCGGAGGAAGGGGAGAGATGGGATGTTTTTAGGCGGCGAACGGTGAGTTTCCCGACGATGATGAGATCGGCCATTTCGATGGCTTTGTTATAACCGGGAGTTGCAGTGATGCTCACGGGAATGACGTTTGGATCTGTAGGTTGGTTTCTCTTTTGAAGAAATTGGATTCCTTGAAGAAGAGAGTCCTCGGGATTTGCTTCGGTCACCAGGTAAATTTCTTTTTATTCCCTTGTGATACATTAATTTTTGCCACTGATATGACGGTTTTAAGTACAAACTTCAACGCAGAACCTTAAATGATATTTGGTTAGCGGTGAAATAAAAAATAAAAATGAGGATATGGGACGGAGAAAAACAACGCATGTATTGTATACCACGTGTTCGATAAAACGTGACTCAGATCTTAGGTAATGGTCACCGTCCTTTGTTCTGGCGTGTTGGCTTGTTGTGCCTCGTCCATAGTGCACGAGTCACAATACCAGGTTCCACGGCTGGTGAGCGACAAGAAAATGCGGTCCTTCGCCCGTACATTAACTTAGAACCGAGTGGTCAATGATCAACCGTTGCTCACCTGTCGATTTTGGGGAAAACAATTTGCACCCACGTTGCCTTTTAATTTCCTTTGGATTTAGAGCTAAAAATGTTAGTTGATAATGCTGTCAATTCACATGCTTGTTGGAAATTCTCCGCTCCTAGTGACTATCTTTTTATATGTATTAAGACTTTATGATAATATATATTAATAATTATTTAAAGTTGATAATTTTTAACAATATCCATTTTTCGAGACGATAACTATCGGCTAGACAACTTCCTGCATATCTTAAAACACGTCGTTCCCAATTCAGATTGTCTCTTTTCGTTTTCAATTGTTTTTTTCCCTGGGGACCCTTTTGTTCATTCATTGCAATATTTTTTTAAAGAAATAAAGAATTGTTTACAAATACCGATATTGGAATACTATTGAATGCCATGTTAAGTTAATGTCACGTGATTGGAAACAATTGGCTATGCCTTGAAGTAATTTGGTGGTTGGTTTTTTTGGATCAGATTCTTAGCCGTGCACTTGGAGGGAAAACCGGGCGAGCCATCACAGGTTGGGACATTGGTGTGAGAACCATTCATTTATCATCCTCCTCATCGAAGCTTTTCTCGTCTCTGCAAATTCCGACCACTCTTTCCATCATCGAGTGCCACCGCGACGAGGTTTGATCCTTTTTCCTCTAGTGAAGAACCTGATAAGGTTTATGGTTTATGTTTATAGACATGATTATATGCTAGGTTCAAGAACTTCCACCCGAGGCAGAGATCATAGCATGGTCAGAGAAAACTGGGGTCGAGATGTTCAGGTATGGGGATCATATGATGGGCATCCAAGGCCACCCTGAGTACACCAAAGACATTTTGTTTCACCTGATCGATCGACTCACGCAACACTGTTATATCGAGGTGTGTTACATTGATCATTCAATGGGAACTGAGCTAGCTCCATGTATAGATGTTATTGATGATGGTTGAGTGATTTGAATGCAGGACTCGTATGGTGATGGGTTGAAGGCGAAGTCGGAGATAGTGGAGCCTCACAAGGATGCGTGGAAGAAACTCTGCACCAGCTTCCTCAAGGGTAGATTATGATGGATGATGTTTTGGTTTTATCTAGTGTTGTCAAAGAATAAAAGAAAAGTAAATAGTAGGGAGGTTTTGTGATGGAATAGGCACAGATGCATTGATCATTAAAAACATGGTGTAAAACCTGTGCTTAGCTTGTCTTCTCTTCTACGGGCTTAATAAAAATTTGCTGCTTTTTGACGTTTCCATATCCCCCCTTCATAAATCCTTGCCTTTGTAATAGGGATGGACATCAGTTGATTTGATTCCAACATTTTATTTATCTACCTGAATTGACATCAATATATATATATATATATATTACATAAAATAAGAATCTAATTAAAAATATGGTAATATGAGGTAAGTATAAAATAGTATTCATTCAAAGATAACTCTCAATCATTTGAGAGTATCGATCATAGGATATTGTTTTATTGAGTTCATCGACTATGGTTATAGGGTATTGCTTTATTGAATTTCTTGACTATTAAAAGTTATAAAACGACCCATCGACTATAGGGAGTTGCTTTATTGAGTGTATCGACTATTAAAAATTACAAAATGATCACTCAATTATTCCTTATGTTATAAACTTGTCATTTTTTGTTAAAAAACTTAATGGTCATTTGAGTTGGACGTTAGCATACTTACCGATATATGATAATCATTTGAGATTATGAGATCATGTTTTATCATATCTCAGTCAACAAGTTAATGTACAACTCATATTGCCGTCAATTTTTAAACAAAAAAGGACGAGTTTGGAACATAATGAATAGTCAGATGATCATTTGCAACTTTTAATAATCAAGAGACTCAAAAAAACATCTCCCTATAGTCTAGGACTATTTTATAAATTTTAATAGTTGAGGGACTTAATAAACAATATTCTATATTTAAAGTACCATTTTTATACTTTACCCTTAAAAATATAAAATAATATTATTACAATTATTCTTAAATATATAAAAAATAATTATATTATTTTTCTTGATCGGAATAAAAGATTTTCATCATAACTCAAATTTTACTTAATTTTATCCTTAAAAAAATTTAACTTCACAAAAATTTTCAAAAAAAAAAAAATCTTATAAAATCAAATCGAATCAAAATATATTAAATCCGAGTTTTATACCAATTCAACTTACAACGGACATGTAATTAGAAAGGCTTAATATATCGTTTTCCCTCTACTGTCTTCAGAATTTCAGTTCTGAATCCTATATTATTTTTTCTTTTGTCATTTTGTTTTTCGTTAAAGAAACTGCGCTTAATCAGAATTTTTTTATTTGATCATTCGTATCTCATCTAGAGCGATTATTTTAAATCGAATATTATAAAGATAAGAGCGATTCTTTCAACTCAATTTACTTCAAGAATCTAGTACATCATCCCAATAAATCACTAGTTCGTTAAAAGGCTGTGGCTTAATCAGATATTTTAAGTTAATTTTTTTCTTCAAATATATTGAAAATTAGAAAAACATAAGCAAAAACTCATAGCAAATATCAAACAGTTCTTTTAAAAATTAATAATTAAGATTTACATTTTCCAAAAATACTAAATTTTTTTTCTTAAAAGGTAAAATTAAACTCAGAAAAGATATGGGCTGTAAACTGAATTACATCTGTCTTTTTGGTCTAATACCTCAGGCAGGTAAACTATTTGGTCCAATGGGCTAACAAAGAATTTAATTTGCAATATACAGTGTTTACTACAGTAAATGATAAATTTATCATGTTAATATAACGAGTTTTTTTGAAAATATTTTTTTTGATCCCAAATATGTAGGCCCCACGTGGATTAATATTTTAATATATTTATCGAGACTCATCATCTCAATGTGAAGAGTTTATTTAGAATTTATTTTTTCTTAAATTCATTAAATATTCTAAAGAAAAAATTTCTTTTAAAAAAAAGCCTGCAAATCTCGTCACGTCGAGAATTAACCATTGGGCAACGGATAACTTTTGAAATTTAAAAAATTAATTGTTGAAACTCGCTACATCGAGGTGACGAGTTTACCTTGAATTTTTAAAAAAATATAGACAACTTTTGAAATTTTAAAAAATTAACCGTTTAAACTCGTCACATTGACGTGACGAGTTTTGTAAGATATAATTTAAAAAATAATATTAAAAAACTTCAATAAATACAAAATAAATTTATTACAAATTAATACAATGCATAATAAAATTTATTTATACTTTCGTAGTTCTTGAAGAAGGACTCGTCGGGGTCGTCTACTTTGATCGTCTTCGTCTTCATCTTCGTTTATTTCTTGAAGTGAAGGTGTACTAAATATTACTCCACTTTGAGATGCTCTTTCAAAATGTTGGAAAAATAATAGTTTAATTGAATAAAATTGATGCTATTTACAATAAGTTATGTCATTTGGTGAATAGATTTATTATAATAAGTCATGTCACTTGATGAATGAATTTATTTTTTAGTTTAAAATTGTATCCATTCAATTATACCTATTAGCTTTTCAACAAATTCTTTTCATGAAATGTTTTAACTATTCTTCAAAAGATCATAACATTTTGATTCATATCCCCTCACTTATAAATAGGTTAGACGAGGTACAATCTTAGGTACAATATTAGGCACAACTTTGAGACACAATTCACAAAGTTGAATTAGGAAATCACTTAGAAAATTCCTTTCAAATTCGTTCTTTCCGGTGATAGAGAAATGCAAGATTGTGTTCGACTAATCACTACGGTTGTGCTTACTGTTGTGATCATTTGTTGTTGTATCCTAGGAGACCGACGTCCAACGTTACTCAAAGCACATAGGAGATGACGAATCTGTCTTAAGGAAACTGTTTATACAGGCCTCAACAAAAATCATTCTTCGGTTTATCTTACTCTACTCATCTGATTCTGTGTCTATACATGAGTAACAAGTTTCATTCTTCTATTTTAATTATTTATAATTGTTTTTCTTCGTTCGATTATATAATATTTATTATTATTATTATTATCTCATATTAACATTTTTTTCTAACAATCTTAAGATAGATTTTGATATTTTTTATTCTAATACGTGACGAACGAGTAAATTATTTTTGAGTTTAAGATCAAACAGATTACCAGTACATACGAAGAATCAAACGATTTGCGTTTGAGTAGACCGTGTATGAACGATGTCAAACATCGGAAAAAAATATTGGAGATTATTTGTAGGTACGAATACAACTTGCATATTCAAAAAAGAAAATTGCATGTCATTAGGAGGAATCGCACCAAAGTGAAATTTCCATGCTATTTGTCGCTTTGATTTGGAGATCGAATATACAATAGTGTGAGTGTACTGCTTCTTTATTGATGCAGGAGATCCGAGACAGATGATGTTAAACTGTCAGATTGTATCTTGATGGCGCTGAGATACCATAAATTGGTAGATTAGCGCAATGGCGGGAATTGATTGTAATATGTTCCTCGTTGGGGCCGTTTTGAGTGTGTTTTAGTCTTTTGGTCATAATTTTAGCTACGGGTGTCAGAATCGCGCATAAGACCCCAATCCAAAAAGCTCTTTTCGACGCGCATGCTGTCCACATGAGCTATGCTCCATGTTGCCTTTTTTTTCGACCTCAAATTCTACCGTTTTCTCATTTGAATCATTAGATTTAGATATTTTTTACTATTTATGATAATATTTCGATTATCAATTAGGAAGTCATTTTAAATTCGATTTCGACCGGATTTTTTTGTAGATTGCTTATTTTATTTTGAATTTCAATTTAGAGTGATTTTCGAGATTTTGTTATTTTTGATAAAATTCCGATAAACAAGATTTTTGACTATAACAGTCCGGCTTGTGGACTGATTTTGGATGATTTTTGATTTTATAATATTTTATTAAATCCTAGAGACTTTTTTCTCTAATTTTTGGATAAATTTTCTCTTGTAAACCATATGTTAAAACTAACCTGTATGATAATTATTATTCTGTCTGGCGTCACTTTCCTTATTGATTAATACTTTATTTAGGCATTTGTTACCTTCCATTAACGAACTTATTTCTTGAAAAGATAATTAGAAATTTATTAGAGATTGAATGAACATTCCAAATGAATTCACGTCAAGAAAAAGTTGCCCACTAATTTTTGTGCAGTAAAGAACTTTTATTTTTATTTGCCTATAAGCCATGCACTGCACGTTTATTTTGATTTGTCTATATCCAATGGATAAATTGAGAATGAATAGGAGGCAGTAGAACAAAGGACAAAAAGTCCAATCTACAGTTCCAGAAATTGGATAAGGATTACGTTGTTTCAAGCGTGAAAAAGGTTGATTGTTAAATTCTAGTCGGTAATATTAAAATTTCGATTAAGAAATTAAAAAGGTATGTGTAAGAATTTAATATTTCTTTTATAATATTTATACATTGAGATTATATTATTGTTTTAGATTTTATTAAATTTTCATCGATTAATAGAAGTTAGTTCGGTTTCGAGAATTAATTTATTAAATTCTCGTCGTTTAATAGAAATTGTTATGTTTTGGGTTTTAATCCAGTTGTCCAGAAGTTGGTTTTGTTTCGGATTTTAGTTTTACATTCTGACATTTAACGAATTCAACAAAATAGTTGCAACACCCATTTCTCGTATAACTATATGTATACGAAGTATATATGTCACATCACTAATATTATTGTTCATAATTTGAAATTCCATAAAATATAGTTTTCATTTTTATAAAACATTTAATTCACTTAAAAGAAAACATACATTAACTTAAGTAAACGAACAAAAAGAGATGTTCAAACACTTCATCAGTTTAATCTAAATACGGTTCAGGCGTTTTTACTAAACCCTATTACATGCCAACTAAAATATAACAAAAGTAGATAGATATGTCATACGGTTACTGATGAATCGACTCTATCTGGATGTCCAAAGATCTCCCTACTCAGCTATATTCGACCTACGTGTGAAATAACACACGATAAATATTACTTAGTGAGGCATAATTAATCATAAATAAAGTTATGAACACATGCTATTTTATTACACTTTACATTTCAATAAATATTCTATAATTTGCATCACTAGTGCTAATGTCTTCATTCATCAACCATTTCTCAAATATGTGTGGTTTGTATAACCATTACCAATATGAAAATCCACTTCTTTATTAAGAATTTCTTAAGTTTATACACATACATTTCCCATACGGGAATTCATACACTTAATATAAATTCCTTATCATTTTAGCACACAAGGTGCCCAATATGGAGATTCATACACTTAGTATGAATTCCTTATCATGTTAGCACACGGAGTGCCCTATATGGAAATTCATACACTTAGTATGAATTCTTTATCATTTTATTACACGGAGTGCCCTATATGGAAATTCATACACTTAGTATGAATTCCTTCTCATGTTAGCACACGAAGCGCCCTATATGAAAATTCATACACTTAGTATGAATTCCTTCTCATGTTAGCACATGAAGCGCCCTATATGGAAATTCATACACTTAGTATGAATTCCTTCTCATGTTAGCACACGAAGTTCCCTATATGGGAATTCATACACTTAGTATGAATTCCTTGACATTTTAGCACACGAAGTGCCCTTCTGGTAATCACCATACATACATCAATATTTTATACCATTGAATATTATAGCATATACGTACATAATTAAAGGCATTCACCTGGTTTACCTTGCTTAGATATCCAAACTGGGGAGATGATTACTCCGAAACTTGACCCTTGCCTTTTTCCTTACTCGACTTAGGAGCTTGATTTCGATCTATCTCAGATTCATTAAATACATGTATAATATCAATTGTTAGTGTATTTCCTAACAATCATAACTTAACATTAATCAAAAGTACTTATTATTAACCTTTCTACAACAATATCAACATAACTTAAAATTTCTAGTTCCTTAGTATCGATACTCCCACAATAGTATTTGATACTACACCTTCCAGTATCAATACTAAAATTAGATTTGATGTGGTCTAGTATCGATACCCTTACCATGGTATCAATACTACTATACTATGGTACCGATACCCCTATATGGTATCGATACCAAAACTAGGTTCGATGTTACCTGGTATTGATACTCTTACCATGGTATCGATACTACCTCATTCGATACCGATACTGATTGAATCAGTATCGATACCTCTCATTTGATTCAACCCAATTTTTGCCTATAGTATCGGTATCGTTCTATCAGTACCGATACCATGCCCAAATTTTCTAATTTTCAACCCGATACATACCCAATTTTGGCCAATTTTCCTCTCATTTACCTCTAACAATACTATGTAACTCTTCTCTACTTAACCATACTAACTTTCCTTCATTTATACACTTAAAACATATAGTATTCTTCAATAGCATTGGATTCTAATAATAACACCAAAATTTCTAGCTTGTTTTTACATTCATCCAATGCTTCTAATCTTTCATTTACCTCTTTGAAAAGTCAAAACTACTAATAATCATCCATGAATACCAATATACTAACATATAATAATAAAAACCAT
Organism: Hibiscus syriacus; assembly: GCF_006381635.1. NCBI lineage: Eukaryota > Viridiplantae > Streptophyta > Magnoliopsida > Malvales > Malvaceae > Hibiscus > Hibiscus syriacus. The sequence goes on along the minus strand of NW_024062900.1, from coordinate 15,854,816 downwards.
TTTCTTAAATATCTTTTTTTAATCCCATCTAAACCTTCATTAAGCTTCCATTATATACAAGGATTCAATAACCAACAAAAATTGAAAGAATAAACCTTTAAATTGAAAACTTACCTTTAAGCTATGGGAGAACTCTTCTACGAGAAAGAGGAAGAAGAAAGAAAACTTTTGCAACCTAATTCCCTTTTCCCCTATCTCTAATATCAATTTAAAAATACACTTTAATTTCTCTTTCATTTAAAAGACTAAAATGCCCTCTTAATAATCCATTGTCACATTTTAGTCTAAACCAATAATCCTAATCATTCTCATCTTATATAATTTATTCAAATAAATCCTCTTATTTTTGAATCATTTCAATATAGTCCCTAAATCGATATTTGGGGCAATACAATTCTCCCCCTTAATAAAATTCGTCCTCGAATTTTAAAGAAGTACCTGAAGTAAAGAGATATGTGAACTATTTTTTCATATCCTCCTCTCTCTCCCAGGTAGCCTCTTCCACCTTATGATTCTGCCAAAGCACTTTGACTAACGAAATACTTTTGCTATGCAATTCCTTGGTTTCCTTAGCCAAGATCCGTACAGGTTATTCCTCATAAGTCAAATCTGGTCGAATTTCTATCTCTTCAGGAATGATTATATGTGAGGGATCTGATCTGTACCTCCTAAGCATCGATATATGGAAAACATTATGGATCTTGTCCATATCCGAAGGCAAAGCTAATTGATAAGCCACGGGTCCAACCCTTTTCAATATCTCATACGACCCAATAAATCTCGGACTCAGCTTTCCTTTACGCCCAAAATGTAATACTTTTTTCCAAGGCGATACTTTCAAAAAATACTTTATCCCCCACTTGATATTCTATTTCTTTCCTTTTTAAATCTGCATATGACTTCTGGCGATATGAGGTTTTCTTTAAATTGCTCTGGATAATTTTCACTTTATCTTCTTTATCTTTCATCAAATCCGGCCCGACCAGATCTCAATCTTTCAGTTCAAACCAATTTAATGGTGTTCAACATTTTCCCCCCATACAGAGCTTCATATGGGGCCATCTTAATAATCGATTAATAACTATTATTATATGTGAATTCTGTTAAATTCCATGATCCCTTAAATTCCATCACACAAGCCCTCAACATATCTTCCAATATTTGAATAGATCGTTCTGATTGCCATCTATTTGTAGATGAAAAGATGTACTGAAGTTCAATCGAGTACCCAATGACTCATGTAAGGATCTCCAAAATCATAAAGTGAACCTTGGGTCTCGATCGGACACTATCGATATCGGTACTCCATATAATCTCACTATTTCTTTTATATACAACTCCGCAAACTTATTCATCGAGTAGTCTACTCGCACCATAATAAAATGAGTTGTCTTGGTCAGTCTGTCCACTATTACACATATCGAGTCATTTTTACCTGGTGACAACAGTAGCCCTGAAACAAAATCCATCGTTACTTTTTCCCACTTCTACTCAGGAATAGATATAGGATGCAGTAACCCGAATGACACCTGATGTTTAACTTTCACTTGCTAACATGTTAAACATTTAGCAACAAATTCTGTTACTGTTCTCTTCATGCCAGGCCACCAATAACGATTCTTCAAGTCTTGATACATCTTTATTCACGTCTGGTGCATAGTCAAAGGGCTATAATGGGCTTCGAAAAGAATATCCCTCCTCAAATCATCATCATCGGGAATGCAAAGCCTTCCCCGGTAATATAAACATCCATCATCTCTTATCTCAAAATCTTTGTTATATTCTTTTTCAACATGCGCCAATTTCATCAAACACTTCTTATCTCTCCCTTGCAGCTCTTTTACTCGATCCAACAGTATCAATTTTAACTTTAATTCAGCAATCAAAGAACCATCTTCATTCACAGACATACGTGTGTCTAAAGCCCTTAAAGCTACAAAAGTTTTTCGACTGAGTGCATCCGCTACCACATTATCTTTGTTGACACTCATTTTTCGTCCTATCTTTTAATATTTCATTATAATTAATTAATATTATTATTTTATTAACATATCCAAGTTACAAGCAAGCCCAATCGGGCCACCAAACTGACCCGAGCCCACAGAGTAAGCCCAACCTAGAAGCAAGCTGGCCCAGTATTGAAGCCTAATAATTCAAGGCCCAATGTCAACCCTAATTTATTGGGGCCCAAACCTATTAGGGTTTCTAGAAGCTCTCTGCCATAGTCTATTAGCGTCGTCACTCGTACCAATCCCCTGAAGCGGTTCTTGGGGTCCACTACTGACCATCCCACGTGAAGTAATATCATCAACCCGTGTCCATGCCTCCCCTACAACAGCTCGTGCATGCCCGAAAATATCCAGCAGACCCATGCACTACAAATAGGAATACATTAACAAAATAAAAACAAAGGGGGAGATCGGGGTCTGGACAATAAAAAAGGGCAATAATCAGAACACCAAGGGAAAAGAAGAGAGAAGTGAGCCATCACCAAAGACGGGGGGGGGGGGTTAGAAAACCACGACCAAAAATCAATTCGAAAGCAAACAAGGAAATCATCAACAATAAGGAGCAACGAGAAAAAGAAAATTGTAAGAGATTATTTCCCATTACGGAAATAACGAAATACCAAGCAAGAAAAGAGGCCTTGTGTATGCATATAAAAATAGTGTATCCTCTGTTATTCGAAGATTAATATAAACACAAGCTTTTCCCGGATGGTAATCGATAATCAAATCATAATCTTTCAAGAGCTTTATCCATCTTCTCTACCTTAAATTCAGCTCTTTTTGAGTTAACAAATACTTTAACTTCTTACATTAGCACACAACCTAACTCATTATGGAATGTATCACTATAAACGACATATTCTTTAGCCGACTCAAGTTACATAAGCATTGAAGCCTCTTTTACAATTCTCTTTAGCTTCTCAAAAGTTTCTTGGCACTCTTCTGTCCAAACAAAAGGCACATCTTTTCGCAACAGCTTAGTTAGCGGTAGAGCTAGCATTGAAAAGTTCTTCACAAATCGTCAATAATAACCAGTAAACCCCAAGAAAGTTTGAACTTCTGTGATATTCTTTGGGGATTACCAATCTACTATGGCTTGAATCTTTTTGGGATCCTCTCTAATTCCATCTACTGACACTATGTGACCAAGAAAAGCAATATCAGATAACCAAAATTTGCATTTAGACAATTTAGTGTATAACTTTTTATCACGAAGTATATGAAGGACTACACGAAGATGAGCATCGTGATCCCCCTTTGATTGGAATAAACTAGGATATCATCTATAAACACTACCACAAATTGATCCAAATATGGTTGAAACAATCTATTCATTAAATCCATAAATGCTGCAGGACCATTCGTCAATCCAAACGGTATTACTACAAATTCATAATGTCCGTATCAAGTCCGAAAAGTTGTCTTAGAGATATCATCTCTTTCGATCTTTAACTGATGGTACCCCGACCTCATATCTATATTAGATAATACTGTTGTGCCTTTCAATTGATCAAACAAATCATCAATCCTCGGAAGAGGATACTTGTTCTTTATTGTTACCTTATTCAGTTGACGATAGTCAATACATAACCACATAAACCCGTCTTTCTTTTTCACAAATAGCATATGCGCTCCCCACGGAGAGACACTGAGCAAAGTGACCAGGTTCACCACAATTGAAACAAACATTGGAAAGCAATCTACATACTCCCCCGTGTGACTTACCACACGTCTGACATAGAGGTTTCTCTCCCTGGATCTACCCGAGCTAGCAGCATAGGAATGAGATTGCTTAGTTTTTCGCGAAGCTACAGAATGATCAGTTCTATTTGTGAATCGAGAACCTGAGACCTTGCCCCTCTTTGCATAATGTGCAGATGAAGAAGTTCCAATTATTTTTCTCGTCTAAAAACTCTATTCTGCTACTAATGTCTCATCTTGAGCTCTTTCAATAGCCTTCGTTCTATTTATAACCTCTTGTAGACTAGATAAATTTAAGGACAACATCATTTCTTTTAGTTTAGGCCTCAAACCTTCAATAAACCAATCTTGACAAGCTTTTTCATTAGGGACTACCTCTGTAGCATATCGACTAAGTTTGTTATATTCAGCCTCATCCTTGTGCACTGCTCGATCACATTGTTTCAAGTTCAAAAACTTCAATAACATCGATCTCATGAACTGCTCCCCGATATACTTATTCTTAAACTCCTTTTGGAAAAACTGTCAGTTCACTTGCTCGGGTGACGCATACATCGTCATGTTTGTCTACCATACCCGATCCAATCCTCTAAGAAACGATACAACTCCACCCAGTTTTTCATGATCAGAACATTGTAAACTTTCTAGCATTGCCTTTACATCATTCAACTATAAGTCCGCTTCCATCGAACCTTCACTTTCTTCTCCCCTAAACTCAGGAGCTCCCAAACTTCTTAACTCCTTTGAGATTAGTATTCACAGTACTGGAGGAGTAGGGGGGAGGTGGAGGAGGTTGAAATCGTGTCAGAATAGTGTCTAGAGCTTGCATAAAAGTTTCGAACTCCGGAACAAGCATGGCCTAAGGTGTCAATGCACTGGCATTGTCAGATGGAATCGGATGTTCGCTATTCTCTTCATAGCTCTCACTACCCGATTCATCTATACTCTCTTGACCAGCCGCTCTTCTTGAATTAGTAGAATCCGATATCTATCACCACATTCATAAGAATCATACATTAAGTTAGTAATGAGAGACATCTTTCATATTCATTCTATACCATATCTGTAACCTTGACATCTTAGTGGCATGTAAACTATTTTTATATCAAACTACACTCGTTTTCTACAGAGAATCTGCTAAACCTGTAGCTATGATACCAATAAATGTAGCACATATCTCCCGTATATCCATACGTATATGAGGTACAGATGTCACATCACTAATATAATTGTTCATAATTTGAAATCCCATAAAATTTATTTTTCATTTTTATAAAACATTTAATTCACTTAAAAGAAAACATACATTAACTTAAGTAAACGAACGAAAAGAGATATTCAAACACCTCATTATTTTACATCAGTTTAATCTAAATACGGTTCAGGCGTTTTTACTAAACGCTATTATATGCCAACTAAAATATAACAAAAGTAGACAGATATGTCATACGGTTACTGATGAGGCAACTTTGTCTGGATGTCCAAAGATCTCCCTACTCAGTTGTATTCGACCTACGTGTGAAATAACACATGATAAGTATTACTTAGTGAGGCATAATTAATCATAAATAATGTTATGAACACAAGCTATTTTATTACACTTTACATTTCAATAAATATTCTATAATTTGCATCACTAGTGTTAATATCTTCATTCATGAACCATCACTCAAATCTGTGTGGTTTGTATAACCATTATTAATATGAAAATCCACTTCTTTATTAAGAATTTCTTAAGTTTATACACATACATTTCCCATACGGGAATTCATACACTTAGTATGAATTCCTTATCATTTTAGCACACAAGGTTCCCAATATGGAGATTCATAGCCTACTATTATATCGATACCCCCTTCTAGTATCGATACCAAAATTAGATTCGATGTGGTCCATTATTTGTAACATCCTCAATACCGGGTTAGTGATTAAATTAAAAAACTTTATAATTTGTTGGCCAAAGTAGATAAATTGAATAGTTCAGGGACTTATATTATAAATTTTGTATAGGATTAAATATCAAAGAAGGAAGAATAGATAGGTAAAATGGTCATTTATAGCAAGATAATTAATTTGAGAAGAGTTATATTATCACCACGTGGGAAATGAACGAGGGAAATAAAGCTTTCCAGAGAACTCTTCTCCACTAAGGGTTCTTTATGATCCTTAGGTGATACTTAAGCTTAAGGAAAACTTAAGTTATAGTAAAACCATAAGATGAATGAGTTAGGAGATATTAAAGATAAAGAGTTTTAAATAAAATTGTAGGAAAGAGTTGACAAGTGGATTTTTGAAACTAAATTTGACTTGTCAATGGTTGAACTAAGATATATGAAGTGATAGAATTGAAATTAGAACATGTTGAGAATTTGGTTTGATTATTGATTTCCATATGGAAGATAGGATTTTGAGGTTAAGAGTGTATTGAATGAATAGAAATTGGTTTAAGTATGTTTATTTCAGTTAAGAATATGAAATGGATTAAGATATGAAGTGTTGGAGTTGATAAGAGTAAATTTTCGAGTTTAAAAGTAAAATATGGACTTTGGGTATTGGTACTGCTTCATCCAGTACTGATACTTCAAGAGTAAAATAGGGATTTTTGGTATAGGGGTATCGATATTGGTTGAGCAGTATCAATACCATAAGTCTGAAATTGACAAGGACATTTATGGGGTATCGATACATGGAAGATAGTATCGATACCAAGGGTATCGATACCATAAGGACAATATCGGTACCATGTTTGAAATAAAAACATCGAATGCAAAATGAGTATCGATACCCAGATTGGTATCGATACCACAACTAAGGAAGTATCGATACCCTATAGGGGGTACCGATACTACTTCAATTGGAAAAGAAAATTAAATCTTTCTTTTAGCTTAAGAAATTAAGGATCAAATTATAATAATTGGAATGTATGATTGTGTAGATATCGAGCACAAGCAAGTTCCAGAATGACCATCGAGTTAGGATTTGATCCAAAGAAAGGAAGTCATAGAAGTAATTGATATCAAGTGAGGCTAAAGTGAGTGCATTCTATAGGTCTATTTCGATGAAAATAAGACTTGTGATAAGTCTATTTCCTATATTAGTTTTCATGATCTAATAGTTATGAACATGCATATGTTATGATCATTATAGACACATGAGATTGATGGTTACACATATATGTGATATGTGACAGAAGAGAAGAAATATGTTACCATAAGAGAAATGATATGAATAAATGAATATATGTAGCATAATGATAGTGCCCATGTTATATGATATGAGAGCTATATGTATAGTTGGCATGCCAAGAGTCGAGGGTTACTTATGTCCTTCGGGACATATGGACAGGTACCTATGTTTTTCGAGACATATGGATTTGTCTTTTGGGACATATATGACGTCATTCGGAACAAAGATTTCATATGCCACTCCATGGAGTTTTATACGAGCTGTGGTGACAGTATATATGTGCACAACCTTGAGTTCTCAGTAATGTACATGGGCTTATAAAATATATAAAGAGCATGTACATGATTGTATATTAATCATATTATTATTGTTTACACTGATTCATATATGACATTATTGATTCATGACACGATAACCATAATTGTATTGGATAGTTAGATTGCATGTTCATATCTATAGAAAATTCATTATTATATGTTTATGCCTCACTAAGTCTATGACTTTGCGTGTAAGTGTTTTACACGTAGGTACAGGAAAACAAGAGGATCATCATAGCAACATATCTCCACTTGAAGATCAGATTAGAAGTACTTTGCACAGTATGTTTTGTTTATGTAATAGATGCGTTGGCATGTGAATAGAGTTGTAAAGTACCTATGATCTGATCAAATTTGTAATGTTTGGAACTTAATTATGTAAAATACAAATTTTATGTTAATGAAAGTTTAAATTTCCTATAGTTTTTATAAATGTATATGTTTTGAAAAGTCAATGTGACACCTCAGATTCGTATCCGGGTCAGTTACGTGTTGGGGGTGTTACAGTATCGATACCCTTTCCATGGTATCCATACTACTATACTATGGTACCGACACCCCTATATGGTATCGATACCATCGATACCAAAATTAGGTTTGATGTTACCTAGTATCGATACCCTTACCATGGTATCGATACTACCTCATTCGGTACCGATACTGATTGAATCGGTATTGATACCTCTCATCTGATTCAGCTCAAATTTTCCTATAATATCAGTACTGTTCTATCAGTACCAATACCCATGCCCAGATTTTCCAATTTTCAACCCGATACATACCCAATTTTAGCCAATTTTCCTATCATTTACCTCTAATAATACTATGTAACTCTTCTCTACTTAACCATACTAACTTTCCTTCATTTAGACACTTAAAACATCTAGTATTCTTCAATAGCATTGGATTCTAAGAATCACACCAAAATTTATAATTTGTTTTTACACTCATCCAATGCTTATAATATTTTATTTACCTCTTTGACAAGTCAAAACTACTAATAATCATCCATAAATACCAATATACTAACATATCATAATAAAACCCATTTTCTAGAATCTCTTTTATTTCCCTTATCTCTTTGTTTTAATCCCATCTAAACCTTCATTAAGCTTCCATTATATACAAGGATTCAATAACCAACAAAAATTGAAGGAATAAACCATTAAATAGAAAACTTACCTTTAAGCTATGAGAGAACTCTTCTACGAGAAAGAGGAAGAAGAAGAAGAAAGAAAACTTTTGTAACCTAATTCCCTTTTCCCCTATCTTTAATAGCAATTTAAAAATACACTTTAATTTCTCTTTTATTTAAAAGACTAAAATGCCCTTTTAATAATCCATTGTCGTAATTTAGTCTAAACCAATAATCCTAATCATTCTCATCTTATATCATTTAATCAAATAAATCCTCCTATTTTTAAATCATTTCAATATAGTCCCTAATCGGTATTTGGGGCATTACAATAGTGTTGATTGTGAATTTATGTTTTGGGTTTTAGTTTTACTAAATTCTCGTCGTTTAACAAAAATTAATCAATTGTTGGATTTTAGTTTTGACTAAAATTTGTTGCGATAAATAAGGTGCCGAAATAAAATTATGATATGTTTGTGAACAAAAACCGAGCCTATAATTCTGTTTCAGGATTTTAATCCCGTTTTTCAATAAAATTTATTTGATTTACTGTTGGTAACAAAAATCGTTTGAAAGTAACAACATTGTTACAATTTTTGTTTTGGAATTTCAATTTCTAATTAAATTTTGTTGTTTAATAGAACCCAATGGTAAAATAAATTGAATTAATTTTCAATTTATTGTTGAAATATTTACAAATTTTAGTTTCGTGTTTTAAACGAAACAATGGTAACCCCACTGATTCACCTAACTCGTGATTTGGAATATTGATTCCTATTCAGACTTTGAATAAAATTCAATGATGTCAGTGGCTATGAGCCACACTGATAAGCATGTGAAATTCTACGGATAGAATATCAACATAAGATGTTATATTTAATCATGCTGAATATGGTCAAATATAGGACGATCCTCATATTCATAGAGAGAATGAGATAGATATTATTATCATTAAATCTAAAAAGCATTCTACATTTCTATGTCGGAATTACATCTTGAATGGATTGTCATATACACCATATGAAGTGTATAGTATCCATAAGATTGATAAAGAATTATAAATGACATTGGCAATATTTTAAGTTGTCACATAACATGTGGATGAAGCTATTTTATTAGCAATCTGCCTTTAAATAAGGTAAATTACAAGAAAATAGGTGAGACGCCATACGAGTTATGGAAATGTAGAAAATTTTCCTACAACTACATCAAAGTGCGGGGGTGCCTTGTATAAGTATAATGGTAAATCGAGACACATACACCATTGACATAATATCATTAAACAATTGATCTCAACTAGAGTTATCTATATTGATTTTGTAAGATCAAAAGATAACATTGTGGATCCGCTAAACAATGAGTTGAAATCGAGATCAAGTTGATAAACATCGAAAGGAATGTGACTAAAGCCCATTAATATTTAAGGAGCTATGTGAAGGAAAACCCAACCTAGTTGATTGGAAATCCTAAGATCTAGGCTCAATGGGACAACCTACTTGCATAGACCTTGTGAGGTCACTATAGGGGTCACTATCCCAAGTCCATTCCTATGATGAAAACAATGACTAAAATGTGGAAAAGGTTAAGCAATGCTTTTAATGACCACTATGTGTTTTGGTGAGCCAAACAACATAAGTCACATATGTGAGAGTGAAGTGGAGCCTCTTCAAAGAGACTATTGGGGCATAGTTCTCTAAACTGTTGCAGAACAAGGAGATGTCCACGGCTATATAGACATAACCATCAGAACCAAATTCTTGTCGGTGAGATATTTGTGTGAGGTATGTCATCACTTACACCAACAACAGGACATTTCAAGGACATCACGTCTATTGGACAACCTATAACCCCCCAGACCGATGCGGGTAACCTGATCCGATCTGGAGTGTCACATTAGAGCCACCGGGGCGACCCACTATAAAAATAGCAAAAATTTAAAACTTTTTATCAAACATGTAAACTCATAAAATCATTTATCAGTATTCAAAAAATAAAATAGATTTTCAGACTCGTATTTAAAACAAAATACAATTACATGCCCCCTAATCACATGTACCATACTCTGCAATAACGCCGGAAGAACTTCCTTTTTGATGTCATTAGCTGCACTGGTACAATTCTTTTAACCTGCAATGGTGAATAATATAGTGAGCTTCGGAAAGCTCAGAAATACAGAACTACCAGATGATGCTGAAGAACGTTCATATACATATAAACATATATTTCCTTATTGGTTCTGACATCTACAGATTCCTTTATTCCTGAGCAGAGATCCTACTGATAACGGACAATGAGCTTTCAGTTCAGAGAAATATTTTGGATGACTAAACCAGTGAAAAGATACATATCTTTTTTTTTTAAACATATATTTTAAAATTCAAAAAACCATAGTAATTTCCCCATCCGTCACGAACAAAATGTGTAGGTTCTCCATAACCATACAACCCCGTCACAAACAGTAAGGACCTAAGCACAAAGCCAAGGAACCTGCAAGTATTCAACCCCGTCACGAACAGTAAGGCTCTCAGCACAAAGTCGAGGAACCTGCAAGTATTCTTCCTCCAACTATACCCCAATAAAACATGTTTCGTCCGTAAACAGATATATAAAAAATCAAAACATAGTTCAGGTTAAGTATCAGATCAGAATCCATGCCAGGTATCATAACAGAATTCAAATTAGAAATCAGATAAAATATTCATGTGATTAGGGAACACACCAGAGTTTACGGATATTATTTAGAGGTACTGGATAATCTTATTAGTCAGAGAAACACATATCTTTAGTATGTCGATAGAATCTTAGAATTTAGAATCACTATTGGAAGATATCAATAACTGATGGAATCATCAGTTATTCATAATGAGACTTGAGCTGATAAGGAAGAAATGAAGGTTCAAGACATTTACAGTCTATGTCGATTGATTTCATTATTAAACAACTTCAGACGAATAACTCCTAGAACTAATGCTTGTTGACTGATCAATTCATTGTCCTTCCAGGATATTTAATTTTTAATACCAAAATTTCTTATCCATAGTTCATCTTCAAAATCATCGCTGAATAGATCTTCCAATATTTTTTATTTCATTTCCACGCTTCCAAGATATCATGAAATACTGACGTGCTTGATTTGTAGTTCATGACCCATAAGAACATTACATCATGTATGCTCATTAATGTTTCCAGACTCATCCAAATCACTTACGTAATCCTTAGTCCTTGAGGTTACTTAATTCAATTAGCAGTCAAGTTCATTCCAGTGATTTCGGGTTTTTTTAGGGTAATCCAGACGTTTCTGAATTTCGGATACATATTGTACTTTCGTTCAATTTAATTTGGTCTTCGTGGTTGATTTGTCTAATGAATATCCATTTCTTAGTACCGAAGGCGATCTAGAGTTGGGCTGAGCTAAGTACTTCCAAAATTATCATCGAACCAAACTTGAGAAGGCGAACAAACATTCAAGTAGTACTTATATCATTCGGGAAATGATATAGCGCTAGCGTTGGTTGACCAACTTAAGCTGCGTTCTATAACTTTTAAGAGCAGTACAACATCCATGTTTATTTGGATTTCTTAATTAATCCAAGACATTTACTTATTCTAGATCATAAGGGTATTTTGGTCATTTTGATGCTCAATTTTATTCCATTCATTTCAGAGCTCGAGGATATCCAATCATTCTTGAGCTTGGTGATATTCTTGATCATTTACATTATAGGGTATTCTTGTCATTTTAAAGATCCAATGTATTACAATCATTTTCTTCCGTCCGATCTTATTATTGAATTCAAACTTATCATTATTTCAGTCATTTCGAACAATTCTGTCAAAAGAGCATCATCGATAAATTTTCCTTCATGTATTTATTAATAACCCGGAGATTTACGGATTATCAAAAACTTTCTGTATAAACGTATAACTTAACGATGAAACTATTAATTCATCGATTTATGTATGACTTCTTGAGTACTTTTCCATTCAGGGTCAATTCGGTTACTTTTCCCTCTCAAGGGTAATTTCATAATTTCTTAACCAGATTATTTCGATAGTAATTCTTAACAAAAATAATTATAATCTACAGATCCTATGATTAATTGCTTTCCCGAACATTCTCTGATCCTGAAATGATTCCTTAACAAACTTCTTGTATATTGCATAAACCCTCTTAGGGTTAAAAACCGGTTATCCATATTTTCCAAGTAAAACTATCATTTCCTAAGCACATATGAAATTTTATCAGATCAATATATCTTTTCAGAGTTATTAATCAACTTCTAGGGATAATTATTATCATTTTACAACATAAGGGTATTTTCATGATTTTACCAAATCGAAATATTCTCATCCAAGTACCCTTAACGTTTAACCTTTGATGATATAAATATAAGCTACATCCAGGGCTGATTCCTTATCACTAATCACAGAACTTGTAATTTAATTCTAACAATCCTTCAATTTCTTATATTAGTCAACTGATCCATATTCAGTTACCGAATTTTTTACTGTATTCGAATCGAGTGTAGAACTTCATTATTTAACTCCACATAAGTGACCAACATTGTCTTATTCATGTATTTATCAATATCAACATGTTCCATAAAGCATAAAGAGGTAGTAAAGTATTACCTCGATTTTTGTGCCATACTGATCGACTATATAAATTCCATTCGAACGCCTTTGATCTTTTATTAAACTTCCAATATTTCCTCGGATCCATATCAACAGAAATTACATAAAAAACGGAGTTTAATTCTGAAAAACGAATCGAAACGGATGATTAATCAGTGAAAACCAACTTACCGAGTTTGAATTCGGTGAAACGGAACCCAAAAACGAATTCAGAATGTTGAAACATAAAAATGACATTTCAAAAATTTTGACTTTTCGGTCAAAGTCAGAGTAAACGGGTTTGACTGGCAATTTCGAGGCCTTCGGGTCTGAATTTCGGAAAACGGACTGCGGAATCGGACTCAGAACGTCGAAAAAATGTCAGGATAGGTATACCCGATCAAAGTCAAAGGTCGTTTAACGCCTGGTCAACGCCGATCAAAGTTCTGGTCAACGCCGGTCAACAGTCAACGCAGGTCAAAGGTCAACAGTAGGCCATTTTAAACAAATAACACCCTAACAGAAATTAATTACAAAATTAGCCACCTTTTTCAATTATTTACAAAACTAACACCCGAATTTTACACAAATAACACCCAAAAATAAATTAATTACAAAATTAATACCCAGACGATGCCCACTCTCGTGGGTGGCGCGTGAACAGTGATATGGTGTCGGAAATTTCCTGGAAAAATTCCTAAAAATTATTTTAAGTGATTTTAAGGCATTTACAAAGCTCGGTTCACAATTTTGAACGATAGAGAGCTTAATTTCAACAAATTTGAAACTTTGACCATTTTACCCCCTCACGCGCCACCGCCGACGGAGACAAGGAGGACATCGGCAGACTCGGAATGGTACAAGGAACACGATGGTGCGGGAGGTGTCGAAAACGGATGGTCGGATCATCGTGAATCGATGAAAAACCAACTGAAATCGAGTTAACACTGACGATACTTCCGACTGAAATTAACGACGAACGACGACGATTCACGGCGAAAGGTTTGAGGAGTTTTGTTCATCGATCGAAAACGAACACGATGGTGGTTTCGGTTTGTTGATCGGAGGTCGGACGACGAGTAGATCGGAGTTAAAAGGAGGGTTGAGGGGAAGAGAAAAATATGAAAATCTACAGAAAAAACATACGGGAGGGGGTTATAATTCATACCAAAAGAAAAATGGGTAAACCATGAGTTTAGCTACTGAATTTCCCACACTTCTTAAAGCGGTCTACCAACTTTGAAATTTTACAATTTAATCCACTGTTTCATTCAAAATACCAATTAAATCCACCACTTTATAATTTCTTAAATTTTAGCCCCTAAATTGAGGTGTTACAATTCTCCCCTCCTTAAAGGAATATCGTCCTCAAAATTCATTCATATCACATAATTACAGAAATGAAACTTCCATCAGTTCTTTCATATTTTTCAAGTAGCTTTATAGAAATACGGATCCTCCACTAATCCTTAACCAGTTGAGCATACATTCTTATCAGAACTCTCCCTCATTCCAATAAAAAAAATCATAACAAATTTATCCATGTGGAATCAATTCAGCCTTGATTACGAGAATAGACTCATAGTGTGGTAACATATCCCAATTTCATTTCTAGAGTCGAGTCATAATTTCTCAGATGAATAACTCTCACATGGCTTGAGAGGTATTTTACAGCGTTTAGACAGATGTTACTGGTATTCCTTTATAAAACGATAGAGTCCTAACAGATGAAGGCTTAAGTTTGCTCTTTACAGATAGGGATTCAACCTTAGAGTTACAGCTCAGAGAGGTACAATTACAGTCTAGGGGCATGTACTGATCAAACATATTTTGACATTCGACCGGCCAGTCTATCATGAAAATTTTGACTAAAACCAAATCTCTGATACCACTAAATGTAACCCCCAGACCGATGCGGGTAACCCGATCTGATCTGGAGTGTCACATTAGGGCCACCGGAGCGACCCACTGTAAAAATAGCGGAAATTTAAAACCTTTTATCAAACATGTAAACTCATAAAATCATTTATCAATATTCAAAAAATAAAATAGATTTTCATACTCGTATTTAAAACAAAATATAATTACATGCCCCTAATCACATGTATCATACTCTGCAATAACGATGGAAGAACTTTCTTTTTGATGTCATTAGCTGCACTGGTACAATTCTTTTAACCTGTAATTGTGAGTAATAGAGTGAGCTTCGGAAAGCTCAGTAATATAGAACTACCAGATGATGCTGAAGAACGAGCAGATACAGATAAACATATATTTCCTTATTGGTTCCGACATCTACAGATTCCTTTATTCCTGAGCAGAGATCCTACTGATATTTCAGGTGGTAACGGACAATGAGCTTTTAGTTCAGCGAAATATTTCGGATGACTAAGTTTAGGAGATCATAATAGGTTATCTAGTGTGTTCCCTCAAAACCAGTGAAAATATACAGATCTTTTTTTTAAACATATATTTTAAAATTCAAAAAATCATAGTAATTTCCCCATCCGTCACGAACAAAATGTATAGGTTCTCCATAACCATACAACCCCATCACAAACAGTAAGGCCCTGAGCACAAAGCCAAGGAACTTGCAAGTATTCAACCCCGTCACAAACAGTAAGGCTCTCAGCACAAAGCCAAGGAGTCTGCAAGTATTCAACCTCATCACGAACAGTAAGGCTCTTAGTACAAAGTCGAGGAACCTGCAAGTATTCTTCCTCCAACTATACCCCAATAAAACATGTTCCGTCCGTAAACGAATATATCAAAAATCAAAACATAGTTCAGGTCAAGTATCAGATCAGAATCCATGCCAGGTATCATAACAGAATTCAAATCAGAAATCAGATAAAATATTCATATGATTAGGGAACACACCAGAGTTTACGGATATTATTTAGAGGTACTGGATAATCTTATTAGACAGAGAAACACATATCTTCAGTATGTCGATAAAATGTTGGAATTTAGAATCACTATTGGAAGATATCAATAACTGATGGAAGAGATCAATAACTGATGGAATCATCAGTTATTCAGAATGAGACTTTAGCTGATAAGGAAGAAATGAAGGTTCAGGACATTTACAGTCTATGTCGATTGATTTCATTATCAAACAACTTTAGATGAATAACTCCTAGAACTAATGTTGTTGACTGATCAATTCATTGTCCTTCCAGGATATTTACTTTTTAATACCAAAATTTCTTATCCATAGATCATCTTCAAAATCATCGCTGAATAGATCTTCCAATGGTTTTTATTTCATTTCCACGCTTCCACGATACCATGAAATACTGACGTGCTTGATTTGTAGTTCATGACCCATAAGAACATTACATCATGTATGTTCATTAACGTTTCCAGACTCATCCAAATCACTTACGTAATCCTTAGTCCTTGAGGTTACTTAATTCAATTAGCAATCAAGTCCATTCCAGTGATTTCAGGTTTTTCTAGGGTAATCCAGACGTTTCTGAATTTCGGATACATACTGTACTTTCGTTCAATTCAATTTGGTCTTCGTGGTTGATTTGTCTAATGAATATCCATTTCTTAGTACCGAAGGCGATCTAGAGTTGGGCTGAGCTGAGTACTTCCAAAATTATCATCGAACCAAACTTGAGAAGGCGAACAAACACTCAAGTAGTACTTATATCATTCAGGAAATGATATAACGCTAGCGTTGGTTGACCAACTTAAGCTGCGTTCCAAAACTTTTAAGAGCAGTACAACATCCATGTTTATTTGGATTTCTTAATTAATCCAAGACATTTACTTATTCAAGGCCATAAGGGTATTTTGGTCATTTTGATGCTCAGATTTATTCCATTCATTTCAGAGCTCGAGGATATCCAATCATTCCTGAGCTTGGTGATATTCTTGATCATTTCCATTCCAGGGTATTATGGTGATATTATGGTGAGTAGACCGAAGATTAAAAGAGGGTTGAGGGGAAGAGGAAAATATGAAAATCTGCTGAAAAAAACATACAGGAGGAGGTTATAATTCATACCAAAAGAAAAATGGGTAAACCATGAGTTTAACCACTGAATTTCATGCACTTCTTAAAACGGTCTGCAAACTTTGAAATTTTACAATTTAATCCATTGTTTCATTCAAAATACCAATTAAATCCACCACTTTATAATTTCTTAAATTTTAGCCCCTAAATTGGGGTGTTACACAACCAGTAAGCTAAACATATTTTCACAAGGGAAGTTTAATAGGGGGACACCTACCTATCCTATGCAAATATTAAACTTAAAATCTATCACCATATCAAGTCAATGTTTGAAATCATCAATTTCATTCATGTGGGGAATTGTTGGAAAAATAATAGTTTTATTGAATAAAATTGATGCTATTTATAATAAGTCATGTCACTTGGTGAATAGACTTATTATAATAAGTCATGTCACATGGTGAACGAACATATTTTTAGTTTAAAGTTGCATCCATTCAATTATACCTATTAGCTTATCAACAAATTCTTTTCATGAAATGTTTTAACTATTTATCAAAAGATTCTAACCTTTTGATTCATATCCCTCACATATAAATAGGTTAGTTGAGGCACAATCTTAAACACAACTTTGAGACACAACTTTGGGAGACAACTTTGAGACACAATTCACAAAGTTGAATTAAGAAATCACTTTGAAATTTCCTTTCAAATTTGTCATTTCTGGTTGATGTAAAGTGATTCTACCTTGTTGATTGATTGTGGATCTAGGAAGGAAGCAAAACAACTTGCATAAGTGAATGGCTCAAATAGATGGTTTAGGTGGGAGATATAAAGGTGAAATGGTATGTTATTTAATAAATAAGAGATGATAGCGGAAGATGATTGTTATGGCTATGGTATAGTTGATGAAACAATGGAATGTTGAAGAGGATAGTATATTAGAAGTGACCAAGGAAAAACCAGTGCTATAGAGAGAAAAGACCCAACCTTACAAATCCTTTCTAAGGGGTAGTAACAAGGACTTGAACCCACTATCTATATAGAGATAGGAACCACAAGTATCAAAGGGAAAGAGGTTGATGACACAAGTAATTTGAATTACTTGATAAGTCAATAAAAGTCACAAAGACTTACGCAAAGAGAATAATCTCACTTAAATTGATTAAAAAAAGTTATGTTACAAATGAAATAGGAAAGCCTATTTATAGAGTTTTGAAGGGGTATGGCCGAATAGGTACATGGTGGTTTCGCCAACCCTTGTGCCTTCCTCAAAGACATTATTTAATACATAATTAACATGAATAAAAAGGTGTTGATTCGGTTGCAATGTAGGAACATGTCTTCATAGCTCAATAGCACTTGTATTCTTTCAAGTTGGCGCCAAGTGGAGTCACACGCCTTGCACATGGTTTGCTGGTCATATGGCATGTACATGGGTGATCTAGAGAACCTTGTAGTGTAGTCTTGTGCACATGATAAATACTGGCCATGTGCAACAACATGGTCGTGCATGGGTCTTCCTTCGAGCTTGCTTGAGTGGGTAGCTAGTTATCAAGCAACGACTGGTTCAGTTGTGAGTTGTATATGTCTTCCAAATGCTCCACTAAGCTATTTGTGAGCTGTATATGTCTTCCAAATACTCCACTAGGTTGTTTGTGAGTTGTATATGTCTTCCAAATGCTCCACTAAGCTGTTTGTAAGATGTATATGTCTTCCAAATGCTCCACTAAGCTGTCCCAACGTGTGTCATGCTCTAATGTACCTTTTTCCTTCTTTTTATTGATTGTACACGCCATAAATGGATTCATGATGGTGGAAATGCATCAGGTGTGAACATGGCTCTTCATTTGGTTGTAAATCCCGTATAAATCTTCAGCCTGCATTGTCTTCAGTAATCTGGGCATATCTCGAGGTCCCAATATCGGATTGATACGATTCAAAGTTCGTTGGAAAGCTAAGAGACAGGGAATTAAATTTTAAGAAGACTTCATCTCCTATATATACTTGTAACATGTTCAAAAGTGGCGATCAATATGGCTAACGTGCACTGTCCATTGGATTGCCTTGAATGTACCTTGCACTAAATACAAAATGTATATAAGTTACAATGCCCAAAGGTAATGAATAAGTAATAAGTAAAATTCTAATGTAACACATGATTCCATGGCTAATATAATAATGCAATTGATATGATAACTTAAGTAAGGAATGTGTAACATATGCATGAAACAAACTAATTAAAGATGTGAAATTAATGATAAGTATGCTGACATGATATGTAAATGATATGAAAACATAATAAATGAATCTAAAACATATGTAAACATAATATAAATCTAAGTAAAGATGTGGAAACATATGTTATGCTTGAAAATCATATAATATGCAAGTGAATGATAACATATGATTATTCAAGATAACATATGATTATTCAAGCATAGTTTAAGATGCAAATGTATGCTCATAATAATATATAGTGCATAAATGAGTAAATATAAAATAAAGTAAGGAAGAACTCCCTTATATTGAGAATTATGGATCTTCAATGATCTGAGTATGTCATGCAGAAAGTTGGTGCTAGTCAGGATCACATCATCCTCCCCTTCTTTTGGGCGATTTATCCTCAAATCGAATGGTAACTTCTCCTTAGTGTCTTCCCATTCAAACGTTGCTGATTTTTCTTGAACCTCTGTGTCATGGATCACGTCTCTTGGTTCCTCCATTGGACAAATTGTGCCTTTTAGATTGTTCTGCAAATCAAAGAAAAATTCAGCAGTTTCATGGTTGGAATCATCCTTGATCTTTCGTCTCTTCCATAGGCATTCTCGAGTGACCATGCCATCACAAATTGATAAGATAATACCATATACATGAATTGAATTGTTGAAAAATAACTCAAAATTAGTAAATGAAAAACTATTGACAAGATGAATAGAAATATCAAACAAGGGTGGATGTTTAATGGGAGTTGGTTTCTTAATGATGGAAAACTCCATTGGTTGTTGAATTCCCTTCAATATGTGCAATGTACTTGGAGTATCAATGATCCCAACTCTTGGAACTTCAAGTGACACATATTTTTGAATTTCAAGTATAATAACTGTTGGAATGTCAAAGGACATGTCTTTACCAAATGTCACACCTATTGGTTCTTCAAAAGACATGTTTCTTGAATCTTCAACTTGAAGTAACATGTTTATTGGATTGTCCTACACAACAAAAGAAAGAATAGAAGTATGATTAGATAAAATATGTTCTTTACCCCTATTTTCCTTTTCCTTTTTTCTCCCAGATTCAAGCTTTTCAATTTTCTCATTTTCAACTTTTTCCAAGCTTATTTGTTTCTCACGCAAAATTTTTCTTTCAACTTCCTTCATGGTTTTAGTTTTCTCTTATTCTTCTATACGTGATTTGATGATAAATTGGTATTCATGGACTTGATTTGGGCACATTGGAACCAACGTGATCTTTCTCCCTTAGTGTTTGAATGAATACTTATTGGAGAACCCATCATGCAATGCTCATTTATCAAACTGCCAAGGACGTCCGAGAAAAAGATGGCTATAATTCATAGAAACAACATCACACAAGACCTCATCTTCATATCTCCTAATTGAAAATGACACAAGTACTTGCTCTATGACTTCTAACTCTTCAACTTCATTAAATCCTTGCAAAACATATGGACTGGATGTTTGGATATTATAAGCCCCATCTTCTTGACCATGTATGCGCTTGCAAGATTTGCACAACTTCCACCATCAGTGGTTACAAGGCATACTTTATCTCCCACGTGATATTTTGTATGAAATATATTCTCTCTCTATCCATCTTTTTGACTTTGAATGTTCAAAGTCCTTTTAACTACAAAGTTGTTGGATGGAAGAGACATGTTAGCAAATAAGGAAATGTGTATAAGACCTTACCAATAATACTCTCACAAAGCCTCACGAGTTCACTTCAAGAAAATTTGAACGTCACTCAATCTGCTCGTGTTTGCACTCTAGGACTTCAAGGCTTTTATTAGTCCTCTTCTGATCGCACACGCTCAAGCCTTTTTCCTCTCAATTATTTTTTATCCCAAGTTCTAAATAACTTTACTCAAAACCGTATCAAGTAAATTTTACTTGTTGTGCGTCGGCTGCAAAAGGGTTAGTAGGAATAGAAAAAAATATAATGAAAAGGGTGGTTTAGAGATAGAAAGAAGAGAATAAAGGGGTTACTTACACAAACTCACTTCACAACCTTCTATCACCACAATCAATTAAAAAGGCTTACTAGAATGGCTTGGTGATGAGACTCGTTGTTGTGTGTTTTTCAACTTCTTTGTTGACTTTTGATTTTCTTTCACTTGCACTTCTTTTTGTATTTTTTTTGTTGTTGTTGTTGCACGTTGCTTCTTCCACCAAAGTTCTGATACTACTTGATGTAAGGTGATTCTACCTTGTTGATTGACTGTGTATCTAGCAAGGAAGCAAAACAACCTGCATAAGTGAATGGATCAACTAGATGGTTTAGGTGGTAGATGTAAAGGTGAAATGGTATGTTATTTAATAAATAAGAGATGGTAGCTGAAGATGTTTGTTATGGCTATGGTATAGTTGATGAAACAATGGAATGTTGAAGAGGATAGTATCTTAGAAGTGACTAAGGAAAAACTAGTGCTATAGAGAGCAAAGACCCAGCCTTACAAATCCTTTCTAAGAGGTGGTAACAAGGACTTGGACCTACTATCTATATAGAGATAGAAACCACAAGTATCAAAGGGAAAGGGGTTGACTCCACAAGTAATTTAAATTACTTGATAAGTTGATAAAAGTGACAAAGACTTAAGGAAATAGAATAATCTCACTTAAATTGATTAAAAAAGGTTATGTTACAAATGAAATAGGAAAGCCTATTTATAGAGTTTTGAAGGGGTATGACCAAATGAGTACATGGTGGTTTGGCCAACCCTTGTGCCTTCCTCAAAGACATTATTTAATACATAATTAACATGAATAAATAGGTGTTGGTTCGGTTGCAATGTAGGAATATGTCTTCATGGCTGAATAACACTTGTATTCTTTCAAGTTGGTTCCAAGTGGAGTCACACGCCTTGTACATGGTTTTCTGGTTATATGGCACGTACATGGGTGATCTAGAGAACCTTGTAGTACAGTCTTGTACACAGGATAAATGCTGGCCACGTGGAACATCATGGACATGCATGGGTCTCCCTCCAAGCTTACTTGAGTGGGTAGCTAGTTAGCAAACAAGGGCTGGTTCGATTGTGAGCTGTATATGTCTTCCAAATGCTCCACTAAGCTGTTTATGAGTTGTATATGTCTTCCAAATGCTCCACTAAATTGTTTGTGAGTTGTATATGTCTTCCAAATGCTCCACTAAGTTGTTTGTAAGTTGTATATGTCTTCCAAATGCTCCACTAAGCTGTCCAAACGTGTTTCATGCTCTAATGTACCTTTTTCCTTCCTTTACTTGATTGTACATGCCATAAATGGATTCATGAGGGTGGAAATGCATCAGGTGTGAACATGGCTCTTCATTTGGTTGTAAATCCCATATAAATCTTTAGCCTGCACTGTCTTCAGTAATTTGGGCATATCTCGAGCTCCCAATATCGGATTGATACGATTTAAAGTGTGTTGAAAAGCTAAGAGACAGGGAATTAAATTTTAAGAAGACTTCATCTCCCATATATGCTTGTAACATGTTCAAAAGTGGCGATAAATATGGTTGACGTGCACTGTCCATTGGATTGCCTTGAATGTACCTTGCACTAAATAAAAAATGTATATAAGTTACAATGCCCAAAGGTAATGAATAAGTAATAAGTAACATTCTAATGTAACACATGATTCCATGGCTAATATAATAATGCAATTGATATGATATCATAAGTAAGAAATGTGTAACATATGCATGAAACAAGCTAATTAAAGATGTGACATGAATGATAAGTATGTTGAGATGATATGTAAATGATATGCAAACATAATAAATGAATACAAAACATATGTAAACATAATATAAAGCTAATTAAAGATGTGGAAACGTATGTTATGCATGAAAATCATATACTATGAAAGTGAATGATAACATATGATTATTCAAGCATAGTTTAAGATGCAAATGTATGCTCATAATAATATATAGTGCATAAATGAGTAAATATAAAATAAAGTAAGGAAGAACTCCCTTATATTGAGAATTATGGATCTTTAATGATGTGAGTATGTCATGCAAAAAGTTGGTGCTAGTCAGGATCACATCATCATCCCCTTCTTTTGGGCGATTTGTCCTCAAATTGAATGGTAACTTCTCATTTGTGTCTTCCCATTCAAACTTTGATGATTTTTATTGAACCTCCGTGTCATGAATCACGTCTCTTGGTTCCTCTATTGGACAAATTGTGCCTTTTAGATTGTTTTGCAAATCAAAGAAAAATTTAGCAGTTTCATGGTTGGAATCATCCTTGATCAATCGTCTCTTCTATAGGCATTCTCGAGTGACCATGCCATCACAAATTGATAAGATAATACCATATACATGAATTGAATTGCTGCAAAATAACTCAAAATAACTCAAAATATCAAACCAGGGTGGATGTTTAATGGGAGTTGGTTTCTTAATGATGGAAACTCCATTGGTTGTTGAATTCCCTTCAATATGTGCAATGTACTTGGAGTATCAATGATCCCAACTCTTGGAACTTCAAGTGACACATATTTTTGAATTTCAAATGGCCTAATTGTTGGAATGTCAAAGGACATGTCTTTACCAAAGGTCACATCTATTGGTTCTTCAAAAGACATATTTCTTGAATCTTCAACTTGAAGTAACATGTTTATTGGATTATCCTGCACAACAAAAGAAAGAATAGGAGTAGGATTAGATAAAATATGTTATTTACCCCCCATTTTCCTTTTCCTTTTTGCTCTCAGATTCAAACTTTTCAATTTTCTCATTTTCAACTATCTCCAAGCTTATTTGTTTCTCACGCAAAATTTCTCTTTCCACTTCCTTCATGGTTTTAGTTTTCTCTCATTCCTCTATACGTGATTTGATGATAACTTGGCATTAATGGACTTGATTTGGGCACATTGGAACCAACGTGATCTTTCTCCCTTAGTGTTTGAATGAATACTTATTGGAGAACCCATCATGCAATGCTCGTTTATCAAACTGCCATGGATGTCCGAGGAGAATATGGCTAGAATTCATGGAAACAACATCACACAAGACCTCATCTTCATATTTCCCAATTGAAAATGACACAAGTACTTTCTCTATGACTTCTAACTCTTCAACTTCATTAAATCCTTGCAAAACACATGGACTGGATGTTTGGATATTATAAGCCCCAACTTCTCGACCATGTATGTTCTTGCAAGATTTGCACAACTTCCACCATCAATGGTTATAAGGCATACTTTATCTCCCACGTGACATTTTGTATGGAAGATATTCTCTCTCTGTTCATCTTCTTGACTTTGAATGTTCAAAGTCCTTTTGACTACAAATATGTTGGATGGAAGAGACATGTTAGCAAATAAGGAAAAAAGGAAATGTGTATAAGACCTTACCAATAATACTCTCACAAAGCCTCACGAGTTAACTCTAAGAAAACTTGAATGTCACTCAATCTGCTCGTGTTTGCGCTCTAGGACTTTAAGGCTTTTACTAGTCTTCTTCTGATCTCACACGCTCAAGCCTTTTTCCTCTCAATTATTCTTTATCCCAAGTTCTAAATGACTTTACTCAAAACTGTATAAAGTAAATTGTACTTATTGTGCGTCAGCTGCAAAAGGGTTAGTAGGAATGGAAAAACAAAATATAATAAAAATGGTGGTTTAGAGATAGAAAGAAGAGAATAAAGGGGTTACTTACACAAAGTCATTTCACAACCTTCTATCACCACAATCAATTAAAAAGGCTTACTAGAATGTCTTGGTGATGAGACTTGTTGTTGTGTGTTTTTCAACTTCTTTGCTGACTTTTGATTTTCTTTCACTTGCACTTCACTTGCACTTCTTTTTGTATTTTTTGTTGTTGTTGTTGTTGTTGCACATTGCTTCTTCCACCAAAGCTCTGATACCACTTGATGTAAGGTGATTCTACCTTGTTGATTGATTGTGGATCTAGAAAGAAAGCAAAACAACATACATATGTGAATGGCTCAAATAGATGGTTTAGGTGGTAGATGTAAAGGTGAAATGGTATGTTATTTAATAAATAAGAGATGGTAGCTGAAGATGATTGTTATTTAATAAATAAGAGATGGTAGCTGAAGATGATTGTTAGGGCTATGGTATAGTTGATGAAACAATGGAATGTTGAAGAGGATAATATCTTAGAAGTGACCAAGGAAAAACCAGTGCTACAGAGAGCAAACCCAGCCACCACTTGATGTAAGGTGATTCTACCTTGTTGATTGATTGTGGATCTAGAAAGAAAGCAAAACAACATACATAAGTGAATGGCTCAAATAGATGGTTTAGGTGGTAGATGTAAAGGTGAAATGGTATGTTATTTAATAAATAAGAGATGGTAGCTGAAGATGATTGTTAGGGCTATGGTATAGTTGATGAAACAATGGAATGTTGAAGAGGATAATATCTGCAAGGAAAAACCAGTGCTACAGAGAGCAAACCCAGCCTTACAAATCCCTTATAAGGGGTGGTAATAAGGACTTCGACCCACTATCTATATAGAGATAAGAACCACAAGTATCAAAGGGAAAGGGGTTGACGCCACAAGTAATTTGAATTACTTGATAAGTCGATAAAAGTCACAAATACTTAAGCAAAGAGAATAATCTCACTTAAATTGATTAAAAAATGTTCTGTTACAAATGAAATAGGAAAGCCTATTTATAGAGTTTTAAAGGGGTATGACTGAATGGGTACATAATGGTTTGGCCAACCCTTGTGCCTTCCTCAAAGAAATTATTTAATACATAATTAACATGAATAAATAGGTGATGGTTCGGTTGCAATGTAGGAACATGTCTTTATGGTTGAATATCACTTGTATTCTTTCAAGTTGGCGCCAAGTGGAGTCACACGCCTTGCACATGGTTTTATGGTCATATGGCATGCACATGGGTGATCTAGAGAACCTTGTAGAGCAGTCTTGTGCACATGATAAATGTTGGCCACGTGCAACATCATGGACGTGCATGGGTCTCCCTCCAAGCTTGCTTGAGTGGGTAGCTAGTTAGCAAGCAAGGGTTGGTTCGATTGTGAGCTGTATATGTCTTCTAAATTATCCACTAAGCTATTTACGAGTTGTATATGTCTTCCAAATGCTCCACTAAGTTGTTTGTGAGCTGTATATGTCTTCCAAATGCTCCACTAAGCTGTTTGTAAGCTGTATATGTCTTTTAAATGCTCCACTAAGCTGTCCCAACGTGTGTCATACTATAATGTACCTTTTTCCTTCTTTTTCTTGATTGTAAACGCCATAAATGGATTCATGAGGGTGGAAATGCATCAGGTGTGAACATGGCTCTTCATTTGGTTGTAAATCCCGTATAAATCTTCAGCCTGCACTGTCTTCAGTAATCTAGGCATATCTCGAGGTCCCAATATCGGATTGATACGATTCAAAGTGCGTTGGAAAGATAAGAGACAGGGAATTAAATTTTAAGAAGACTTCATCTCTCATATATGCTTTTAACATGTTCAAAAGTGGCGATCAATATGACTAACGTGCACTGTCCATTGGATTGCCTTGAATGTACCTTGCACTAAATACAAAATGTATATAAGTTACAATGCCCAAAGGTAATGAATAAGTAATAAGTAACATTCTAATGTAACACATGATTCCATGGCTAATATAATAATGCAATTGATATGATAACATAAGTAAGGAATGTGTAACATATGTATGAAATAAGCTAATTAAAGATGTGACATGAATGATAAGTATGATGACATGATATGTAAATGATATGCAAACATAATAAATGAATCTAAAACATATGTAAACATAATATAAAGCTAAGTAAAGATGTGGAAACGTATGTTATGCATGAAAATCATAGAATATGCAAGTGAATGATAACACATGATTATTCAAGCATAGTTTAAGATGCAAATGTATGCTCATAATAATATATAGTGCATAAATGAGTAAATATAAAATAAAGTAAGGAAGAACTCCCTTATATTGAGAATTAGGGATCTATAATGATGTGAGTATGTCATGCAGAAAGTTGGTGCTAGTCAGGATCACATCACTGGTGATAGAGAAATGCAAGATTGTGTTCGATTGATCACTACGGTTGTGCTTACTTTTGTGATCATTTGTTGTTGTATTCTGGGAGACTGACGTCCAACGTTACTCAAAGCACCTAGGAGAGGACGAATCTGTCTAAGGAAACTGTTTTACATGTCTCAACAAAAATCCTTCTTCGGTTTATCTTAGTCTGCTCATCTGATTTCGTGTCTACGCATGAGTAACAAGTTTCATTTTTCTATTTTAATTATTTATAATTGTTTTGCTCCGTTCGATTATATAATATTATTTATTTATTATTTTTATTTTTATCTCAAATTAACATTTTTTCTAACACAAAATATGATGATAGGCTTATAGTATTCGGCGCCATCATTGTCTTCATTGGCATGCCTTGGCTATGTTGTTGACCATATATAATATGATCTCATTCACCCTCACTCGCATATTCTGTCAAAGATGTTTGAGTGCTTTGCATTGCTTCTTATGAACCTCCAACTCAATTCGACCGAGTCTCCGTTAAAGCATGAAATGGAGGATACAAACCAAAACTGGTTTTAGATGTAAAATAATCGGCAGAAGCAGAAGACAAAGATGTTGATGATGATTTCTTGGTCATTGTGAATCTGGAATTTCCTTATTCCTATTCTTTCCTATCATATAATGTCGTTAAATATTGTTTTCCATTTGCTTTATAATTCTAGAGGTAGGGAGAAATGTCAAAATCAAGGTTAGCAGGTGTAATCTCGTAATACATAGAGATCGATAAATGACGCTGATTCCATTGCTCAATGTAGACAACACATTTCCTTAATTTATTGTCTTTATGCTTCCCACGCGTATCAATTCTATGGAGCGCGTTCATATCAAATATTTGCGTAAGAATCGGTTGATGAGACTCAAATTGTAGCAACACTTTATCTGTGGCATGCATCTAAACAATCACAAAGTGTAACATAGGCGTAACAGTACACCACAACTCCGATCCTTCAAAAAATTCCGGTGGAGTAACTGGTAAATCTCGTCGTCATAATATAGGATCCAAGAAAACTGTAATAATTAATAATAAAAGTTAGTATAAATAAAGTGAAAAAATTAATTAAATTTTAGTAATTAAAAAATTAATATTTACCTTGTGTCGATCAACGATATCGATTCTCATTCGTATATCTTTTTTAGTTGCACCTGAAAACTTGGTCTCAGTAATTTTATGTCGTCATCTACATAATATAAAAATTAAAAATTAAAAAAATCTCAAAAAAATAAATTTAAAATTTTACTAAAAAATAATGTTAAAAAATTACCTTGCAGCGAGAAGAAACTCAACCGGGGCTGTTTTAATTGGCATAAAAATGAAAATTGGTCTCACGCCCACGATTGTAGTAGGACTAGAAAACTTGCTACATGCTTTTTTTGACCCCGTTCGACGATTGTAGCATTGCAAAGTTCTAGTATAAAAAATACAAAATGCTTAGCCTTAACTAGTGTTGCGTCACTCATTAAAATTCTCCAAGAAGATACTAAATGTGCTCTAAATTACCAAATTTATCCGGTAACAATATCCCTCCAATCAATTGAAGCAGATACGCTCCGGCTGTAAAAATGACCTCATCCTCGGTAGAGTAGTTTGTCATATTAAATTCAGACTTCAACCAAGTGATGCGTATCCGAAACCCCTCTAAAACCTCTTATGGTGGCATCTTTTCATTTTGTGAACAAATTTGAATCGATCGGAACTGTTGTGCCTCACTTTCAACGCACCATTAACAGGAATCCCGAGTTGGTTAGCGACATTTTCCAATATAATTGTCATTTCAGCACTTAAAAAAATGAAAAGTATACGTCTCAAGTTCAACGTTTAGTCAAAGCCATAATTAATGTTGGTTCACCTTAAACAACGCGAAAATTTCGTTGAATACAACTTGGATTGTTATAAATATATAATAATTCGCTTATGCGAATCTATAAGAGTAATTCCTCATTGATGAATGCCTCGTTCTTCTTCCGGATCGAGCTCGAGCAAAAAATATAGACATCACCGAAGCGTAACATTTTATCGTAGGTAGACATTTTTCAAAAATTTTCAATATTTTTCGAATCTTTCTCAATTTTTTCTTAACAAAACACAATAAAAAAAAACATAAACCGCAAACCCAACGGCCATAAACGACTAATTTTTTCAAAATTTCCACTAAACCAATGAGTTCCATGATAACTGTTATAATCTCACTGTTGCAGTTACCCATAGTGTACCGACTACAAATGGCTATTTTTTTAAAATTCAAGATAAGCTCATTACCTCAACATGAAGATTTAGTTTTAAAAAAATACTTAATGAACTTAAAAATGAAGATTTAGTTTTAAAAAAAATAAAATACTTAATGAATTTAAAAAAAAATAATTAAATTCTGAATAGACTCATCATTTTAACGTGAAGAGTCTTAATAAACATATTAAAATATTAACCTAAATAGAATCTACATACCTGATACTAATAAAAATATTTAAAAAAATCGCTACCTCAACATGACAAATTTACTGTTTACTGTAAGATATTAGATCGCAAATTGAATTCTCTACTAACCCATTGGACTAAATAATTTACCCGCATGGTATTTGAAAAAAAAAACCCATTACAACTAGTAAGGCACCATCAATTTTCAATTTGCATTTGATTTGACCCACACCAGTTCTTCCGGCACTCGGCCAACATGTCCATGTAGAACTGACACTTGCTGATTTCGTTTCCATAGCTGTTCAGGCACTACAAGTAACAGAATAATACAAGAACATCAGTATACCATTATCGCTAGACTCAAATAAAATTTTATAACTTGACGAATCAGCAGTCGTGGCATTAGTGTAAAACTCTAAAACCATGGCTTAACCACTTAATTTTAAAACTTGAACCAGATCATTGCAAATCAAGAAACCGCACTAGGAAAATCGTCATTCCAGGAAAATCTATTAATCTACCAGAATATGGGAATCGTGCTTTTGAGTTTTTTATGCAAGTTCCCCGTCCAACACAGAATGCAAAATTTACCAACCAATATCATGCATACTAGCACGATGAATCAGTAATGGTGGCATCTACCACTAGTGTAGAACTCGGAACCAAAACGATGATTTAACCTACTTTCTCGAAAACAGAGACAAGAGTACTTTTCATTCGAAATCAACTAAATGATATTAGGCCAGCCAACACAGTAAACCTGGCAGATTATGGGATTTGTGCTTTTAATTTGAGGTTTTAGTCAGCCATAGCATGTGAAACTTATAAACATTTTTAGCAAACTACTGAACTATCAAGTAATCACATACGTCTTGGAATGCCTTGGTGTGGATGCTGCATGCATCAGAGGCAGAAAAACTATTGGTGGCGGCTGCTGATGCAGGGGCAGCTGTAGCCTCAGAAGCAACGGTTTCATGTTGAATAGTACGAGGACCCATCACGGCATCCACAGCCCTGTGAGCCACAGCACTTCCAGTTCCAAAAGCCATACCTGTAACATGGAGATAAAGATGAAAACAATTAATGAATATCGGGCAAGGAACCATAACAAACCAACCCGAGGCATAAATAATAAGTAAACCATCTCAGAAGGATTATTCACATACCCTGAGCTATGGTTGAGCCTATTCCTCCGAGCATGGATCCACCTCCACTCTTAGCAGGAGCAGGGGGAGGAGCATGATGAGCTGCAGCAATAAGAATTAAATGGAATTAAACATGGCAGCCAATTGAAGAGATAACTACTACTAAACTAACTACTTATCCAAAGGGAGAAAAAACAATGTTAATAAATCGATATAACCATAATCTAAATATAAAAACCCAAATCACCCGGTTGAGGTGGTGGGCTGCGAGCAGGAACTGGGCGAGGGGCAGGGCGAGAAGCAGACCTTCCTGTAAAACAATAAGAACAAATAAAACACCCCAAAAACTGAAATGACAAAGCTGCTCTAAATTTCAAACATCGAAATGTTTCAAGAACAAGAGAAAATATAACAAATAAGAGACAAGCACAAAGAAAGAAATTCTTTGAATAACCAAAATTAAAGCAAAACCTAGAATATAACTAATCACGCAAAATAAGCTTTAATCAAAGAACAAAGACTAACTAACCCTAGAAATCAGGTTAAATTAGATGTGGGTTATACATAACTAAACACAGAAAACGAAGTAAAAAACCAAAAAATAAATTTGGGAATTAATAGATCTTAAATGAAAGGAATGAGATGAGAAAAACTAACCAGAGCTACGGCGAGGCATGCTGGATGTAGGCGAATCGATGAAGCTGTGACTAATCTCAAGGAAATTTCTGGAATTAGGGTTTTAAGTCTAAGAATCCCAATAAAAATCAAACTCCTAAAGCATCGGAAATGCCTATTTATAAATCTGAGACATAAAGATTGAAGACTGGTGTTTGGTTTTTACCAACACGTGGCAGAACATGATTGGGCATACTAACTACTAATTAAAAGTAAATAGTAATTACAACTAATTAATACGTAAAAGCAATAATATCTAATTAATTAATTAATTAATTAAATTCTCCAGATCTGTTTCCTTCCCAAGTAAACACAATACATTTAACAAAAAATTGAAGGGAAAAAAAGCATATTGTTCTCCTCCAAAACCCTAGGGTTCATAACAAATTCTTCAGATCTTTGATCTTTTTCATCCATCGATTGATCGTTGAAAGTCAATGGCTGAAGAATCAGCATCGACGCAGCCTCAATCATCGGTGGCTCCATTGGGATCTTCCGTTATACCGATAGTGAACAAGCTACAGGACATCTTCGCTCAGCTTGGTAGCCAGTCCACCATAGAGTTGCCGCAGGTGGCGGTGGTTGGAAGCCAGAGTAGTGGTAAGTCCAGCGTGCTTGAGTCTCTCGTTGGCCGCGACTTCCTGCCTCGAGGTTCTGATATCTGCACGCGCCGTCCGCTAGTCCTTCAGCTCCTCCAGACCAAGCTTAAGCCTGATGGTTCCGAGGAGGAGTATGGCGAGTTTCTTCACTTGCCTGGAAAACGCTTCTATGACTTCTCGGAGATTCGAAGGGAGATTCAGGTTCTGTGCTGCTTGCTTTTTATGATTGAGAATTATGTAGTTACGCATTTTATTATTCGATTCAAAAAAACTGTTAGGCGTTTGTGAATTTTCCCTTGCTGACTTGTTGCTTAAGCACGATGAACATTATTAGATAAATTTTAAAGCGCGACAGATATTTGTTATATAAACGTGACACAATTAAGAGACAGGAGCAGCTGGGCAATAAGTTGTGATTGGGGAAATTGGGGGCTTGCAAAAAGGAGTAATTAGAGCTTCTAGGCCTTACAGTGAGCAGAATAGAGTCATTTAATTTGTGCGCTCTTCCCTAATGATCTTAGCTAGATTTCTTGTCTATTCCGTTCGCTCTTGGAAAAACTCTACCCTGTTTTTGCTTGCACGCTATGATCTGTTTCATGAGAGCTAGAAAGAATGTTTACAATTTGTGGTGATGAGGTTCTTCTTTTTAAGTATTAAAAAAATGAAAAAAAAATGTCCTGCTAAATAAAATCTCATCTGATTGCAGGCTGAGACAGATAGGGAGGCTGGAGGAAACAAAGGTGTCTCAGACAAGCAGATTCGACTTAAGATTTTCTCACCAAATGTTCTCGATATCACTCTTGTGGATTTGCCTGGAATCACAAAAGTTCCTGTAGGCGACCAACCCTCTGACATTGAAGCTCGAATTAGAACCATGATCATGTCGTATATTAAACAGCCAAGCTGTCTGATTCTGGCTGTTACTCCGGCAAATTCAGATTTAGCAAACTCTGATGCTCTTCAACTTGCTGGAAATGCCGACCCTGATGGTACTTCTACTAGTAAAACCCACTTCTGCTTGAGCTCCTATTGTTGTTCGTTTAATTAAATAACTTTGATAATTTTCTTCTGGCAGGTTGTAGAACCATTGGGGTTATTACAAAGGTGCACCTTTTAACATGAAAATCTCATTTCAAATTATAGCATTGCCTATACACAAGTTATTTTAAATTTCTGACTAGTTTTGGCTTATTTGCAATTTTGCATATGAATCAGTTGGATATAATGGACAGAGGTACTGATGCTCGTAACTTGCTGCTTGGAAAAGTGATTCCCCTTCGACTTGGTTACATAGGTGTTGTGAATCGTAGTCAGGAGGTAAGAGTGTAACCTAACAGAATTGAAGATATTAATGGTTTTAAAAATGCCATTTTAAGCAAATAATTACGGAGTACCTTGTTAATGGGATGATGTATCATTTTTAGGTTTCTTAAGTATTTTGCAGTAGTCACTATTTTGAGATGCTCTAGTGGCATTTTGGCCTTTCTTCATGATGGTCCTATCAGACATAAAGTAATCTTTTCATGCTATTTTATGTGGAGAGATTGTCCTGCCCATTTGCACTTCCTGCCGTCTGTTTTGCATGGTTAGAAATGATCATAGCTTTCTCTAGCAATCCTGCTGAACTCATATGTTCGTGGATGGATTTAATGCCTCATTCGGAAATCTGGACCTTTGTTCCCAGGGTTATATTGTGGTCGGTTTGGAAATTAAGGAATGCAGTAATTTTTGAAAAGGGGAAGGTAGATCCTTGTCACTTATTTTTATCGCAATATAGATTGGCTGCGTGGTTTCTTGCGAAGTTTCCAAAGGTGAATATTCCTTTTGATTGTCTTGTGGGAGATCCATCCTTGGCTGATACTTGGCAGAGCAGCAAGGTTTGTCCAGCACCTATTGTTTGGTCTCCCCCACTGAGGGATTTTTTTAAAGTTAACGATGATGGTGCGATGAACATGGACTGGTCTAGAGGTGGTATGGGAGGTCTACTCCGTAATTCAGAGGGCTTGGTTCTGGGTACCTTCTCAGAGCAAGTTGGGCTTGGTCCTCCTATTTTGGCAGAGCTACTGGCAGTTAAGGCGGGGTTGAGCTTATTCTTTGAATTGGGTTGGTGCTCTAAGGGTAGATTGATTGTGGAATGTGACTGTTAATTCTTTGGATTGTTTAAAAAACCCTGGTGCTTGTCCTGGCCTATTTGCTGCTTTAGTCAAGGAAATTGTTGCAATCGTTTTAGAGCGAAGCGTAATAGTGAAACACATTCAGAGATGTGCAAACTGAGAGGCGGATGAATTAGCAAAGTTAGGAATTGGATAGATTTTTCTGTTGTTTCCTAGGTTCTGGTTGTGCTTATAATTTTATAGGCTTGATTGTTGATTTGGCCTTGATGGGATCTTTGTATCTCTTGTATTTTCTGTTGGAGTTTTAATAAATTTGAGGCACTCTTTTCCTCCTTCCAATGTTCATTGGGATACTTTCTGGTAATTCAATGGATATGAAGAGGGGTTTTAATGAGTCCTCCCCTTATAAAAAAACCATAGCTTTCTTCTTGTTGACTTCTTTTTTAATGGTCAGCCATATTTTAGCAATTAGATGTACGATGTATGCAAAAGCACTGATATATGATAGGTACTACTGCCTGAAAAACCCTTTTTTTACCTCCAAAATAGCAATAAAAATGAATTAAGGCTTAGCAAATTATCATTTTTTTTATTCTAGACGACTTCATTTTTTTCTATTGTAAATCATATACTGCTTATCAGGTAGCTTACTTTCCTATTGTGCTAATAGTTTCATTGCATATCTAAACAGGATATTTTAATGAACCGGAGTATCAAGGATGCCCTTGTTGCAGAGGAAAAGTTCTTCCGGAGTCGTCCAGTATGGATGCGCCAACCTTTAGCAATTGTTCATGGTTTGATACAGTTTCCATCTCAATTTGCTTATTTCTTTTTGCTATAGGTTTATAATGGTCTTGCCGATCGATGTGGTGTGACTCAGGTGGCAAAGAAGTTGAACCAGGTAAAGTATTTGGAACATGAAGTTTCCGAATTATGGAGTATAAATCTCAGTTTTGAATGTCCATGTTTTGTTAGTGCTTGTGTGTTCTATTACTATTACTTATCCTATTAATCCTCTTTCTTCATGCTAGGCATTTGGTGGGAACCAATGTAAACTTGCATGTCTACTCTATCTAGACTGTAGACTTTAGAGTTATTCTTGAGGCTGAGTCATATCTGGAGCATTCCTACTTTCCTATGGTCTTTGATCTGATTCAAGCACCTTGATGCTTATAGGAACTATTGAAGGTTTTATGCTAGTTTGGGACTTTATTTTATTTATTTTTATTTTTTTTGCAATTCTAGTTCAGTCTTGTGACCCAGTTGTGTATGACTAGAGACGTATAACTTTGATAGGGGGAATGTCTCTATTTTTTTTATCTCATTGCCATTGGTGAATCTTTCTATGCTGCTCCAATGTAGATTTTAGTGCAACATATCAAGACAATACTTCCTGGACTGAAATCACGCATTAGTTCTGCATTGGTGTCTCTGGCAAAGGAGCATGCAAGCTATGGAGAAATCACAGAATCAAAGGCATGCATCTTTATTTTTCTACCACAAACTTGGTTGAGAAAAGTATCTGAAACTATTTTCTCATGACGATTATGATTTTAAAATCTGTAGGCTGGTCAAGGAGCTCTTCTTCTGAATATTCTTTCAAAGTACTGTGAAGGTAAATGGTTTGCTTGGCTGTCAAATTTTCTTATTAATATTGTTAAACACTTATGGTGTACATTCTAGTATATTGGCACTGATGCCATAAATCAACGCTTTGTTTGAAACAGCTTTCTCATCAATGGTAGAGGGGAAAAATGAAGAAATGTCTACATCTGAGCTGTCTGGTGGAGCAAGGATTCACTATATTTTCCAATCAATCTTTGTCAAGAGCTTAGAGGTGTGTAGATTGAGATTTGTGCCTTGATATTTTCATGCTTTTCACTCTTAAGAATTTGTAGTTAGCTGGATTTGTTTTCCGTTCAATGTTAGAGGTTCCTTCTGTTTTTACGCATCTCTTTATCTTTAGGGTGTTTCTTCACGTCATTGTACAATAGTTGGTCCTTGATTATTTTATTTATATCATTGTACAATATTATTGGTCATTAATTACTATATTATGTAATTAACATTTCTGTGGGATCTGTGATGTGTGCATTTCACTTTGGTAATTACATGCTCTTTTCAGAGACAGGATTAAAAATTTTGACAACCTTACAAAAATAAATGGTTATCTGATTTCTTGATATTGATGAGATTAATTTCTCACCTTCCCTCTATTCTGGTAGTAAAATAAAACCTTCATATCTTTTACGTATCGATGCTGCTTCATTTAGAGCACAAACAAACATCGGCAAGAGTCATACATTACAACCTAGAAATTGTTGATAGATAGACATGCTCTATACAGTTGCTTTTTATGTACATAGTTATTCTTGGTGCTGATTTTGAGTTTTTGTTAACTGATTTGTTTTACAGGATGTTGATCCTTGTGAAGACTTGAGTGATGATGACATTCGAACTGCCATTCAGAATGCAACTGGTCCTCGATGTGCACTATTTGTGCCAGAAGTAGGTTCAAGTGGCTTCTAATTTAATTGGTTAAGCTATGATTTTTTTTAAAATGCAAACCTTGATAGTTTTTTTCAAGGTTTTACTTTGAATTACTTTATATTTAGCCTAGTGTTATAATTCAACCTTTATGTGTAGGTCCCATTTGAAGTACTTGTTCGAAGACAGATAGCACGTCTACTAGATCCAAGCCTTCAATGTGCCAGGTTCATATATGATGAGTTAATAAAGGTGATTTAATCTTCCATCCTGTCATTGTAGTTTCAAATCTCTATCATTGGCAATCTAAGTTTTCTAATAGAATTGTTCTCTTTCCAGATAAGCCATCGCTGTATGGTGAATGAACTGCAGCGATTTCCTGTTCTGAGAAAGCATATGGACCAAGTGATTGGGAATTTTCTTCGAGAAGGCCTTGAGCCGTCTGAGACAATGATAGGTCATATTATTGAAATGGAGGTAGGCCTGTGCTATTGGGACTTTTATATTATTTTATGTTTTGATTCCTAATTCTATTACAAAATATAAACTTGGTACCGTGAATGTGCAAAACTTTTATGTGCCATTTTTGAAATATGCCATTTTTTGCAGATGGATTACATAAATACTTCACACCCGAATTTTATTGGTGGAAGCAAGGCCGTAGAGCTTGCCAATCAGCAGATCAGGAATTCCAGGGTTGCTTTGCCTATATCTAGATCAAAGGTAGATCTATACCGCAAGTCATTTCTCTGGTGCTTTTGCTACTATTAATCTTAATTTCTCTTGATTTTTCATTCTTCGGTTTCTTTGATTTAATCAGGATGGATTAGAGACAGATAAAGCACCTAATTCTGAAAGAAGTGTTAAATCTCGGGCTATTATTGCTAGACAAGTTAATGGAATTGTGGCTGATCAGGCATGAAAATTGTGTTTCTGCTGCACTATATATGCTTTCCTTCCTTGCCGTTCCCTTTTCCTTTTCCATTTTTTTCTCCTTCATCCTTCAATTATTGACGATAAATAACCTGCAACATTTTACTCCGTTTGAGTGCAGGGAGTCCGTCCTGTTCCAGATGTTGAAAAAGTTCCTTCCACTGGTACCGCATTTTAGGCTGTCATTTTGATTTCTTATATGATATTCTGATGTTCCATTTGTGATTGTTGTCTAACAAGAAGGCCAATATTGATGGTTTTTCCCCTGCCCCCTTTTCTTTTGTCTAGGGGATTTCTGATCAGAATTTTTGGGTTTTTGATAGCACTCAGCGTGTTTTGATGTAATTATCAAGCAGCATAAAAGTAAAATGTTTATTATATGTGGGGGATTATCAGGTACAAGTGGTTCAACTTGGGGTATTTCATCAATATTTGGTGGCAGTGATAACCGTTCATCAGTGAAAGAGAGCTCAACAAACAAGCAACATAGTGAACCTGTCCATGACATGGAGCAGGCCTTGTCCATGATCCATTTGAGAGAGGTGCATGCACATCAGATAACCCCGCAAGGTTCCAGTACCAAATTAAAAAAATATGAGTATTCGTTTTTGACAAGCGCTTTTTCCTTTCAGCCCCCATCTGTCTTGAGGCCTTCAGAAGACCGTTCAGAAACCGAAGCTATTGAAATTGCTATCACCAAATTGCTCTTAAGATCATACTACGACATTGTTAGGAAGAATATAGAGGA
Organism: Hibiscus syriacus; assembly: GCF_006381635.1. Taxonomy (NCBI): domain Eukaryota; kingdom Viridiplantae; phylum Streptophyta; class Magnoliopsida; order Malvales; family Malvaceae; genus Hibiscus; species Hibiscus syriacus. The sequence goes on along the minus strand of NW_024062900.1, from coordinate 15,816,483 downwards.
TTCTGTGCCTAAAGCAATTATGCACTTCTTGGTAAGTTTTAAACCAAATAGGTTTTCTAATTAAGTTTACTTTTGCCTTATTCTGTTTGATCTATGTTCACATCATAGGTCTTGAAATTTTGGAAAACATTGTAGTGCTCTAGTTAGGAAATTGTAGATCCTTCTAGGCAAATTAATTTCCTTTTTTGCCTCACCTAAGTCTATCAACTATGTGGATTGAGCTAAACAATATTTGGTGACGCTTCAATTTCCATTCTCCACTATTTTTATGGATAGAATCTTACATCATGAACGCTCAACAAGATTCTCTTTTTGTGGACTGTTGATGTGTTTTAGTTGTGGTAGGACAGGCGTACATTTCATGATTGTTGTATCTCGTTTTACTTGTACATTTAGAACATGGATCTTCCGGTCAGAAAGTTTAATCGAGATTTAAGAGGTTGTGGTCCAATATTGTTTTGTTAAGCGGTAACAGTATATTTGTGGTCCAAGATTTAACAGCCGTATATATTTAATTTATTGAAATCTGAAACTGTTGCAAGTCTTGTAAGTACAAGCCTTGTATTCCTAGTTCTTACCAATAGTTTGTGGTCCAATATTGCTTTGTTAAGCGGCAACAACATATATGAATATTGATCTGTTTGTTGATAATGTCTATATCCAGGTAAACCACACAAAACGAGAACTTCACAATATCTTTATCAAAAAGCTTTACAGGTGATGCAGAGCTCTGCGTATTGGCTTGATTAAAATTATTTGTACTTTTTGATTATGGCATTGTTTGACTGTGGAGCATTCTGTACGTCTTTATGATCCAAAAACAGAGAGAACCTGTTTGAAGAAATGTTACAGGAACCTGATGAGATAGCTTCTAAGAGAAAACGTACTCGAGAAACACTCCGAGTTCTTCAACAGGCATTCAGGGTACGTTCTCTTTACTGCATATCATCGTATCATAATCTCTACAGCGATCACAAGTTTTCATTTGTTTGTCGAAAGAACAAATGACAAATGTCTTTTTCCATGCCTACATGCATGAAAATATGTCATCAATTACCTTACGCATGGAGCAATGTTTATCGGTTTTGTTTTTGATACTTTTTTAAAATCCTTTTGGATAGACATTGGACGAATTGCCATTGGAAGCTGAAACAGTTGAGAGGGGTGGATACAGTTTGGCTTCTGATCCGACTGGCCTGCCAAAGATTCATGGACTACCATCATCAATTTATTCCACTAGTGGTTCAAACGACTCCTATATGGCTTCTCCTAAAAACCCAACGTCTCGCAAGTCATCTCACTCCGGTGAACTATCGACGCACTCATACGGTAATACCGATTCAAATGGAAATGGGGGTAGTTACATGCCGGGCCTCTATCCGACCTTTGATTTCTAAGATGAATGAATATGTAAGCGTGCATTTTGGTTCAAGTTTCATCAAATCCAGAGGCATTATATTCATTTGATTGCTCAGTATAGTTTCTCCCTCGAAGTCCCCTCCGACCGAAGTCGGTGAATCATTATGTTGATTTTACCATCATCATTATATGTCTGCAAGTCGGCTATCATAAATAGCGTTATAATTGCGTTGTTTATAGTTACAGGAAGAACAATGGGTGTGAAAACCCTGTTTTTTAGGGGGGGTCAAAAACAATGGTTTTTACCTCTCTAACTATTCTTTCTGCAATCCCTTATTTTTATTTTTTTTTCTATCATAGTTGTTGACGTGAGCAAGGAGTACCCGAACTTTTTTCTTTTCAAAATCATAGTTAATATTTAGTTTAAGTTTCAATTTGATACGTGTCGTTAAAAGAATATTACTGATGTGGTATTTTTTATTTTTTCCGATGATGATGTGGCATTATTTTTCAGTGACGTCAATATCACGTTAAGTTTTTAACAATGAGATATCAAAATGAAATCTATATTAAATGTTAAATATGGTTTTAAAAAAAATAAAATTTAAGTATCAAAATAGAATAAAAATAATAATTTAGATAATAAACTTATAATTTGTCCAAAGGAAATTAACTCTATTTTTTTAAAAAATAAAAATTTAAAATTTAATGAAAGCTATGACGGCGTAGTATAATATTTCTAGATCTGCGTCCTCTTATATCAACACATTTAGGGATTGGTTTTGTGACTAGGGATAGCAACGGGCCGGGTATTGGTTTTCGTCTTCGTTTAAAAAATTTGTATCCATCTCTGTTTAAAAAATCGTGGGGATTTAAACGGGGATTCCCATCGGGTAATCGGGAAAAACCGCGGGGAAACGGGTATTTCCGTTTAGCATAAACGGTTATTTAAATGGGTATCGGTCCGGGTATATATATTTAAATTAAATATAATATATATATATATATTAATTTAAATTAAATTTATTAATATTATATATAATATATATAAAATAATTATTTTTAATATTTATCGGGACGGGTAATCGGTGCGGAGATTACCAAACCCGTCCTTGTCCCCGTCCCCGTTTATCATCCCTGAACCCGACCCGTTTAATTCGATTTTCAATTTTTCCCGTCGGATTCGAGTTTTTATGCCATCCCTATTTGTGACCTACGCGCATCTGGTGATATTTGGAATTGTTGCCTTATCGGAAAGTTTGCCGTTTGAGTTTTTAATCGTAAAAAATAAATCCTTATTTTAATGACTAAGATAAGAGATTATTATCTATAAATGATTATAGTTTTTATATCTTTTTACAATATTCATCATAAATGAATGTACAATATATGCTAGTATTCTCTATCAAGTCAATTAATTATTCATATAAATGATTATAAAGCAATATATTATAAAAATATAAGTGATGATTTATACTCATTATTAAAATCTTTTAGCAATATTTTGTCGATAGTCATTATTTTTTTTATATATCATATATTTATTTTGATTTTTAATAATTTTGTCTTTATGACGTTTTTTCTATCTTTTGAAAAGGTTTCGGTCATTATTTTTGTTTATATTTTTTCTCATAGTTAGATTTGACATGTGTTCGCAGTCGGTTAACCGTACCGTTTAGTCTAAATAGTTTGGTTAATTGTTATAATGATTACTGAATTTTACTAACCATTAAGAAACGGTTAACCGATAACAGTTAACCGTTGCTAAGGGTTCGGTTACACAAGTTAACCTGTAACCTATTACAATTTTTTTCACATTTTTACTTCTTAATTTTTTAAAGAAATACATATTGACACTACATAGTACTTGATACATATACATACTACATTTGCATATTTTTATATTAGTTTAAAGTTCCAACACACACAAAATATGTAATTAATCATACTGTAAATTTAAGCACATATCAATTAACAATAGTCCAAAACACAATCAAAGTTTAAAATATAAATCTTTACTAAACATAAAATAAACATGATAACTTCTATGATGTAGTACCACAAGCCACAAAAAATTAAATTTAATATAAAATCACCGATACCCAAGGTCTTCATTGACTTCCTCCGAAATGAAATTATTCTTATCAATCTTGAAGCAAGATTTTTTCTTTTTAATGTGTTTTATTGTTTTTCTTGTCAACTAAAATATAAAATATATATTTTTAAATTTAATAAATAATTAAAAATAAAATATCGATAATAATAAAGTAGTTTGAAATTTTGAACTTACCTTTTCGTAACAGTTGTAACTCAATTTGCAGCACCCCTAATTCAATTTGTAGCTCTCAATTTGCAAGTTGAATTTGTCAGCATAAATAATTAGGATGATAGTTTGTTATATATATATATATAATAAATAAACCAAGAAAGAAAAATAAAAGAACGAGTCTCTTAAATTAATTTGACATAGAATTGCTTTAAAGAAAATATAGTTAATTATAAAATCAACCATCAATTTTTACTAGGATTTGTAAAGCGATCTTTAAAATTTATATTTATAATTTAATAACGGTTAACCATTTTATCAAAATTTGTAACCATAACCGTGACCATTAATCTTTATTTTAACGGTTTGGTTAATCGAAACCGTTTAATCTTAACAGTTCAGTTAATTAACATGTAAAATGTGACGGTTACACCGGCTAACTGTTACAGTTAACAGTTACAGGTAAATTTTCTCACCCTATTTGTCACGACTAATCAAGACGACGTTCATTTGTTATCATGTTGATCTTTTCTACTTTAGACCTCGAATTCAGTTTGGATACATGATTTGCGTTCTTAGATAGTTTTTCTATAGTTTGATCTCCTTTTGCGATTTGTTTACCAATATGATTAAATCTATTCGTATATATGTTTTATTCAAATTTATTTGATTAAATTTTTTTACATTTTTCTTTATATGATCCTTGTGTGATATTAAATGACTAGTTAATTATATTAATGATTATATGAAAATATCATATATTTAGTTTATGATTATAATAATACCATGATTATATGAAAAATATCCTTATTGTATAGTTAATTTACGATTATAATAATAAACCCTCGTTATCTTTTGAATATTTTTTAATTTTAATAAAATTAACAGATTATATACTTACTCTTACAGTATACTAAATATTTTATAATAATATCTTTTATCTTTTTATATTTTTCATAAATCTTTAAATTATATGAATATAACTAATTATACGAGATCCGAATGCATATCAAAACTAAACTTTTAAACACTCCACCAATAATTATTTGTTAATTTATTTATTAATTCAAACATATTCTTTTACATAAAATATTTCTTTATTTTAATATATAATTGAACTTAACTGAAAATTATGAAAAACTATATGTAAAGAAATGTTAAAATTTTCTTACAAAGCACAGTAATTTCTTTACCTTATTTCATTAAGTTTGTGGGAAAAAAATAAAATTTTAAAAAATTATGCATTCTTTTTATTTTACGGAAAAATATATTTAAAATGTTTTGAATTATATTTTAAGCCATCATACATTTAGTTTTCCATATATATATTTTTCTTACAAAATTAGACGCCTGCGTGCGTGTATATCTTAAAAACTATTATTAGAAAATAAAAGATAAATTTGTTCTCAATGAAAGGTATAATGCGAAAATTAACCCCTGAAATTTATCAAAAATGATCATTTCAACCCTAACATTTCATTATAAGGCAAATAGACTCTACCAAATAGTTACTTTGACTCATTATAAGGCAAAGACTCTACTGAATAATTACTTTGATCCTTATTCTTTTTACCTGGAACATTTTGACTCTCAATGTTTAATTTTAGGTTAAAAATGCCTTTATTTTGGAATATTAACCGTTTATTAACAATAGGTTTTCACCTATGGAGAGACTTTTTTACCTCAAAATAAAACATTAAGGGTCAAAATGCTCTAAAAAGAAAAATATGAGTAAGAATGACTATTGTGATAAACATTTAGGGCTATTTTTAACAGTGCGCCAAAATGGAAGTACTGAAATCAAGGTGAGACGAAGAGAAAAAAGGTCATTGGTGGGACGGTCATATAATGATTGGGCATATACCGTAGAGAATAATTTCCTTTTTCTGACACATGCTGGGCCCCAACCAATGGGATGAGCCCTCTTTACAAAATTCTTATCCCAAAAAAAAAAAAATACACAATTATCTCTCCCGTTGGTTATTTTAACGTAAACATGATTACCCTACATCTTTACCTCCTCTGAGGAAATTTCCTATAAAATGCCAAATAGAAGAAGCTCATACATTTACATGTAGTATTTTTGTCATTCAAGAAAGAAGGAAAAACACAATGAATGTAGAAGAAGAGGTGGAGCGACTCAAGGAAGAAATCCAGAGACTTGGCCAGATCCAACCTGATGGTTCTTACAAGGTTCCATTTTTCGATCTTTTCTTTATTATATCTCATCTGGGTTTTTCTTTTTATGCATAACTTTCACCATTTCTTTTATCTGGATCTGGTTCAAGCTCTCCTTTTTGTTTGTCCCATTTTTCCTCTAAAAGCTGATCTAGCTAATACGACTGACAAATCTGTTTATAATTTTTTATATTGATTCAAGTAGTGTAGTTTGGGAAGGAAAACTGCTGAAACATTTATTAATAATATATGTATGATCAACATTCAAACTAACATGTTCATCAAGCTTGTTACAAATTTCACTGTCCGGTTGGATTCGCCTAGGACTAGTCCGAAATCGAAACAGTTCCCCGTTTCCTATTGTAGAATCAGTGGCAATCTTTGTTCTACTCGATCCATTCTGCAAAACCAATGAAATATACAATTTTTTTTTTGTAGTTCACGAGCTAATATAATTCCGTTATTCCATCTGTTGATTTCTTCTAAATTCAAGTAAATAAGCTTCGAAAATCTTATGGAAAGTATTTATATCCAATATTCTTATCTTAATCTCCTTGTGAATATCATAGATGGCTACTGTAAAACACCTATATCAATTCACCATGGCATATACATTGCATTGAGATTTGAAGTTTGATGATGATTGGTACCCTTCTTGTTTTAAGAATCTTATAGGCTTTTTTAAAGGGTTAAAATTGACATACTTGACGTTGTTTTAGGCATGTTCACATCATCTGACACTGCAATGCCAAAGTTCCATGATTTGGGGTTTCCCCATTTCAGTTTTTTGACATTTATGTTGCTACAAACTATTTCTGTTTTCCAGCAAAACTATATAATATCCGTTTGTGATGTGTTCAAGGTCACATTTGGGGTGTTATTTAATGATGATCGATGCGCAAACATCTTTGAAGCACTAGTTGGGACACTAAGAGCAGCAAAGAAACGAAAAGTTGTTACATATGATGGTGAATTATTGCTCCAAGGAGTTCATGACAAAGTGGAAATTACACTCAAAGCTACTCCAGCCTAGAGCAGCAACTAATGCAGTTCTAAAAAAATAAATTGCAATTATGGTTTTGCAGCAAAAGTTTGATGGATATTCTATGTATTCTTTTTTAATGTTAATCGTGTTTTAAATCTTGTTTCAGCATAAGTACATGTACTTTTGAATACTCTTCTATAAGATTTCCGGTGTGTGTATACCTAGATTTGTATGTGTTTTCTTTTGGTTATGTTCAAAGTTTGATGTCTTCATCCATTATTTGCTTTTAATGGCATAAACTGCACATGAGTGGACAACTATAAGCCAAAGGAGAAAGAAATGAAATGAAAAATTTTCAATTGGGCAAACATTTTAGGTTTGAACGGAAAAATATCCTCGTGAAGGGCAAGTGGGGATGAATGCATGAGGGTGTTTCATAAATGTCAAAGCTCCAGTTTTTTATTTAAAGTTTCCGAATTCAAATCTCAACAAAGGAGAGCGGATTTATGGGGAGTGAGTTACCACTATTTGTGTAATGAAATGTTTGATGGACCTCCAAATTCCAATTATGTTATCTAGACTTCAGCATTAGTGTGGATACAGGCAGATGCTCTGTTATCTATAATGAAGTTCTTATACCTTCCCTGTGTACAAATATGTCAAGAACACGGGTATTTTTAATAAAAATGAATAGTTCGAATAACGACACATTATAAGTATAAAAAAAATTAAAAGGTATTTTAATAGAGTCAGGAGCTGACATCTTTCTATTTAGGATAAAATTGAAATACTTGAGAGAGAATATCAATTACCTGAGATGCCAATTATTGTCTATGCACAAGGTAAGGGTAATCTAAATCTTCACTAGAAGAGATCAATCATTCAAAGAAATATCAGTATTGATGTTTACTAATACGTACTACAAGTTCTGGCGGAAAACACATCTTCGATACTAAAAACATATCAATGCAGGATAAATTTTTAGCACAACATAAAAGTCCGAACTTCATAGCATAAAATTTTCTTGAAAAAATCCATCATATGAACAACTTGATCAAAAACATCTACTTATTTTATATGTACTCCAACCTAAGGGTTTATTTTCAACTAAAGAGTTCCATCACAATATTTCCAAGAGAACGATATAAGAACGTGTGAATCATATCCTTTTGGGTGCTTATATGTCAGACACCTACTACTAAAATTGTAATAGAATATTCAATTGAATTGCACTTTTGAATTGTGAGAATGTAATAGGGTAGCAAGAACATAGCTTAAAATGAGGCCTTTGTGGGTGAAAATAACAACATAAGAGGTCATGGACCCTCATCACCAAGCCAACCAACCATGGTAAATATAAATTCTTATCAGTTATTATAAAAGAAACTCAAAACTAGACAGTAGAAGTATATGATAGAAAATAGTGATCTCCATAAGACATTCGCTACAGAATGTTTTGTAAACGATTAGAACCAAATTATTGTCCCGATGAACAGGGTTTGCATAGATGGATAGACTAGGGTACACTGCTTGAAAAATAAAAAGGAGAAAAAGCAGTTAAGTAGGTAACAACTTCAAGTTTTTCTTCTCCTTTTGTGAAAAACATTAGGTTTAAATTAAAAATTTCAGCGACCAGTGAGGATGAATGCTTGTAGGAGGCTCTGAGCCGCCTGGGTTTGATCGGGTGTCCCAGATATAACAACAATCCTGTCACTTGTTCCTATTTGAGGTTCATGCACTATGACCTTGGCACCAGAGATCTGATCGATGTACACCAAAGGAAAAGTTGATGTTGATTTAAGATTAGATATCTGATATCTCATAGATATTGTATATTGATATCAATAATGGTATCAAGGTTAGGGAAGATACTTCAATTTTTTTGTTCTTTTAATTTGCTAATTCTTCTTTTTTTGCATGCATGATAAACTGATAACCCAAAAGATGCACCAAATTCATTGTGAGCTTTCAAACATATTGAGAGTTCTGATTTTGTTTTTGTTATTGTAGAATTCAAGGTACAAGGCTTGTTTTTAACTGTTGTACATTTCAGAATTTGAACATGCTATTTTTAGTTAAGACTTTGGATTATGTTCTTAAATTGTTTCCGTAATGGCTACATTTTAGCTTTGATTGCCCTTTTAGTCTCACAGTCATGTGGTTTGATTTCTGCTTTTCAGGTTGTGCTGTCTTATGTTCTTCATTAAGTTCTATCAAGAGTTGATTTGCTTAGATGGTTTTTGCATAATTCTTTGTAGAATTAGGAGCAGAACAACTCTAACCAACTAAATACTATTTTTTTTCAACAATGCCAATAAAATAGTGCATGAATAGTTGGGAAAAAAATAATTACCTCTCTTAAACGAGCTAGATTGCGACCATTCTCCCCATAAACAGAGTCGATAACATTCTCAGGAACTCTAATCTCTACGGTTGTATTTGTTACAATAGCAGATCTGTTTCCACTGCAAACAAAAGAAGAAAGGACCATTACTTATATTAGGCCTCATATAACACCACTAAGTATGGCAATAGAAGATCAACGTCAATTACTGAGCCTAACTTATTATTTTTCCAGCATACAAATTTTTCAGTAAGCTACCAACCTGCCAAGTTCTAGTCCACCTCTAAATGAAGTCAATCCTCTTCCACCATCTGTGATGCCCCTTGGATTCAATCCAGTAGACGTCTGCAATTAAAATCCAGCTACAGTTAAGTAGAACTATTCAACAATTCAATTAAAGCACATATGTTCATCTTCATATGTGAGACTAAGGTTCAAATATGTACACACTCATCTAGGAGAATGGAAAGAAGCCTACCTCTGACGTCCACAATCCTTCAGAACGAGGGAGAGATCTGAGCTATAGGAATGTCCATAGGGATTTGTGCTATCCGTCGCCAATGAAGTATGCCGACTAAGACTATGAGAAAAGCCGCTTGATGCTTGCAACTCAAGAGGGGAATTATCCAACAGTCTTTCGTAAGGACTGGTCTCGATTAAAACCGAGGAACTGCTTTTTGCTTCGGCAGTTTTCAGTGAGATGGAAAATAGGTTATCTCTTAGTTTACCAGTCACATGATACATAGCATCTTTTACATTCATATACCCTCCTTGAATCTGTTTAAAAAAAAATACCAACAATTAAGCAACTCATGCCTTATGAAAGGCCAGAATCATATAATTTTTCAAAATCTCTCACAATAAGAGTAATAGAATAAGTGTAAATGCATTTGCATTAAGGAAATATAGGTCTTTCCTGGGCCAAAATCAGAATAAGTTGGAACAGAGAGGAAACTGGTTATAATAACTGTTGTCATAATTCATAACATGAAATGTTTTTCGGACAATTTATATTATAAACAAATCATGTTGTCATGGATTCCTTTTAACTCCAACAGCTACAGTATTAGAATCGTTTGTTCAAATTTCTAGGAGATAACTCTTCAATTGAAAGTTTGGAAAGCAAAAAATTTTATCGCTTTTTTGTAAAAATTTCTTAAAAAAGAAGCTTGTTTTATATCAGTAAGCCTATATATAATAATTAACCAAAGCTCCAGCGCACCTGTACCACTTGATCACTTCCACTGACACACTTGGGGACCTGGTCAGTTCCCAAAATCCAAATGCTGGTACCAGTCACTTTACGCATTTCAGAAATTGTTGCCCCTCCTTTTCCCAACAAACAACCAACTTGGCTTGAAGGAACTACGAGCCGGGCAGTGACATTTGAACCCTTACCTGAGCCTGAATCTAGATCTTTTTCAATGGAAGCCTCATAAGCTCTTACAAAAACAAGGACAACAGCCTTTTGTGCCGGAGAATATTGTGATTCCGGGTCCTAAAAGATATCAAGTCAATGAGGGCATATCAGTGACAGCGAAAAAAAAAACTTTAAGCAAATGTATAATGTCATAGAAGATCAGAACATGACTGACCTCTGATGCAGTAACAGTAACCAACCGTTCATCACAATCAGTGAATGTAGCTCCAATGGCAACAGCAGCTCCTGTATCACTTTGAAGGGCTTTAATAGTTGCACCTCCCTTTCCAATAACACCCCCAACCCTATCATTGAGGCAAAGAATTTTGAAAACCACTTCCTGCTGCAATGTTTTAGTATGCAAAGGAGAGGCGTTCTCGGACTCCCGAGACAAAGGATGAAATCTGCTGGCATAACTGGTAGAGCCACTGGGTACACTAGGTACCAGGAAACTACGCCGTGAAAGATGATCTACTCCAAAATCAGGTAAATCCTCATGTGAAACCTCAATATGTCTATGAAATGATTCTTGAGGAAGAACACCAATCGATCTGTGCAATGGGTCATGGGTGACCACCTCCATAGGTCCATGAAAAGTCTCTCGAGGAAGTGCCTCCATAGCTCTGAGGAAATGATCCTCAGTGTGCAAGTCAATAGGTCTGCGCAAAGACTTCTGAGGAACTACCTCAATAGGTCTGCGTAAAGTCTCTGGTTGAACTGGTCCAGTGCTCTTGTTTTCGCTTACCCTTGTTTTATTGACAGAAGGACAATCTTGGAGGCGGTATGAGACAGCAACAAGCGCTTTCTTTACAGCTAAAACAGACCCTTCAATCTACAAAATATACAGAGGAACAACAATGAATATTTCTTTTCGTGAATAACAAAAAGAAAATAATAACAATAATGGGCAAACGCTTTGGAAGTTTCCCACTTTCAGAATATTTTCATATTAAGTACAGTGATTCAGTGCTACTGGTTTAATTCATTGACTGACAATAAAAATCCATAAATAATTACCATGATAAGGCGGCCACATATTACTTGTTATCAACAGCCTAATAAACCAAATCTGTCTAAAAAGTACCATACAACTAATGTATCCTAGGTTTTCAAATATAGAAAATTTCCTGAGCTGCTTAAATGCTCACCTGAACTAGGAAAATTAAAAATATAACAGATAGTGTGAAAGAAAATCAACATTTTTAGAAGTAATTATGAAGTCAACAAACCCCAAGACCAAGGAATAGAAACCCTAATTAAAGTACTCAATACCTCCACAATCTCCTCCGTAGCGCTGGCACAAGCCGGTAGCTTATCAGTCAAAATCCTAATTTTGCTCCCAGTATCCTCTCTTATCTTCTCAACTACTTTGCCTCCTTTTCCTATAACACCCCCAGCTTGCTTAACCTCCGCCAACAACCGACAAGAAACCATCCCCAAAGCCGCTCCATTACTCTCAGCGGCCACCTCCAATATCCTCTCGAACACCTTCAATAGAGCTTCTTGCGCCTTGGACACTTCAATTTCCTCAACTCTACCACCGTCACTGTCGTCGTCGCCTCCAAGATGTAGCATAATCTTGGTGTCAATAGAATCGGGCCCTATAATGGTAATAACTCGGTCGGGGCTTTCGGTCGGGGCATCCTTTATCCGGATCTTAGTACCGGTAGACTGTTGCAGCTGCTTGATGACACTACCTGACTTTCCGATGATGCCTCCGACACGGGACACGTGGCAAAGGAGACGGAAGGCAACGTGGCCGGGAGGGGTGTGGAGAGTAGTAGACGGAGGTTTGGAACGCTTGGAAGGTCCAATAGAAGAATTGGGTGGGACGGGCATGGCTCGCTTTACTGGTGCAGAGAAGAAGGTACTGCCCATAGCAAAACTAACTGGCGCAAATTGAAACAAGACGGAAAAAAGGTCAAGAAAGCTTTATGGGTTAATTAATCAATTGATTAATTAAAATTGGCGTTTCCCCCCCCCCCCTTGTTGTTTTAGTCTGCCTGGAAAGAAGATAGAAAATTCAGAAAAGAGAGAGAGACAGAGAGTGAGGTTTTGGTCTGGAATTTGAGGCCAAAGCGAGGGGTCTACGGCTACGGCCTCAGATTATACGCCGTCGTTTTCAAGCGGAATTGTTGGCGGGTGGATTGTCTTAAGAGCCTTTGGATCCAGCGGTATGTATAACGCGTTGTTTGTATGCGTTAATTTTGCCAGACAGTACTAAAATTAGTCTTAAATTTTAAATCATTCTAATTAAGTCTATAAAATATTTGTATGATATTTGTTAAGACTTTTATTAACCTAATCATCAAATGGTCCGTTCAAAACTAACTCAGATTTAATGTGAAATATATTAAGGAAACCGTGGATCAAATTAAGCATGTAGGTATAGATATATCTATTGTGTTCATAATTTTAGCATAGTACGAACTAGTGGTTAAAGGAATAGTTATTATTTCTAAAGGTTTTAAGTTTAAGCATTAATGACTGTTTGAATGTTCATTATCAAATAATTGAGAGTCTTCAGAATAGATGTTACTCTTATAAAAACCCTAAAATAATAAAAAAAATAACTTTAACATGGTGTGTTAAAACATAATCTTCTTAAAATTACGGTTAAAACAATGTTTCAAACCAACTGCAAAAGTTAGGATTTGTAGATTGTTGAGTTAATCGATTGACGGAATTGACCAAGAGGGGGGTGAATTGGCAATAAAAATTTTGGTGGAAGCTTTTGCAAAAAATTAAAACTATTTGCACAGCGATTTAGAGTGGTTCGACTTTCTCAACCAAAGTCTACGTCCACTACCTTAACTATCCACACTAAGGATTTTCCAACAAATTCACTAATTTGTTCTTTCTTTTAAGGACAAAGAGTAACCGTACAACTCCCTCAAGAATTATACCCCAAATTCTTGAGCACACTCTTTCCCAAAGAGAAATACACAAATTTGCAAACTTACAAGAAAAAACCTCACAAGGTAGATTGTTTGCACAATTCTAGAACAAAGAAAGAACACTCAAGAATGAATACAATTGAGTACAAAATGGTGTTCTTGAAAGCAAAATGAATATTGAATGAAAAATAGGCTTGAATAACTCAAACTTGATGTTTAAAGCTTTCTCTTTGATTATCTCTTAATTGTTGTTTCTTGATGTTGATCAATGGCTCCTAAGCTTGTTTAAATACACCTTGGATCAATTCTGAACGTTGGGGATCATTGGTGAAGTCAATATAGTCGTTATAGTGTAATTATCAATTAATAAAACAGTTGGGAGCATGTGTGCATCGATGCATACACAAGGTGCATCGATACACTATGTATAAAATTTAAATATTTCGACTGTTATAAGACTTAGTCCATCGATACACTAGGGGTGCATCGATGCATTAATTATATTTGATGTTTCAAACAAGCCAAGAGTGCATCGATGCATGGTTTGTGCATCGATGCATAAAATGCATTCGAAATGGGGTGTGCATCGATGCATTAATGAGTGCATCGGTGCATAAAATGCATTCGAAATGGGGTGTGCATCGATGCATTAATGAGTGCATCGGTACATCCCTTTATAAAATTGATTTTTGGCTCGTTTTTTGTTCGAAATACTTTGTGAAATTTGTTTCAAAAATACTTTAAGTTTAAAGCACAATTTTACACTTTAGTAAGGATTGAAATTGATCTTTGAGAGACTTGGAGTAATATTTTGATATTCGAATAATTGTATCGAATATACTTAGAAAATCATTTGTAAAAAATCATTTATCTTAATTTGTTATATCGAAACATCAAAAATGTTTTCAACAAGCTCCTCCTTTTTGATATAACAAAAACACTTGAGTAATTTTAAGATTTTCTTTTAAAATAATTTTTGAAATCAATTACTCTCCCTTACTCTATTCTGCCCTTTTTGTTAAATCAAAAAGACTCTAAAAACGTTTTAAACAAGTCTTGAATAAATTAGTCAAATGATTTTAAATAAATATAGTTTAAGTTGCTAAGATCACAATCAAGAGAAAGGTTAGCCATTAGTTTCATAATTCAATATTCATAAACAATGGTAAATTGGTCATATTACAACTAATATGTAAATGGTGCAAAAACGAAATAAAAATTAAGCTTAAAAATTCAAACAAACCAAATATATATATTAAGTTCAAACATCCAACATCCATAATATTCAAACATTCAAACATCCAATCCAAAAACATCAAAAGTTTTAACAATCCAAAATATTAATCTGAAGTTCAATTCAAGCAAACTAAAGCAGAGCAAGGCAAGGTATAATCCATAGGAGGATCAGGAGGAGGAGGGTATCGTGCTCGCATCTCGAGTGTGAGCAAATCTAAACGATTGTTCATCTCTCTAGCCTCTATAGTAGTGAGATAGGACTCTATGGATACAAACCTCAAATCAAACATCTCTAAGAATAATAAAAAATATGGAGGCGTTTGATCCTCTTGCTGTGCCGATGCATCTTCGGATGTTTCATCATTAATATCGTCGATATCTTGCATTAGTTGCTGAAGCTCCGGATCATCGTCCGCTGCCGGTGGAGGAGGAGCTCGTGAAGAGCTAGCTCTCGGAGTTTGCTCAGTGGGTCGATAAACCTATTGACCCGTTTCCTTATCCTTTTTCCATCCCGATTTCTTTAAAGAAGTGAGATTAATTTGGTTCTGAAGAGGGATGGGAATATCAACCGATACCTTAAGCCCTAGTTTGATAAATATATTAGAAAGAAGACAACCGTAAACTAAAGTTTTAACATTTTTAGAAGGAATGGCGTTTACGGTATCGACAAGCTCACCAAAAATAATTTGTGGCAAATTAATTTTCTTATTATGTTGAATACAATGTATCCATCATAAATCTATGACCCTAAGGGAGGAGTACCTACCTCCGGATGGTCTAAACCACCAAGAGATCATTAAATGAAGGAATCGTTCGTGGTGAGTTCGTAAGGTACTAACACTACCCTTAGATTGATAGGGAGTTGCCACAATATCTCTTTCATTATCTATCCTATCATTATCTAAACCAAAGACGTTAGCGATTGTGTCTGAGTTGATATAAATTATTTGACCTAAAAGGTAGGATCGATATAGTTTCGGATTGACGCGCATTTTAGACACATATCGCATTGAAATAGAAAATGTGGACTAATTGTTGATAAACAATTGGTCTAATTTGGCACAATTTATCAAACTTCCAAGATCGAAGGATAGGAAGATATTCGAAGTTAATATCCTCCATTGCTTGAATAGAAGGGATACGTTCTTCTCGGATTTTGTATGATTGGAAATAACTAACGAACCTATCATATAATTCATCTCGACGACGACCTGGTTGGTTGAAGCAAGAATTAAGGATAGTTAATTTTGGTTCGTGTGGGTTTGGATTTTGTGATGGAGGAGGAATGGGAGGTCGGTTTTGACTCGAGCTAATCGAAGATGACCTAGGACGTTTAGGATTTGACATGGTTTAAGAAATCAGAATATGTAAGGTAACCTGCAAATTTGAACACATATATGCAATATAATCAATCCCAAAACTCAAAAGAGTCCGCAATAGTCAAGGTTCTCTAAACCGAATCCTAATGGGCATAGTTTTGAATAATATTTAGAAAAAAATGTTTGAAAAATTATTTTGAAAAAAATGTTCCAACAATAATATGTAATTTTCAAATAATGTAATTAAATCAAAAACATCAATGAAAATAACCATTTTCAATTTTTTATTTCGAAATTCAAAGAAAATTTTGAGAAAATGTGTATTTCTGACGAAATTGATTGTAGAATCTAGTTTAGAATCATCATTTAATCAATGCCCGATATAATGTTCATCCTAGAACTCAAAACTAGTTCTAAGTTCAAAAATTTATAAAATAGTAGTTTTAGAAAAATACCTTGAAGATTTTTGTATTTAAGTGAGATTGTTGTTGATTGCACGAATTTAATGATTGTAGCAGGATTTGGAGTTGAAATGCAAGATAATTCTGACTTAAAATTTTTGATTATGAGTGATTTAGAGAGTAGGGGTTGAGAGAGGCTTGAATGGCAGCAAAGAGAGTTTTTAAGGGTTTTGGAAAAATATAAAATTTCAGGAAATTTAAACCTAAAACCCGATGGGTGTATCGATGCACAGTAGAGTGCATCAATGCACATTCAAGGAATGCATCGGTGCATCTTCATGATGTATCGATGCACATTCAAGGGATGCATCGATGCACTGTCTAGTGTATCGATGTATTAAGCACAAAAATGTCAAAAATTTGTTTTAAGTATTCAAAATGCTAAATTAATTAGCTCTGGTGGTATTGGCAATATATATTGAAAATTAACTATGTTCAATTAATCAAATCAAATCCTTAAACTTCATTTGAACATATAATTAATTCTCACTAAGAATCATAAACTCCCCCTAACTAATAGTAAAGAATGCAATTAAAAGAGTTATTTTTATAAGCATTTTTCAATCCTAATTAAAAGTGCTAAAATTATTTTAAACACTAAGTGAAGTTAGGTCAGTTAAACCTAATTCTCTCCTAAGTGTCCAAAATCTTTCTTTATCTAAAGGTTTTGTAAAAATATCTGCTAATTGATGCAAAGTATCAACATATTCTAGAACTATATCTTCTTTAGCGACATGATCTCTGATGAAATGATGTCTAATTTTAATATGCTTAGTTCTAGAGTGTTGGATGGGATTTTTAGTGAGACAAATAGCACTAGTATTGTCACACTTGATATATATGGTACCTACTTCAATTCCATAATCTAAAAGTTGTTGTTTCATCCATAAAACTTGTGCACAATAACTACCATCTGAAATGTATTCCGCTTCAGTGGTAGATAATGCAACACAATTTTGTTTCTTTGAAAACCATGAAATTAGCATATTTCCTAGGAATTGGCAAGCACCAGAGGTGCTTTTCCTATCTATTTTGCATCCTCTATAATCCGCATCAGAGAAGGCATGCAGGCTAAAGCTAGAGTCTCTAGGATACCAAAGTCTTAAACTAGGAGTGTCCTTAAGGTATCTAAAGATTCTCTTAACAGCTAGTAAATGTGATTCCTTAGGGAATGATTGAAATCTAGCACATAAGCAAACACTAAACATAATGTCTGGTATACTTGCGGTTAGATAGAGCAAAGAGCCAATCATTGATCTATACAATTTAACATCCACACATTTACTTCCTTCATCTTTGTCAAGCTTTGTAGAAGAACTCATTGAAGTGGCATGAGGTTTCCCATTTTCCATTCCAAACTTCTTGAGCATATCCTTGACGTACTTAGCTTGATTGATGAAGATGCCATCTTTTCTTTGCTTGATTTGGAGTCCCAAGAAATATGAGAGCTCCCTCATCATGCTCATCTCGAATTCACTCTGCATTAGCTTAGAAAATTCTTGGCAAAGAATATCATTAGTGGAACCAAATATTATATCATGAACATAAATTTGAACTACTAATAAATCTTTACCTTTTCTCTTTAAAAATAATGTAGTGTCAACCTTCCCTTTTGAAAAACCTTTTTCAATTAGAAAATTTGACAATCTTTCATACCAAGCTCTAGGAGCTTGTTTTAAACCATAAAGTACTTTTGTCAATTTGAAAACATGATCTGGAAATTTTGAATCTTCAAAGTCGGGAGGTTATTCCACAAACACTTCTTCTTTTATAAAACCATTTAAAAATGGACTTTTAACATCCATTTGATATAATTTAAATTCATTGAAACATGCAAATGCTAATAATATTCTAATTGCTTGCTTCCATCCTAGCTACGGGAGCGTGTTCTCTCTTTGTGAGTACTATAAATGGTGCGGATATGTGTGCAAGTATACACAATCGAACAAGTAATAAAGTGATGAGTGAGTATCGTTCTCCACAAGGATTGGGGGAAATCAAATAAGTTTGTCATAGCACTTTACTCTGTCACCTAAGTAAAGTTAGAGATAGTATATATACAAATGATAATGTTGTGGTAAAATGAATGGATGGTATGGAAATGGAACGATGGCAATGTGGTAGCAAATTGATATGTTGTGGCAAAATGAATTGTGTGTAGTGCAATCAAATAAAAATGTAAAGGCAAAATAAACTGTAAATACCGGATTTGCTTATAAGAACTTTAGACTCCTCATACAACAAGCTACTATGAGAATGAGTAATGGGAGTCACTAAGGAAAATCTAAGTCTACTTTTCAGAATGGTCTTACTTCTATGCCTTAACTGCCCGACAGAGTTTACTAAGGGTGCCCTATGCTATCTCTAGTTAAGGGACTCGACAGATTGAAGATGCCTTAGCAAAACCGATTGGCGTTAGCTACTGCAGGGATCCTATTGGTCCAGATAACAGGATATATCTCGGAAATACCTTTTTGTGGCAACATTAACATCTAACCTATCGCTCATGCACAACTCCTTTTAGTCGAATAAAATCCTAGCCTTATCTCTAAGGTAGATTAGGCCTAGTTACTATCTAGAACCCCTTTCTTATATGGTTCCTCCCTAGTTTCTCTCGAATACTAAGGATATGCTACTTAGGCATTCTCTCGAACACTAAATAATCACCTAAGGAATGGCTACTCTTATGGCTCCTACAACCTTAAGGCATTAAAATTCATAAGCAAAACAAATTATAACATAGAAAAATAATCATTCATTAAAGCAAAACTTAAATATCCAAAACAAAACTCCTACCAAATAGGATTAGTTCATGGTGGGGTTCGAAATATGCAAGCACAAAGCAAGTTAATCCGTTCTTTACAACCCAAAAAATAAATAACGAAAGCAAAGAGCAAAGGGAAGGAGGAAAAGCCTTCGACGTGCACTGTCGAAGCTTCCCTCGGCCACCACGAACAGTCCCAGCGATCTAGCTCCTCTCGGATGCCTAGTTCGCCACTCCTTATAACCTGTCAACGAAAGAATGCCACGGCAAAAACGATTGACGGAAAAAGACAGAAATTTTTCTCTGAATTTTTAAGCTCTTGGCGGCTGTCTAAAAATCTCCCAGTCTCCTCAAAAAGTCAGGCTTCATCTTCTATTTATTTCTCTGAATTTTTAAGCTCTTGGCGGCTGTCTAAAAATCTCCCAGTCTCCTCAAAAAGTCAGGCTTCATCTTCTATTTATAGGGGAGAATAAACCTAAGGTTTTGTGTTAAAAATATACTTGCACCCTAAAGTTCATTCCTTTTATGTGAGAGTTGGTGCAAAGATGGTAACTGACCCCTCTTTTAATACTGATTGCAGAAAGCACTTTTTATGCCATGACAGCTGGCTCTTACTAAAAATATATTCTTTGACTTTTTCTGCCCAGAAATGTCGTCCGAGATGTCACGGCAATCGCATTTTTCTTAGTAGTCTTATCATGTCATGGAAATTACCTTTTGCTTATCTTTTCTCACAAATCATGTACATCATTAAACAAAACATCTTCCCCATAACGCAACACTGATTACAAAATAAATTGCCGCGGCAAACAAAATTTCACCACATACAACTATATGCTCCTAAATGCATCTATATGATCATATATGAGCTCTTAGACAGTCAATAACTTAAGTGAAAAGGTCCCAAATATGACATTTTTACAAAGTTATCACACCCCCAAACTTAAGCTATTGCTTGTCCTCAAGCAATGGATTGTATTAAGCAAAATAAAAATACCAAGGCAAGTTTAGAAGCATAATAGTTATATGGGATAGAATTTCAGCCCTCAGAACATTTGGCTTCAACATGCTAGACTGGTTTGAGAAATCAAGTACTATCCCCTAGAGCAAGATTCTTTGTGCTGGTGTGTGCGTGTTTGTATCCAGTCCATGCTTAACAAACCTAAAAATTCTCTATGCAAGTTTTCTTGTTTTTCCACAACATTTACAATTTTTACTCCCACATTGTTTTCTTTTTCTTTTTGATTTTTTTAACACTGCTACGAGGGGAGTCAGCCCATCACACCTACCATCCCACACTCTAGGTGAAAGGGAGCATACCTTCCACCCCCAAGCTAGTCAAGTAGAGTCATCCTGTGACTACTTTCATTCACTCATATACCATAGATTCCATTTATTTATTTGTAGTTTCCAGGAAATGCCATGACATAGCGGAGTGTCCCTCTACAGATATGCCGAATCATTTATTCACAACTTTATTTTTTCTTTTTTTTTACAAAGTGGGATTTTCATCATTTATGCCAAGACATGCAAGAGTTCTCTTATAAAAAAAATCAAGTTCCTTAAGCATGAAAAACATACAATTATGTATTCAAAGGTTTCAAAGAAGCAACTCCTAGAGTTGGTTCTATCATCCTCAACAGTCATGTACATTCAATCCTAGCCATCAAGAGTTCATCATCATCGGGCATCATTAATTTATTCCAGAAAACCCATTCAACCACTTACTAATGCCATGGCATATTTATTCTACTAATACTATCATGCAATGATTTAAGAACCCTACCTCCCTCAAACTTGAGAGAAGCATTGTCCTCAATGCTAAATAAAAACTAATTAAAACTAGACTACATGCTATGAAATGCAATGCAATGCAAGGTACCTTGACTTCATGCTTGTGGTGGTGCGACGGTCGTGCAACATGTGCGCTTTCATAATTGTGTGGGGCTCGAATGCTCAGAATTCAATGCTGGTACGATTGAAATCTGGATGGACTCTAACCTTGTAAATAAAAATAAAATAGTAAATTAAAAGGAAACTGAATAAAAACAGTAACAAAATAACCATTTATTTATGCACATGAGTAAAACTAAAATATCACGGCATCCTTAAGATGTTGGGCCAGTATCAACTTCATGCAAGAGAAGTGTAGTCTTGTCACGCAATGGTGAGACTCCTTGGTAAGCCTTCAGGCGCTGGCCATTGACTTTAAAGATGGACCCATCGTCCATGTTCTTGATATCAACAGTGTCATACGGGTAAACATGGTGGACTTCGAATGGTCCCGACCATCGTGACTTCAGTTTGCCAGGAAAGAGTTTGAGCCTAGAGTTAAATAGCAGCACTTTTTGGCCAACATGAAAATGTCGTGGCAAAAGCATTTTGTCATGCCACTTCTTGGTTTTTTCTTTGTAGAGCTTGGCATTTTCATATGCTTGAGCTCGAAACTCCTCCACTTCATTCAGATCGAGCAATCGTTCCTCCCCAGCGAGTTACGCGTCGAAGTTTAGCTTCTTTATCGGCCAATATGCCTTGTGTTCTAGCTCAACTGGTAGGTGGTAGGTTTTTCCATATACCATCTTGAAGGGCGATATTCCCAGAGGTGTTTTGAATGCCGTCCTATAGGCCCAGAGTGCTTTATCAAGTTTTGGGGACCAATCTTTCCTTCGAGGGTTTACCACCTTCTCAAGGATTTGCTTGACTTCTCGGTTGGACACTTCATCTTGCCCATTCATTTATGGGTGTTATGCCGTGGTAATTTTATGTCTCACTCCGTATTTCTGTAATGCCTTAGCAATTAGCTTGTTGTCAAAGTGGGTGCCCTCATCGCTGATGATGGCCCTTGGTACTCCAAATCGCGTGAAGATATTCTTGTGAAGGAACTTGAGTACTGTCTTAGAGTCATTCCTCGGTGTGGCAATTGCTTCAACCCACTTAGACACGTAGTCCACAGCAAGCAAAATATATAAGTCTCTAAAAGAAGATGGGAACGGTCCCATGAAATCAATGCCCCAAACATCAAAGAGTTCTATCTTCAAAATATTTTACAGCGGCATTTCGTTTCGTCTGGAAATGTTTCCAGTGCGCTGCCATCTGTCGTACGCTTTGCAAAATGCATGGGCATCCTTAAATAGTGATGGACAATAGAAGCTTGATCAGAGGACCTTTGCAACAATCTTCGCACCTCTAAAATGCCCTCCACAGGTTGCAGTGTGGTAATGATATAACATCTAGCCTATCTCTCATGCACAACTCCTTTTAGTCGAATGAAATTCTAGCCTTATCTCTAAGGTGGATTAGGCCTAGTTACTATCTAAAACCCCTTACTTATGTGGTTCCTCCCTAGTTTCTCTCGAATACTAAGGATATGCTACTTAGGCATTCTCTCAAACCCTAAATAATCACCTAAGGAATGACTACTATCATGGCTCCTACAACTTTAAGGCATTAAAATTCATAAGCAAAACATATTATAACATAGAAAAACAATCATTCATTAAAGAAAAACTTAAATATCCAAAATAAATTCCCTCGGCCACCACGAACAGTTTCAGCGATCTAGCTCATCTCGGATGCCTAGTTCACCACTCCCTATAGCTTGTCAACGGAGGTATGCCACGGCAAAAACGATTGACGGAAAAAGAGAGAATTTTTTCTCTGAATTTTTAGGCTCTTGGCAGCTGTCTAAAAATCTCCCAGTCTCCTCAAAAAGTCAGGCTTCATCTTCTATTTATAGGGGAGAAAGAACCTAGTGTTTTGTGTTAAAATTACACTTGCATCCTAAAGTTCATTCATTTTATGCAAGAGTTGGTGCAAAGATGGTAACTGGCCCTTCCTTTAATGCTGATTGCAGAAAGCACTTTTTATGCCATGACAGCTGGCTCTGACTAAAAATATATTCTTTGACTTTTTCTGCCCAGAAATGCCGTCCGAGATGTCGTAGCAATCGCATTTTGCTCAGTAGTCTCATCATGTCATGGCAATTCCCTTTTGCTTATCTTTGCTCACAAATCCTACACATCATTAAACAAAACACCTTCCCCATAACGCAACACTGATTACAAAATAAAATGCCGCGACAAATAAAATTTCACTACATACAACTATATGCTCCTAAATGCATCTATATGATCCTATATGAGCTCTTAGACAATCAATAACTTAAGTGAAAAGGTCCCAAATATGATATTTTTTCAGAGTTATCAGAGCGTATGTCTCATCAAAATATATGCCCTCTTCTTGAGTATAGCCTTGAGCAACAAGTCTAGCCTTGTTCCTCACTATATTACCACTTTCGTTAAGCTTATTCCTAAACACCCATCTAGTACCTATAGTAGATTTATTACTAGGCCTTTCGACTAATGTCCATACTTTACTTCTCTCAAATTGATTTAACTCTTCTTGCATAGCCATTATCCAATTTTCATCATTTAATGCTTCTTTGATATTCTTAGGCTCTATGCATGAGATAAATACAACATAATTACATATATTTCTAAGAGAAGATCGAGTTGTTACCCCTTTAGATGGATCACCTATAATTTCACCATCCTTGACAGAGTTGTACTCTCTTGGGTAAGAGACTTCCCTTTCTTCAATGGTTGGATTCTTGAGAACATCATGAGTTTCCTCATCTTTCACGTCTTCCTTTTATGATAATTCTCCAATGTCATGTCTAACGTCATTTGTGTTTACAATACCTATATAATCATTCACAAAAGAATCCTTCCTCAAAAGAGGATTATCATCAAAAACAACATGTATAGACTCTTCTACCATAAAAGTTCTTTTATTAAATACTCGATAAGCTTTAAAATTTAAGGAATAACCCAAAAAAAATTCCTTCATCACTTTTAGCATCAAATTTGCCAAGATTTTCTTTATCGTTGTTTAAAACAAAACATTTACATCCAAAATGATGAAAATAGCTAATGTTAGGCTTTTTTATTTTTGAAAAGTTCATATGAAGTTTTCTTCAAAATTGGCCTAATCATTACTCGATTAATGACATAACAAACGATATTTGTGGCTTCTACCCAAAAATATTTTGACAAATTGTTTTCATAAAGCATGGTTCTAACCATTTCTTCCAAAGTTTGATTTTTCCTCTCAACAACTCCATTTTATTGAGGGGTTCTAGGTGTTGAAAAATTATGGCTAATACCATTAGAATTACAAAAATCAGTGAATCCAAGATTTTCAAATTCAGTACCATGATCACTCCTAACACTAGTTATGGAGTAACCTTTTTCATTTTGAATTACTTTTGCAAAAGTGATGAATTTTTATAATGCTTCATCTTTAGTACTTAAAAATAGAACCCAAGTATATCTAGAATAGTCATCTACCAATACAAAGCAATATTGTTTTCCACCCAAGCTAATAGTTCTAATTGGCCCAAAAAGATCTATATAGATCAATTGTAATACTCTACTAGTTGATACATCATTAATGGATTTAAATGAAGCTCTTTGATGTTCTCCTTTAGCACATGCATCACAGATTTTATCTTTATCAAATTTTAGCTTTGGCAACCCTCTTACTAAATTTCCTTGAATTAGTTGTTGTAAAACACTCATGCTTGTATGTCATAGTCTCATATGTCGTAACCAACTATCATGTTCATCTTTAGCAACTAGGCATAAATTAATCATATTAATTGAATCTAAATGAACCATGTAAATGTTTTCCTTTAGCACATGCATCACATATTTTATCTTTATCAAATTTTAGCTTTGGCAACCCTCTTACTAAATTTCCTTGAATTAGTTGTTGTAAAACACTCATGCTTGTATGTCATAGTCTCATATGTCGTAACCAACTATCATGTTCATCCTTAGCAAATAGGCATAAATTAATCATATTAATTGAATCTAAATGCACCATGTAAATATTTTCTATTCTATGACCAACAAGCATAATCTGATTAGATGCAATGTCAATGACTTTACAACCATTTGTTTCAAATAAGACATTGTATCCTTTATCACAAAATTGACTAGTACTCAATAGATTATGCTTTAACCCATTCACATATAAAACATTTTGAATTTGTATGGAAGAGGTATTACCTATAGTACCTATACCTTCAATGTGACCTTTTGAATTATCACCAAAAATCACCTCTCCTCCATTTTTGACGTTAAGCTCTATAAACCGGCTCTTGTCTCCGATCATGTGTCTTGAGCATCCACTATCAGGGTACCATGAGTTTGAATTTGTTTCTCGTGCCTTGTAGCAATGATCCTTTCCCTACAAACATAGATTAATTTTTGATTTTTGGTACCCAACTTCTTTTGGGTCCATATTCATTAGTCTCCAAAATCCTAGTCCCCTTAGGTATCCATTTGTGTAGGATATCATTATCTTTAGTAGTAATGAGTTCTTTAGGAACCCATATACTTCTAACTATTTTTCTATAAGACCTCTATGTTGTAGTTTTTAAAACTTTTTCTAACAAAGTTGGATTTTGAACTTTCTCCGTTTTCAAAATGTTTTGTTCCAACTTTATCAAAAGAAGTTTTAAGATCATCAATTTTCTTCTGATGATCATCGTTGACCTTTGAAAGTAAATTATGCAAATCAGAAATTTTCTTTTCAAACTCGTTTAGTTTGATTTGCAATTATTTGATCTTACTTTCAAGATCATTGTTGGTCTTGGATATAAGATTATTTTCATTTTTCAATTTTGAAATATCATTTTTGTATTTTAAAAATAATTTCTCATAATCCGGAGCCAACTCAGTATATTCCTCTACTAACTCATCAAAAGAATAATCCTCAAAATTGGATGAGTTAGAGGTTATCTGAGAGTTTTCCCCGATGGCCATCAAGCACAAGTGTTCTACTTCTTGTTCCTCTTCATCGAAACCTTCTTCATCGCTCCATGTAGCGACATGAGCCTTGTGATTCTTCTTGGATTGACCATTTTTCTTTAATTGCGGGCAATCGTATTTGACATGACCTGACTTTTTGTATTCGTAGCAAATAATAGGGTCTTTCTCTTTCAGTTCGTTTTTGAAAACTTCGTTTCGTTTGAATTTTCTTCCTTGATTGGGCTTCATCAATTTTCTGAACCGTTTGGCAAATAATGCCATCTCCTCGTAATCGTCATCGTCATCTTCATCCGGATCACTCTCATCTCTTGTGGACTTGAGAGCAACTCCTAAGTTCTTCTTTTTCTCCGTCTCCTTCTTTGGCTCGTTAATCTTCTCGAGGTCTACCTCATCTTGAAGCATCATTTAATGAGTGAGGAGTGAACCAATTAACTCCTCGAGAGTTAAAGACTTTAAGTTCTTGGCCTCGATGATTGTTGTTTTCTTTGATTGCCAAGCTTTCGGAAGAGAGTAAACTAACTTCCTCACAATCTTCTCGTTCGGAATAATCTCTCCATATGATTTGAGACCATTGACAATCGTTGAAAATCTATCCGTCATGGTTTTGATATCTTCATCCAGTTTCATCCTAAAATTTTAATAGATATGAGTTAGGAGACTAATTTTAGATTTTTTTACCTCGTCTGTGCCTTCATGAGTGACTTGTAGTTTATCCCATATTCCCTTGGTGGTTATTCAAGATGAAACTCTCCCGTATTCATCTGGTCCAAGAGCATAAAATATGATATGGTTGGCCTTTGAGTTGAGCTGAAACATTCTTGTTTCTCCTTCACTCCACAATCTTGGATGAGTGGAAGGTTTGATGTATCCGTCTTCAATGACATTCCATGCTCTCATGTCACTTACTTGAATGAAGTACATCATTATATTCTTCCAATAAGCATAATTAGCTTCATTGAAGAAATGAGGCTTGTTGACGGGCATTGAATCAAGAACAATGTTGAAGTTTGAAGTACCGACCATTGATGACTTGAATATCGATGTAACTCTTCCCGAATCAACTCAAGAGGTGATTAAACCTTCAAATGAGTAAGGCTCTGATACCAATTGTTGAGTTAATCGATTGACAGAATTGACCAAGAGGGGGTGAATTGGCAATAAAAAATTTGGTAGAAACTTTTGCAGAAAATTGAAAATATTTGCACAGCGATTTAGAGTGGTTCGAATTTTTCAACCAAAGTCTACGTCCACTACCTTAGCTATCCACATTAAGGATTTTCCAATAAATTAACTAATTTGTTCTTTCTTTTAAGGACAAAGAGTAACATTACAACTCTCTCAATAATTATACCCCAAATTCTTGAGCACACTCTTTCCCAAAGAGAAATACACAAATTTGCAAACTTACAAGAAAACAACTTCACAAGGTAGATTGTTTGCATAATTCTAGAATAAAGAAAGAACACTCAAGAATGAATACAATTGAGTACAAATGGTGTTCTTGAAAGCAAAATGAATATTGAATGAAAAATAGGCTTGAATAACTCAAACTTGATGTTTAAAACTTTCTCTTTGATTCTCTCTTAATTGTTGTTTCTTGATATTGATCAATGACTCCTAAACTTGTTTAAATACACCTTGGATCAATTCTGAATGTTGGGGATCATTGGTGAAGTCAATAGAGTCGTTATAGTGTAATTATCAATTAATAAAACAGTTGGGAGCATGTGTGCATCGATGCATGCACAAGGTGCATCGATGCACTATTTATAAAATTTAAATATTTCGACCGTTATAAGACTTAGTGCATCGGTACGCTAGGGGTGCATCGATGCATTAATTACATTTGATGTTTCAAACAAGCCAAGAATGCATTGATGCATGGTCTGTGCATCGATGCATAAAATGCATTCGATGTTTCAATAAAATCCTGAGTGCAACGATGCATGGCTGTGCATCGGTGCATAAAATGCATTCGAAATGGGGTGTGCATCAATGTATTAATGAGTGCATCGGTACATCCCTTTATAAAATTGATTTTTGGCTCATTTTTGGTTTGAAATACTTTGTGAAATTTGTTTCAAAAATACTTTAAGTTTAAAACACAATTTTACACTTTAGTAAGGATTGAAATTGATCTTTGAGAGACTTGGAGTAATATTTTGATATTCGAATAATTGTATCGAATATACTTAGAAAATCATTTGTAAAATCTTAAAATTCATTTATCTTAATTTGTTATATCGAAACATAAAAAATGTTTTCAACATAGATTTTTCTTTTCAACTTTGCATTTGGAAGTAAATTATAATTTGGGTTAACTACACGAATGATCACGTATGTTTGTGTTTTGTTCACTTTTGATCACTGATTTCAAAAAACATAAGATATAATCACTTTCATTTTTATTTAATTAATATATGGTCACTTTTGTTTTTATTTAATTAAGACATGGTCATCATGGGTTAATTGTTGTTAACAATTAACGGAATATGTGACTTGATAGTTGGTATAATCACACATTTGATCATTGTTATTTACATATTATCTCAGGCATATTTTTAAATAAATTTTAACATAAAATATATATTTTTAAATAAAAATAAAATATTTTTAAATCAAGTTAATAATAAAATATATTTAATAAGTTAATATAAAAAATATTTTTGAAGTTAATATATATAAAATATTATGAATTTAAGTATTTATACACTAAGATACAAAATATATACACCATGTTATCTACTTGAGACCAAGCAATGGTCTTGGCTTAATGGTTGGATACATGTTAAATTTCTTAAGTGACCAAGGTTTGATTTTTTGCCCCAATTTGCTTTCCTTTGTTTTCATTCAACTAGAGGGTGACACATGTCACTCGTTGATTGGTGAAAATAAATATATTAAATTAAAATAAAGTTAGTCCTCCAACTGAATGGTGACTTGTGGCATCATTTGATTGGATGATCAAATTTATTTTAATTTATTAAAAGTAGGACTAAATTAAGAGAATATGTAAATAACATCGACCTAATATGTGATTATATAAAAATATTTAGCTGTTGTTAACGGAAGTTAACTCGGGGTGACCACATCTTAATTAAATAAAAACGAAAGTGACAATATCTTATGTTTTTTGAAATCAGTGACCAAAAGTGAACAAAACTCAAACAAAAGTGATCATCCGTATAGTTAACCCTTATAATTTAACTCGTACTAATGTATGAGCTTCACTCAATTATGTATCTACATTTTATTTTAATAACTTAATATTAACATCCTTAAAAAATGATTTATTATTTAATAACTTATTTTAATGACTTAAAGTAAATAAAAATATCTTATGTTTTTTGAAATCAGTGACCAAAAGTGAACAAAACTCAAACAAAAGTGATCATCCGTATAGTTAACCCTTATAATTTAACTCGTACTAATGTATGAGCTTCACTCAATTATGTATCTACATTTTATTTTAATAACTTAATATTAACATCCTTAAAAAATGATTAATTATTTAATAACTTATTTTAATGACTTAAAGTAAATAAAAATCATGGTTTATATATTAAAATATTAATAGTGTGTTATTATAAAATATATTTTTATTACAATTAAATTTTGTATAGTTTTTTATAGTTTAAATTGATATATTCCATATATAATAATAATTTTATTTGAATTTATTTATTAAAATTAATAAAAATGTTTCATTTATAAAAATATTATTAATGAATTATCTTAAATAATTTTTTATATTTTTATTATAATTTAAGTTGATATATTTTATAAATCATAATGTTAATGAGTGTAAATATAATATAAATTTTATGTTTTTAATTTACAACATAATGTATATAATGGACATTTTATCTTTTCAAACTCATTTTTAACAATAATCTCTAACAGTTAAATTTTAAATTATATTATTAAATAGTACTCTTAAAAATTCTTTTCTATCCTATGTTAAAAGTCACTTTTCAAAAACTTATCAAATTTGTCCTAAATTTTCCGGTTTAAACTTATATTCATCTAAACTTATGTACCCCCATAGAACCCATTTCCAGACCCAAGTTAACTACTAAATCTGGGTTAAACCCAGTTAGCCTGACCCAAGTCAATTTCCGTCTTTACCCGATTCTTTCCAACGTTTCCAGCTTCCCCGCAATGGTCCTTATCAATTCCATTGATAGTATACGTCTTGAAATTTTATTTATGGTCATCTCTATCCATATGCAAAACCTGTTTTGAACTGCACGTACTTAGATAACAGCTTAATACCATTAATGCAGGAATGAAAATGTTGCTTTTAACCTAACAAATCTAACCCTTTTCTTTTTCTCAACTTGAACAAATTCCCACATCCAATATATGAAAACAAAGAAGAAAAAACCCAGATTCCAAATCTCTCTCTCTGAAACATGAAAACCCCAGATTTCTTCATTCTCTCTTTCTAATTACTATTTTCTTCCTTCCAAGGGGTGGAAGCGAAATGAACGTAGGAAAGTAACGGGACTAACGCTTTCGGAAAGTATTAAACTTGTTGCGATTATATGCAAAACCGGTCTCTAGCGAATATGCATCAACTCTTTCCAACAGATGGGAAATTTATACATTTTGCTACATATATTGCTTGCTGAGATCACAAAATGGCTCATCAGCTCATCATTTATACACTTAAATTAAGAGGCATGGAAAACCCAAATTTACTGTAATCGAGTTTTTCCATGGATCATAATGGTGATGAACAGACATCCATTGGCATCATCCCCTCGACCTTTTCAACACTCAGTTAGGGTAAGGTAACCTGCAACAAGCAAGCATTCCAACATAAACTCAGACCAAGCTCTATGACATAAACCAGACATCAAAAAAGGTTATGTAATCCTTTGAAATCGTCACGAAAATGCATTCGTATATATGTGTTGTTTAATTCATTGAGTAGTTTCCGTGATAATATGTAATATTGTTGTTCTTTTCATAATACTTTAGGGTGTGTATTGCTATTAATTAAGAAAAATCTGAACAAATACTACTTTTGTTTGTAAGTTGTAATCACTCAATCTGAACAAATAAAAAAAAATGTATGAATGCTGCTAAAATCGAGTTACCCCAATCTGAGAGAAATGTCAGAGCTTAAGGTTCTCCATGCATGGCCATTGGACTCTGATGGTCGGCCTTGTTCAGCCACATGAGGTGGCAAATTCTCCATCTATACCAAAATCAACTTTTACCATTGAATGAAATGAAAGCATGCAGTAAAGTAAGAGTTTTCCAGGTGATATACACTCACTTTCTCTTTCAAACGCTGGTTTTCTTCCGTCAGTTCTACTCCCTTCAAATACAACAAGGGTAAAAATAATTTATCAGCAATAAAGATCATTTGACCAAGAAAGGACAGAAATCTTGGGAATAAAACAAAGTACAGGCATCTTTTTGCAATCATTTGATAAGACCATAATATATATAACTATAGTTAAAAAAAACCAAGTTCAAATTGAATTATAAAATACAACTCAGATAGTAACTTATTTAATTCAAAATTTTTATTTATTAGGGGATTGATTTTTAAGTTTGAGTCGAGTCTCTCAACTCTTTATAATATATGTATATCGCATATGAAAAAATATATATGTATCATATATAGTTATAAAATTCATTTAAATTGGAATCAAGTAGGATCATAACATTATAAATATTTACAACTAAATTTAAATATAAACTCAAGTAGAATAAAATTCAAATCAAGTTTGAACTATAGAATATGACTCGTCAAGTCAAATAACTCGAAATTTTTTGACTCGATCGAACGCTCACCCCTATATATGGCTAGGATCGATGATGGACCCATAGAGTATTGGGGTGTGATCGCATTCCTTGAAGTTTCAAATCCCTATATAATTCAAGTATTTTCTATTGATTATCTAATTTTGCATAACTGAGAGTTTATAATTTCTCACTCCTAAATTCTTAATATAACTTTTAAGTTCATACCCTCACATAAATTTTTGCATCCATCCTTGATTAGTATGCACTTACACCTAGTGTAAAAACTTTTAGTTTTACATCCTTTTATAATCGTTGGATGAGTGAGAATAGTCGGTTGAGATTATCTTCTTGTTTATTTTTTCTATGTATATATTCTCATTTACTAATGTTAATCTCAACAGTCTATTTCACTCATCTAACCATTCTAAAATGGTGTAAAACTAAAAAAAAGGTTACACAGTATAAACGGATACTGCTTCTCATGTATACATATATTATATACCTTCCTTTTGAGGGTGCTGATTTCTTTGAAAAATCGTTCATCCTGAAATATAAAAAGCAATCAGCATTAGTTAAACCACAATGAACAAAAGTTTCACATGAAAACCTGGTTTATTAAGAGGTGAATCGGGGCTTAAAAAACACCTTAGTTTGCGTAACTCGTTTAAGGCCAGCTTCAAGTAATTTCTCAAGCTGTTTTAATTCCTCTAAATCTAACCCTTGGAGCTCCTCTCCTCTCAGCTGCCTATCAATGAAATGAAAAGATGGCTCTAACATTGAAACAACAAAACAGCTCTAACATTCAGATTTACCTCAGTTCTCCGCTCTTCTCTGCTATCTCCTTGCTCAACATGGCACATGTGCTACTTTGAAGCTAAATCAAGAAGAAGAAACAATATCAGACATCTTAGCATCAATGCAAAGCATTTGCAAGGGACAGTGCTGCTGGAGGTCTTAAATTCACAATCACTCAACTTTGACCGTTAAAATTACAAATTTGAGTGTTGTAAATGAGTATATAATTGGGATATTAATCTTAAGTTTCATAGTCAACTATATATGCTATGGGAAATACAGAGGGACAGGATATATTGAAACAAGTCAAATGCATATTCTATATAAGGATTTGGTCCAAAAATTCTAATTGGCCAGGCAAGAGCTGGTATTCGAGAGGCTCACTTCCCACCATTCAACCCAGTTAACAAGAGAACTGCCCTAACCTACCATTCTTTCTGCTGGAACTGCCCTAATCTATATATAAAGTATATATTAAACTTGATATAGTGGTTAAGTATGTCAATAGTTCATGACTCATGTTCAAGTCCCTTCAATGCTATGAAGGATAATTTACCCCAAAAAAAATAAAAGCTCGGGGCAAAATTTTTTAGATTTTTTTATATTTAATATTTCAAAATTGTTGAATAAGAGTAATATTTTTAAATATGCTCAAATAAGGTTTAAAATTTTTTAAATTAATTTTTTCCTTTTAATTATTTTTATAATTGATTAACATTAATACCACATCATCTTTCATAAAAATAGATATGATAATAAATTTAATCCATGTTTATCCCTTTAATCATTTAGACCCTAACTTTTTAGATCATTTTGACCATCAATCTTTAAAATTTAACTAAATTATTATTATTTTTTAACTAAAACCTGACTAGATCGTTAAAATTTTAGTAGTGCAACATGTCAACTTGTATAGCAATCCACATTTACTTTAAAAAATATTTAAAAATTTGAAGGTGAGGGCTAAAATGAAAAAACAACTTATGGTCATTGTGACAAGATGAATAAATGCTACATGTTAAATTTGCTATCATGCTAAAATAATAATACTACATCATCAAATTTAATTAAATTAACTATTATTTGAGCATATTAAAAACATTTAGACCCTTATTTTGAACATATTTGAAAATGTTTAACCTCTTCTTCTTCAAGGGTTAAGACTGAAAGATTATCCCATGTGAATAAATCTTAAAATAATTAGAATTTGGGCACTTTTTTGAACATTTAAACAAAAAAATCAATCTATACCACTGGCTCAAGACTGAAGTTAGAGCGGATCATGTTTTAGCAAAGCGAGCTCTCTTGTATCATGTTGCCTTTTTCTCTTGTATTATGTTGCCTTTTTCTTTAATACTGATTATTTTGATTTCATCGAGGCTGATGTAACAAATGATATGATTTTACGTGATTAATGATTTGGTGGGTACTCTTTTTCCTGTTACAGAACCACCTTATGTTGGTAGAAGGAGTTTTAATGAGGCACCAAAAAAATTTCAAAAAAGAGAGACTGAAATTAGAAAACTAATATTAAAAAATGTTTAAGTTTAGATAATTATGACTTATGGCAATTAGTTTAAATAGTTTGTGTAATGATGGGTAGCAAAATGAAATGATACTTATAAAATTTATTGATAATATGGAAAAGAAGAAAGACAAAGATAAAATGATCTTCAAAGCTCTAACCTGCAGCTCAAGGGATGGATTTGGATCCAATTTGTCAATCCTTTCTGACTGCAGATTTCGCCTTTCAATCACCTGCCTCGTACTTAGGATAGTACACACCAATACAAAATGATACTCATTTGATATACATATTTGCAAGATTTTTCAAGGACCATATATATATATATGGGAAGCCTAACACTCATCATACTATACCCTAAAGTTTGCTTTGAAAAGATAGGGTTCCATCCCATACCCTAAAAGAACAAGAAGCAAAACAATAGAACCGCCATAGACAAAGCTCGAGAAACCAACATGTTAAAGAAACAATCACAAAAGCCATGATGAATAAGTGCCTATTTTATATAAGACCCACCGAGTTGCATGTATTAGTGTACACTCTATGTTCATATTAAGCAAAGCTTTGCTCGTTGTCAAGTTAAACCAGGATGGTAAGTAAAATATGAGGGTTCACTTGTTACTTGCAACGGCAAACAATACATGGAAGGCATCGTCTATCTGACAGCCATAAAATATGGCTTCTGCAACCTTCAACAGATAGGAATATCTTGGGCTTCAAGTTATTGTAGTACTGCATATGTGTTTTTTATGAAAGGAAGAAGCTTTTTTTTAATAGAAATATATAGGAATCCAGTACATTTCAGTCATTATGATTAATACTTTAACACAGTTTTCTTGATTCTAAAGATCTTCATTCAATGGCATAATATCTTTCTCTCTTGCTCTCACTCACTGACCTACGCACTATAATCTACAAGCAAACAGCAAGCGTAGTTTCCTATGTAAAGGCCGAAAAATAGAGCAAGAGCACAAAAGCATGATGAACATATAATACGAGAGAAGGGAAGAAGAAGCATAGTATTAAATTACCTGGAGCTGGAGTACTCGGAGAGCTTCCCGGTGTTTGAAAACACTAAAAGAGCAATCTCGGCATCGCAAAGAGTGGAAAGCTCATGAGCTTTCTTGAAAAGCCCTCTTCTCCTCTTAGAGAAAGTCACCTGCCTCGCCGCTATGTTGTCGATTTTCTTGATCTGGATTTTTTGTCTCGTCATTTGATCAATTTTTATCCAAACCTTTCATACAAAACCAAACCAAAGCACCATTTGAACCAGTACTTCCTTAGAATCAACGGCAAACAGTGATATCTCCAGAAAAAGGGTGTTTCAAAGAAGATTAAAATTTAGTCAAAACACAAAAAATCCAATCGGAAAAGAAAACTTACCAAGCTCTTGGGGAATAGAAAAAATAAATAAAGGGTATTCAATTTTGGTAACAAAAAATCAAACACGGGAAAATCCCCAGAAAGAAAAAAAAATGGTGTTTAGTTTCATTAACAAGAAACACAAGGAAACTCTACAGATCGAGCAGAAATACAAGGAAGGAAGCAAGTTTAAGATGAGCAAACGTTTCCAGATATGGGAAAATGCATAGAAAAGGAATCAGTGATATAAAAAGCAAATAGATCAACCGCAGCACAGTTTTCTTTCCAAATTAAGCTTAGCGTAATCAATACTTTACGAGAAAGTAATAAAATAGAAAAAGAACCACAGGGTACCTCATCAATAAAAGCAGAAAAAACACTGAAAACCCTAGATAGGGATTTGAAACTAGCTAGAAAGGATAAGAGCATATAGCCAAAGAGGGGAGAAAAGAGTGAAGAAAAGGACATTAAAAACCTACCAACCGAAGCTCATTTAGCAAGGAAAATGGAAGGAAGAACAAGTGAGGGATTGGAGTGAAATCGTATGGTTTTTCACATAATATATCTGCTTTTTAGGACTTCACAAAGAACCAGATACAAAGCCACCAATTGTTTTCAGAGAGAGGGAATTTGGAAAGAAAATAAAGGAAAAAGCAAGAAGTAAAGATATGGAAAGATTCCTTTTTTATGTCCCAAACAAGGAGTGAGGAGAACCTCGCCAGCAAAAACCAAAAAAAAAAAAACGTAGTTTTGGAGATAAAAAAGGAAATAAATTCAGATTTTGTTTTGCTTATATTCTGTAGGAGGTACTTGTATTATTAGATTTTGGTGGATTTAGCCTAAAAACTATAATTGATTGTTTTTAATCCCTTATTTTTCAAAACATGTATTTTCTGTCGAATAATATAATGCCACTTTTTCAAGCATGATATATATATATATATACACACACAATGATTATTTTATATAATTAAGCAACTTTTTGTACGTTATAAAAGAGAAGAAATATGATTTATCGAGTGTCTCAGTGTGAAAGAGAATGTTATTTTTTTAGAATATTCAAGTTCGAGTAGTTGAGTCCAGAGATGGATATACACTGGGCGGGTGGGACGATCGCCTTCTTAAAATTTTAAAATTATCATATATTTTATATTTTTTTATATATTTTCTATTGAAAATATGTTTTGCCCCTCCCAAAATTTTATAAGTTCAAGTTCATCACTTAGAATTTTATAAATTCATTTTCGCCTCCCCTAATATAAAATCCTACGTCTGCCTCTGGTTAAGTCTATATGATATGTGTACATTATAAATAAGCTACAAAAATTATTTTATAATCAAAACAGATTTTTTTTTTAAATATATAAAATATATATATAATTGTAAAAGATATAAATATATATATATGTCACATTTTTAAAAGACAAACCACGTCAAATTGTTAGGTACGATTAACAGAAGAAAAAGATTATATGATTGAAAATACATCTATATGGAAAGTTGAAAACTTTTAAATGATCAAATTATAATAAAAAGATAAATTTTATAACAATTGGATAGTATCGGGGCCTTTTATGAAATTAGACCTTTTAGGGTGGAGTTTTGAGCTTTTCGTGCAGATAGACCAGACTGAATGGCAGTCAGAAAATTATGTTTCATTGTACCCTCGTACCCGTTTACTTATCCGAGGCTTCAACTTGACTTTCTCATTTTTAAGGGTAAAATACAATTCAACTAATTCAATTATAAATGCATTTCTTCTTCTAAAAATTATAATTATTTAATTAAATATTATTATAAATAAATTATTTAATCTCTAAAATTAAAATAAATGTCTGGTATGATTGATATAATAACAAAATTTATCCAAAAAAATCGCATATTCTATCCCTTTAAATTTAAGTCAAAAGATAAAAAATAAATTGTTTCAGAAAATAATCACAACATTGACTTCAAAAATTTCATCATAGATTTCAAAATTTTCATCATAGATCTTATAAATTAAATTAGAATTTGAAATTTATATGGTTTGAATGGTAATTGAATTTAATTTTTTTATATAACAAATGGAACATGATTTGAAATTATAGGCTGTTAATTACATATTTTTTTATTTATTTTTATATAATTAAGCTTTTATTACCAAAAATAGCAGAGAACTGCTACAAAACAATACAATCAAATGAACAAAAAGGGGAACCTATGTACAAAAAAACTATACTATACCCCAATTATTACATAGAGCTAAATTCGTGCTATTATTTCTATTAACATTCCTATTACTTAGAACAGTTCTTACAATCTCCTTCATGATGTTAATAATTTCTTCTTCACTTCTGCATTTCCCTGCGAAAATTCTTCGGTTTCTTTCATCTCATATGGTGCACCAAAAGAGCTTCAAAATACTAGAAATCAGAGATTTACCTTTCTATAAGATGGCAACCCACTCCAGTAGATTGGACCAGGACGAGGAAGGTCTATTCAAACCAAACAGTTGGAGAAGTGACCTCCAAATGGAAGCAGTCTGCATATAATTGGCAAAGAGATGGTCTCTAGTTTCATTTTTCTTCAGAGCAGAAAATGCAATCAGCATTAGTAACAAGCCTGAAACGTTGCAATCTGTCCCTAGTTGGGAGCCGATCCAAGATAGCCATCCAAGATATTATGCTATGCTTCGGGACATGAAGAGGAAACCAGATCAGATTTTGCTAAGGAACTTTGTTGTCTTTGGGCCGAATCTCTTCCCAAATTTGTTTTGTGTTATTTGCAGATGACACAAGCACTGGTCTAGCTATGAATCTTAATTTCAGAATTCACCTGAAGTTCCAGCTGGAACTCAAAGGTTCATTCATGGTCCATAAGTCTTAATGTTTGATAATGTATTTATGTATCCAGCTACCCATAGTGAGTCTTCCCTGCTAGAAGTTTTCTGGTCAAATGAATCAAGCACGCACTATTCCAGGATTTGATATCCTTAAGACCTAGACCTCTTTTTAAATTAGGTTTACAAATTTTTACCCAGCTCACCCTTGCTCCTACAGCAGTTGTGTCCGAGCCTTTCCAGAAAAATCTTTAACACAGTTGCTCGATCTTCTTGATAATGGATTGAGGTAAGACAAGTTGCCTATACCAATAATTAGCAACACTATAAAGAACAGTCTTAATGAGCTCGACCCTTTTTGCAAAACTCATCTTCTTCCTAGACCATTGGTGAAGTCTATTCTTGATGTTGTCAAGAAGAGCTTGACAATCTTTTTCAGATAGCTTCTTGGTGACCAGAGGAACTCCTAGATAACGAACATGTAGTCTACCATGTTTAAAGCCAGAAGAAATTATGATAGTATCAAGGGTGTGAAGAGGAATGCCAACAATGAATATCTCGTATTTTCCTGCATTAAGTTTCAGCCCAAAAAACTCATAGAAGCAATCCAAAACAGTAATGACTCCCATAACAGACTCGAGGTTACCTTTACAGAAGATTAATAAGTCATCAGCAAATGACAAGTGGGTGAGTCTAATTTTCTTACATTTAGGATGAAAGGCAAACATCCCTTTAGAAGCAGCAATGTTGAAAAGTTTGGACAGAACATTCATAATCATAACAAATAAAATGGGGGAAAGAGGGTCACATTGTCTAATCCCCTTTGCTCCCTTGAAATAACCAATCAAACTTCCATTGAAGGAAATTGAATATCTAGCATTTGAATAGCAAGAAATAATCCAATCAATGACTTTAGTAGGGAATTCCAGTGCTTTAAGAACTGCAGACATGAAATCCCAATTGATAGAGTCAAAAGCCTTTTGAAGATCAATTTTCAAAGCACACATAGGTGAAATAATTTTTCTCCCATATCCTTTCACAATCTCCTGGGTAAGGAGGGTATTGTCTACAATACTTCTACCCTTGAAAAAAGCAGATTGATTAGGAGCTATAATCCTTGGAAGCAAAGTAGTCATCCTATTGACAAGAATCTTAGTGATGGTCTTGTAAATCACAGAACAACAAGAAATAGAACAAAATTCAGATACTTTGCTTGGGTTAGGCATTTTAGGAATCAAAGCAATAGTGGTCGAATTAAAGGCTGGATAAATGTAAGATTCTTGAAAGAAGTATTTTATAGCCTTAATAACATCATACCAACCACCAACCAAGCTTTTTTGAAGAAAAGGGAAACCATCAGGGCCTGTAGCCTTGTCATTGCCTTGACTAAAAATGGCTTCTTTAATCTCCTCATTGGTAACTTCCTTAGCTAGAATTTCATTGTATTCCAAGGAGGAAGTTGGGCGGATCAATTCTTTAAGGAGAGAAGGTGAGCAGGCTTTGACATTAGGATAATGGGAACCTAACAACTCTTTAAAGTAATTAATAACTTCCAAATACATATCATCGAAAGAATCAAGTCTATTCCCCTGATTGTTGACCAAGAACCTTATAGTCTATGTTTTGTTCTTAGTAATAATGACATAGTGGAAAAATTTTGTACACTTGTCGCTTTCTTTAAGCCAATACACTTTAGCTTTTTTGTTTCAAAAACATTGACTCAGCTTCTTCTAACGAATTGAACTCTCTATGCAACTCAAGCTCTTTCTCCAAGGGATCATTACCTTTTAAGGTATGAAGTTGTTGCAATTCGAGTTCTTCTCTTTTTTGTTGGACTCGAGCTGAAATGTCACTAAAATAGTCTTTATTGAGATTTTTAAGACTAACTTTGAGACGTTTAAGCTTTATGAATAAGTATTCATTGGATTGCCTATGGTCTCTAAATTCCAGGATTGACTCAAAAGTTCAAGAAAATTTGGATGAAGTGTCCAACAGTTGAAGAATTTGAAACGTTTGGGTCTGTTAACTTGGACCTCTTTGCTAAGCTCCACCATTTCCATGCAGTGATCTAAAGGACTAGGTGCCATGAATTCCACATAAGAGTGAGGGAAAATTTCAAACCACAAAGGGTTGATTAAATCTATCTAATTTTTGAGCTAAGTAATTTTCACTTTGTTTGTAACTTCATGAAAATGTAGGGCCAAAGTAAGGATGATCTTGTAACTGAAAGTCATGAGTAATTTCTTGAAACTCTAACATATCAGAAGAGGTGATCATACCCATATGCTCATAATTCGAACTCTCATAATTGTGCAGAATGACATTGAAATCACCTCCCAATATCCAAGAGAGGTTACTAAAATTTGATTCGAGGTGTCTAAGGTCTTGACAAAGCTGTTTTCTTAAAATTCCATTATTACTGCCATAGATTGCAGTAATAATGAAAGGATCTTCATTGAACAGTCCTTTGACAGTGATACTTTGAGCCGAAACATAACATAAGGAGAGATCAAGACCTTTTCTCCACAAAAGCCAAATTCTTCAATTCTCAACAAAATCATAATTGTTAATAGAATTCCAATTCTCAAAGGAAGTAGCTAGAATATCAGCTAATTTTTCAACTTTCACACGAGTTTCCATCAAATAGAGGATATCGACATTATTTTTGGCTGCCCTTCTAAGGACTTTGCCTTGTTTAAGAGGGTTGTTTAACCCTCCTACATTCCAGAAGGATATAATCATTTTCCTTGTGAAGAGGAGCTCGAGTCCCCTCCTTTACTTTCTACTATAGAAACCTTAGGTTTTTCAAGGTGAGCATTCTTTTTTAATTTAAGTTATTTGATCAGCTCAACAACACCTGGAGCTGCATCTCTAGCTTTTTTATCTTGATTCTCTGAGGAAGGTTGAACCTCATCAATCGAGTTAAGTAATTCAAATCTGTTTCTAGATCCTGCAAAAGCTTTGTTAGCCTTCCTCTGCCCCTCTTAGTATGCATTGGAGGATTTAAAATGCAATCAACATTCTTGCCTAATTGATCAGGAAACTTAGTGTTTTCTTCTACTTTAAGGTTTGGAGCAGTTTCTTGATCATTAACAGTGGAAGAAGAGTTATTTGGGTGTTTGGATTCACCAGAAACAACCGAGTCATTATCATAGAGATTAGAGTCTGAGCCTAATTGATTTCCTTTTTCATTGTCCTTACAAGGATTATTCAAAGACAAATCACGATCAGTAGTATTTAAAACCTGGTTATCATTAATACTAACTGCTTCTGGAACCAGAGAGGAAGAGCTGACAGGGTTTTTTTCCCCTCCAGACAAGAGTTGAAGCTTGAGAAGAACTAGGAATATGCTTGCATCCTTTAGTACTGTAACCAAACACGTTACATTTCTTACAGCAAGGGGGAATCCACGGCACTTCAACAACAATTGAAGTTGTTTGACCGTTGTTCAGAATAACATCAATATACTTAGGAATTGCATATGTCGCCCCAATCTCAATACAAACTTTAGCAAATTCAAGTCTAGTTTTAGACGCAGTGACAGAATCCATAGAAAGTGGATAACCTATGGCACTTGCGATGTAGCTAAGACCTTCGTTCGAGAACAATTCAATAGGGACATTATATAAATGTACCCAAATAGGGATGCTAGATAAGGCAAAATTCAACTTTGATATGTTTGGTTCTTATTTCCCAAGAATCAGGGGTTTGTTGAAAATATGACATGGGCCATTCTCCATTACCCAATCCCTAGCTTTCTCTGAATTGAAAGAGAATAAGTAAAGGTTATTACCTGCACAGTAGCACCCTGCAAGGGTTTTTTCCACAGTTTTTTGATAATCTGTTTCAACGATGAAAATTTAGGTGCTGCTCCGAGAAAGTGCCCGACAAGCGAGAATCTCCATTTGACTATTCTGGCTTCGAACACTTCAGGCGGTGGGTGAACGGTCAGAGTCCCATCTCACAAATTTGGGTTGAAATACTGTAACTGATTACCAACTGAGCACGAAAAAAATTTGCACCAATCCATCAGAAAATCGAGTGAATCTTAGAAGGCTGAAGATGAAAGAGTTGAAATCGAAGAAAGAATGATCGATTCGTCGGAAGCACAACTGTAGATTCTCAGTTTCCATTAGTCCTGCTAATGTACGCCGAGAGAAACTTGCAAACATGCGCCATTAGTCCTTACATATTTTTTATTTATTTTCTATTGAAAGTTTATTTTTAGTGATTAAAGGGATAATTGTTATTCTTAGAGGTCCCAGATTCGAACATCAAAAATTGCGAAGTATTTGAATGTTCATTTTCAAATAATTAAGGGTCTTTAGAACATATATTACCACTTGTAATTACTTTATATTAATAAAAAATAATAATACAAATTTTTTTGACATATGGAAAGGCGGTGATCTTTTATTGCAAGCCAGTTATGTACCACAAACCACAACAACCAAAGTTGAGTTACAAAGCAATAAAATGAAAAGGAAAAAATAGCAAATCAAATGACAAAACCGACAATCCCATCCTTTGCAGAAGAGAGAAAGAAGAACACATTGAAAGAAGATGTAAAGGAATTGCAGACAAACATCGAACCTTTATAAGCAAGCCTGAACACCCATCCGTTATAGGAGGGTCGAACCACAACCTATCCTCATTGGATTGAAGCAATATGTGCAGAGCTTCCTTTACCCAGAAACTATCATCGTCGTCACTCGTAATCTCAGCAGCAAGAATGTGAGTTGTTTTGTTTGCTTCTATTGGGATGAATCTAAACTCCCATGGATGCAGCTCCCGGACCCTCTATTTTGCCTCCCAAGTCAACAATTCGATATCTGATCGGTCCAGAGAGCCGAAGGAGATCTTCAAGATAATCGATCGAGCACTGCCTTCAAATATCACTAGTCAGAAACCCAAATCTACAACAAACTCGATCACATGGATGACAACTCGAGTTTCAACCTCAAAAGCTGAGGTAACTCCCCTCACTCTCCTTCTACAAACACCAAGCACTAACCCTGCCCCATCTCGAATAATCACTACTGACTAAGAGACTTGATGTGACTGTATGTACCGAGCGTCAAAGTTGGTCTTAACATAAGGCTCTGTCAGAGGAGACCAATGACCAAAGGTCATTACAACACCAACTGATAGTGACTTTGTGACAGACTCAAACTGAGTGCAATACTCCTTAAGGAATGTGCGTAACTCGTTTGGCATTGTGCGATGACCCTCATGATACAGATTGTTACGTGCGTGCCATAGTAATAAATTACAATTGTTGAACCATGTTTTATAATATTTTGATATAACAAATTAAGGCAAAATGTTTTTGGACTTGATTGAATTCGTTCAAAGTTTTTCAAAAATAATTCAAAGTCCATTAAACTAGAAATTAAGCACAAAACAATTTTCTGGGTACGTAGTAATGATACTACTCTTATAGTATCGATACTACATGAACAATACTGATACTGTTCAAGTGGTACCGATACCAAAGGTAAGAGAAGTTTCAATACTCTCTAGGTAGTATCGATACTACCAGTTGTTTCCCAAATTGCTCAAATTCCAGAATGCAAAATAGGTACAGAAACTCAATGGGTGTCGATACTACTTTACATAGTGATATCGATACCATAAAGCATAGTATCGATATTGGTCAAGCCCAACATCTTTAACGACTAGTTTTTTTTAAAATATTACAAATGTAGTACCAATACTAATTAAAAGAGTACCGATACTTCATGTTCTGAGTAGTTTATTTTACAGAAAATTAATCTCCAACGGCTCCAAAACATCTCAATGGCTAGAAACGACCACAAACTCATTCCAACATATAAAAGCAAGTTGAGGACACTTGAAGAAGGTTGGACAACACCTATCCAAGCAATAAAACACAAGAGAATAACTTTTTATTCTTATTTTCCTTTCTCTTGTAAATATTAGTGTTTTGAGATCATTGTAAATCTTTCTATTGTGATATTGTGAGCATAATTTTTGTAAACATATTCCTTTAAGTGGTTTT
This sequence comes from Hibiscus syriacus, assembly GCF_006381635.1. NCBI lineage: Eukaryota > Viridiplantae > Streptophyta > Magnoliopsida > Malvales > Malvaceae > Hibiscus > Hibiscus syriacus. The sequence continues at coordinate 15,772,130 of NW_024062900.1, read as the reverse complement.
CTTGTTTACATATTTTATTCCTTTTGTAAAGGGGATTGGTTCTAGCTTAGCCTATGAAAAACTAGGGAGTTGTAAAGGTTATCTCTTTGTCCTGAAAAAAGAAAGAACAAATTAGTGAATTTGTTAGAAAATCCTAAGAGAGGAGCTTATATAGTGAATGTAGACTTGGTTGAGAAGTCAAACCACTATAAATCCTTGTGCAAATTGTTTTATCTTTATCGCTAAACTCAAAAATCCAATTCACCCCCTCTTGACAATTATTCGGTTGTTCAATTGAGCTTCTTCGAATCCCAACAACAATAATAATTTCCCCATGTTTCGTTGCGTGATTATGTGTAAAAAGCCAACCCAACCATTATGTAAAGGTGAAATAACCAACTTGAACCGACCATTGGTAGCCCAACGAATTCCAAACAGAAACTACTAACTCATAATCACGATGTAACACCCAACCCGTATCCGACCCGAATACAAGTCCGAGATGTCACATTGACCTTTTTTAAACCATATTCTTGTAAGATAGCAAAACATTTGAAATTATATTAAGAAAATACAAAAATATTCTATTAAATTATGCTTCATTATAAAAATTTAATAAAAATACATATTTATGAACAGTACTATACGTCATGAACAGTACCGTGAATAGTACCGAATGTTAAAAATTTTCCAGATTGCTTCAAGGGTATCGATACCCTGCTACAGGTACAGATACCCTGCTACAGTAACCTCGGAAAACATGTATAAAACTCACAAAAATGTAATCTTTCAACACGATAAAGTTCTCATTTACATATATACATTTAAAACGTTACAAAACTCGATCAGAGCATATCAGATTCAAATCTTTTATATTACATGCCAACTAAATTCTATTGTAACAAAATACATGTAATTTAACTATATTTCTGATCGGATCTTCGGTAAGGAGAACTGGTCTGTCTTGTTACTCTATACTTCTCTTTTCGCTTTCCAAACCTACGTGTGAAATAATCACACGCTAAGTCGATGACTTAGTGAGGCATGAAAACATGTAACATTACTCTACTCATATCAATGCATAAATAATTAATACTATCATATCATATAAAAAACATATATACTATCATATAACCACTGCATACATGCACATATACTACCATGGTCCTGACCTCTATCATTATCATTAACCAATTTATACATATACATATATCATTAACATGATTTTCAGTACTCATATTATTATTACTAATTCCTTGTGATCATATAAGCATATGTTGAACATTTCTATACATATCATAGAACACATATATCATTTCACAACAGAGTACACATAACATCACGTAATTCATGCAAATATTTTTGATATCTTTTATAGGCCAATGTACATTACTGAGAACTTAAGGTATTCGAGTACATTGAGGTTGTGCACTATTCCTGTCACCACAACTCGTATAAGTCCCACTGAGAGCCATATGAAATTTGTCGCGAAGGACCACTGTATTGTCCCGAAGGACCACTGTATTGTCCTGAAGGACCACTATAACCCTCGACTCTTGGCATGCCAACTATACCCCTAGCTCTCATATCACATAACATGGGCATTATCATTTATGCCTTTCATATCACTTGTTCTTTCTTTTCTGTCACATACCACATATATGTGTAATCATATATCTCATATCATATCACATGTATCACAAGTGCATGTATTCACGTATATCGTTTCATATGACTTATATCATTTCTCATGTTTTTATATAAGCACATATGTCATGTCTCGTATACATATATTAAGTTTCACATATCTCATATTCCTTTTCTCCTATTTTTCATATCGTGCCTCATATAACCACATATGTCTTTCTTATCTCATATCATATAAATTATGTAATTACATACACTATTTTTACCAGTTCACATAACTTATCACACTAACATGTATTCACACAATTCATGTAACATATGCAATAATGTATATATCACATACACTCATGCCACATAAGCATTATATCAATTACAAATCGAATAATATTTTAGGAGTCATTTCTTACCACAGTAACTCCGTCACTGGCTCATCACAAGCCAATGTTTGTTCAATAACCTAAGTACAAATTAAATTGCACTCACCTTAGCCTTACTTTGATTCAATCCTAATTCTTTGATTGTTCCGGAACTTGTTTAGGCTCAATATCTACATAAACATAATTTCCGAAACGATTATCAGAAGCCTAAACCTTATAACTTGATGTTAATAACTTAAGCTAATTTAATGAACCAAAATTCTATTTTTCCTTTAGGGGGTATCGATACCTCCCCCTAGGGTATTGGTACCCCTATTGAAATCTGTAATTTTTCATTCAAGAGGGTATCAATACCTATTGAATGGGTACCGATACTCTTTTCCCAAAAATCACATTTTCAAGCCCGAAAATCATCAACTCTTCACTCAATTCTTCTATTTTAAACCCTTATCATGTCATTAAACCAAACTACCATCACATAAACCAACTTATATCCATATAAACCATCTTTAACCTCAAAATTCCTTTCTCCATATAGAATCAAGAATCATACCAAATTTTCAATATGTTCTAATTTCAATTTTATCACTTCATATCTCTTAATTCCACTTATGACAAGTCAAATTTGACTTCCACTTCTAATTATGAACTCTATTCCAAGATTTCATTCAAGAACTCAAAATCTTTAACCTTCCCTAACTCCTTTATCTTTTGAATTTAATATAACTTAAGCTTTCCTTAAGCTTAGTTATCATATAATAATCAAAACCTAAACCTTAAATCAACAAATAATCAATTAATTAGAAAACTTACCTTTGAGCTTGGAGACACGGGAGGAGAAAGAAGAAGGGAGAAGAAGAAGAAAGAGTTTTAGATAACTCTCCCCCCACCGCCACGTGATTCACATTTATCAAAGGGGAAAATATATTTCTTTGTCAAATAACCATTTTGACCTTTAATTCCTTTAATAATTACTAAAAACTTTTAGGAAATATTTCTAAATAAATCATTGAAATATTCAACTATTCTATTTTGATCACCAAATTCTGAAATTTTATCACTAACCTGGTATTAAGGATGTTACACATGAGCAACGTGAACACACAGCTTTGAAAATGACGGTCAGACCAGACAAAAGCAGTCCGATGTGATCCTTCTGGAGATAAAAACCTATTTTGTCGGAAAAAATTCCTGGCAAACCTCCAAATATGCAGTTTGATTTTACGTTGACACCACCTTCTTCTGTAGAAGATTCGCATAGAAGGGGCGACCTCTTCATACCCAAGCAACATACGGTAACCACTACACACACTATACTCCCCCGAATGTTCACCACACTAAACCGTCAGTCCTCCTGGCCGAACCGAGATAAGGGGATGTTAAGATAGCCTCCGAGTCCTCCTCTCGAAAATGATGCAAAATAAGCTCGACCCTCCAGACCCGACGAATCAGATCAATCAAGTCTGCGACTCTATCAATGCCTTCAACTGGTGGAGTAGCTTCCGTCATGGGGGTTGGAGAAGGTAAACATAAATCATTCCAGACAAAAATCCCAATTCCCGAACCGACTCACCATCTCAAGCCCTTCTCAAGTAAACTCTGAGCACTCCATATACTGCACCAAACATAAGAGGATCTAGATTCTAGACGAGCATCTAAAAATCAAGTTTTATGATTTATTATCGGTTATAAATCATTTTTAAAAGATCAAAAGTTTATAGAGTTTAAAAAGGATTTTATAAAGAATAAACGATCAATTTATATGATCAAGCATAATGCACTCTTTGATAAACAAGCTTGAAACAAACATAAGACTTTGAATGTCATTCATTTATATTTGTGATGAGTTGTTTTATTTTTTGTTTACACTTAGCATTCGGACTTTAAACTAACTAGCAATTATGAGTGGTATTTGGGATAACATTACAAACATCTAAAATTATTTGATTAGAAACTATGAATGATGCACAACTATATGAATATCCAATTATTTGAGAACATGTTCAATCTAATAAATTTGACAAGTTTGATAGGTAAGCGATTTGATCATGTTAATTATGACGACTAAGAATTAAAATGTACGATACTCGGATGAATCGAGGAAAGGTGTCATCTTTTAAAAATTTAAAATTACAATATATTTTAGATTTTTTTTCTATTTATTTTTATTAAAAATTTGTTTTCGTTTATTAAAAATTTTATAAGTTCACCATTTTTTAAAATTTTAAAAATTAACCCCATAACTTAAATCATGTGTTTGTCCCGCTCATACCATATTTCTATGTACACATTTAACTTGTATACTCATATTTATGAGTTGCTTGAAGTATAGTAAATTAGTTGTTTACAACTGAACTCGTAAATCTTCATGTTCGAGTTGTTTCCATTACCATATTAATAATTTTTTGTTCATGTTCGAGGAGCATCATCAACAAAATACTTTCTAACATCTCGTATACAAAGCAAGATACCTTATTTATTAATGGTCATTGTATTTTTAGAACCTTATTTGTATTTTTGGGATTTATAGTTCGTTTATTATTTTAGATATTTGACTATTTTAATATACCTTATATTAAAGCTTCAGACATTTTGATATAATAACTTTTATTACTAGTTTAGTGTAATCTTTTGATAATATTTTCTCAAATATAAAATGTTTTTAATATGTTAAAATATTTATTAAGTTGTTTCGGTGATTCAAATATAACATTTTGGTTTTCGAACATTTTATATTTACGTACATAATTTAATATATATAATTGTTATGTACAGTTGGTTTTAAAACTTCTACGGTGTTTCAAAACTAAAGGTATACTTTCAAAATCGAGGTCTTGGTATCAAAAAAAAAAAACTTAAATAGAAATGTAATGAAGGTTTTTGTACATTTAAAAAAAAAATTAATATGACTATATCATTTTTTTTCTTTTAATGTGAACTTCAAACTTAAAAAACAAATCTAATATGACTTTTTAACTAACAGTTTTTATCGTTAACCGTTATAGAACTGGTGTAGTGGTCAACGGTGCTAATATGACAATCTATCTACTATGTTAGAGTACCAATTTAACACATCTGTCATGTCATCCACCAAATTAATATGTCACGTTAGTATTGTGAATTGTAACATCAACATTGTAATGGTCAACGACGTAAAAATATTGATCAAACGGCCACATTAAATTTATTTTTTGAGTTGAAGGGTCATATTAAAAATTAATAATACGATGACCACGTAAAAACGCATGAAAACTGCTTTTGACAATATATAACTTAATACAATCGTTTTAAAAAATTCTATAACTAATTTTAATATTTAATATAAGAAATTTCATAGCACGAGTCGGCATCCTCACCTCCTGTAGATTTAAAAGAAGTCAATCCAAAATCAACACAAAGATGCAAAAACTTAATAATAAAAGCCAAAGTTCTTTAACATAAACAGAAAAAAAATCAGATTAAAATCAGACTTCTACCAGTAAACCAAGTTTTGAACATCAATTCTCAGACTTTATATGCAGATCGACATTAAAACCTCAATATTTACTTTGAGAAGCATGCATAGACCCACTAAATGAAGAGCTACACAACAAGAAGCAACTCATTAGGGATGGCATGGGTCAGGTTGGTTTTCAGTCAACTCGATTCGACCCAAAAATTATACATCTTCGTTTGAAACTCAATTTGATTTAAGTCAAGGGTGACTTCACTTGACCCAAACCTAACTCGTCCTTTTGACATAAAATCAGAACTCCACCCAACGCATAACAATTATATTTATAAAAAAATATTAATTTTATTTCATAAAAATAAAGATCTAATTGGAAAAAAAATAATATATAGAGAAATATTATTGTCTTTATCTCTAAATATATAAGATATAATTATATTATTTTTCAAGTCAGATCAGGTTGAATATTTTTCATCATAAAATCGATTCAAACATATACTTTAAAAAATTTAACTTGACCCAACTCAAACTCATTTTTTTCTTAAAAAACCGATTCAATAAATTCGAACGGATAATAGCAAAAAAGAGGATGTTATTAGTAATAATGGAGAAATCATTATTTTTTTACTTTAACCAATCTTTCCTTTTCATCAAAGTGGATCTTCGTGGAATCCACCCTTCATAAGAATTCAATTGTATTTGGGTTTGTTTTTGCTAATTAGCATGATTTTTCAAAAAAAATTTATAAATAATATTTTTTGTACTTTTATAAATTTTTAAAACTAACAAAGGTCATCGCACAAGTTTTCTTAACTATTAATATTACATACACACCTATAATTA